>NW_026019984.1:3801174-4401174 GCF_900185275.1 Solanum verrucosum
ATCATTAGGCCAGTGTCCCAACTTCCAATGACTAATCCCAAGGCTGTCCCTTGGAACTATGAGCCTACCGTTATGACATACAAGGGGAAAGAAATCAATGAAGAAGTAGATGAAATAGGAGGAATGACTCGTTCAGGAAGATGCTATGCCCCGACTGAATTAAGGAAAAATAAAAATGACCAAATGCAAGTTAAAAGTCCAGTCACTGAAGGGGAGGCAGAGGAGTTCTTAAGAAAGATGAAATTGTCAGACTACTCCATTGTGGAACAGTTAAGGAAAACTCCAGCCCAAATCTCTTTGTTGTCATTGTTAATACATTCAGATGAACATCGTAAAGCTGTAATGAAGATTCTGAATGAAGCACATGTTCCTAATGAGGTTACAGTGAGTCAATTAGAGAAGATTGCTGGGAGAATCTTTGAGGTAACCGCATCACCTTTTGAGATGATGAACTACCATGGAAGGTACGGGACATAACCAAGGCCTCCATATCACTGTAAAGTGTGAGCTTTCATATGTCACTCGAGTTCTAATTGACGGAGGGTCTGGGGCAAATATTTGTCCTTGTCAACTCTACAAAAATTGAATGTTAATGTTGAAAGGGTACGACCTAACAACGTATGTGTTAGGGCATTTGATGGGTCCAAAACAGATGTCATTGGGGAGATAGAGCTCATACTAAAATAGGGCCTGTCGATTTCACCGTGAATTTTCAAGTGCTGAATATAATGCATCCTACAATCTATTGTTGGGAAGACCATGGGTGCATAGGGCTGGGGCAGTCACCTTTACGTTGCATCAAATGGTTAAGTTTGAATACGATCGACAAGAAGTGATTGTTCATGGTGAGGGGGATCTGTCAGTCTACAAGGACTCTTCCCTCCCTTTTATCAAGGCAAATAATGAGAATGAGGCACTGGTATATCAAGCTTTTGAGGTAGTGGTTGTTGAGCATATCCTCGAGGGGAATCTGATTTCAAAACCGCAACTACCCCTGGCATCCGTGATGATGGTAAATGAAATGCTGAAGCATGGGTTTGAACCAGGTAAAGGCTTGGGGATCTTCTTGCAAGGGAGAGCTTATCCGGTGAGTCCACGAAAGAGTCTGGGTACTTTTGGCTTAGGATACAAGCCTAGAGTCGAGGACAAAATGAAGGCCAAGAAGCAGAAGAAAGATGTATGGTCACTTACTAAGCCTATACCACCCATATACAAAACTTTCCTCAAAGCCCGCACAACAGAATCTTCTGAGTCACCACTCCCAGAGCCAGTGTTGGAGGTTCACGAAGAATTGATCAACTATTTTCAAGATTTATTCGTCGAGGCTGATATGATTGAACTCGGAGAAGGCACTAGCGACAAAGATGTGCAATTCATTGGTCCTGATGTCCAGCTGAACAATTGGGAGGCCACTCCTCTCCCCATTAAGAATAAGTCTTGGTAGTCTGTCTTGTTTTTCTTTTGTCATCCGATTTATTCAAGGGTTGTAATTCGGATTTTGTCTCGTCGTTTTATTTCAAACTCTCTATTTTCCTTTTCAATATGATGTAATTGTGTTTTTATTTCAGTCTAATATATTTATTTTGTTTTCTTCTATACAGTTCTTTCTGTGCCGATTCTAGTGATATGACATGTATGCAGAATTTTTCACCGGATCTGAAAATCCAATCTAATCTTCGACCTAATCCTGAAATAATAAGTCAAGAAATCGAATATGATGAAGACGAGTATTTGAAGAAGTAAGCAGGATTTCAAATCTTTTGAGAATAAATCAAACCCAAACATGAGTGAAACTGAGACGATAAATTTAGGGGATCATGAAAATATTAAAGAGACTAAGATAAGCGTACATGCTCGACATCAAAAGGAGGATATAATCCAGGCTGTGTTTGATTACAAGGATGTTTTTGCGTCATCTTATGATGACATGCCTGGATTAAGCACTGATATGGTGGTTCACAAGTTGCCGATTGATCCTAAGTTCCCTCCAGTAAAACAAAAGTTGAGAAAGCTTAAAACCGACATGAGTGTATTAATTAAAGAGGAAATCACAAAGCAACTTGAGTCCAAAGTCATTCGAGTCGCTCAATATCCTTCTTGGCAAAGTTCGAATGTGTGTTGATTATCGTGATTTGAACAAAACAAGTCCAAAAGATCATTTTCCTTTTGCCCAACATTCATATTTTGTTGGACAATTGTGCTAAACATGAGATTGCATCTTTTGTGGATTGCTATGCGGGTTATCATCAGATTATTATGGATGATGAAGACGCAGAAAAAACGTCTTTTATCACACCATGGGGTACATATTGTTATCGAGTCATGCCATTTGGGTTAAAAAATGCGGGAGCAACTTATATAAGGGCAATGACAACCATGTTTCATGATATGATGCATAAAGAAATCGAAGTTTATGTGGATGATGTGATCATTAAATCAAAAAAATAGTCAAATCATGTGCAAGACTTAAGAAGATTCTTCGAAAGGCTTCGTAGGTATAATCTCAAGCTTAATTCTGCAAAATATGTATTTAGAGTACCGTCAGGAAAGCTTTTGGGGTTTATAGTCAGTCGACGAGGTATCGAGTTAGATCCTTAAAAAATAAAAGTCATTCAGGAACTGCCACCTCCAAAGAATAAAACTGAGGTTATGAGCCTTCTAGGAAGGTTAAACTACATCAGTAGATTCATTGCTCAACTCACAACAACTTGCGAGCCCATTTTTAAGTTGTTAAAAAAGAATGCCACAGTCGAGTGGACTGAAGAATGTCGAGAGGCTTTTGAAAGGATTAAGAATTACTTATCGAATCCCCCTGTGTTCGTTCCTTCCGAGCTGGGCAGACCATTGATATTATATATGTCAGTACTGGATAATTCTTTTGGATGTGTATTGGGTCAGCATGATGGCACTGGGAAAGAAAGAGCAGGCCATTTATTACCTCAGCAAGAAATTTACCGTTTATGAATCGAAGTACACCCTTCTCGAAAGAACGTGTTGTGCCCTAACTTGGGTAGCACAGAAGTTGAAGCACTATCTTTCATCTTATACTACTTATCTCATTTCTCGTATGGATCCGTTAAAATATATTTTTCAAAAGCCCATGCCTACGGGCAGGCTTACGAAATGGCAAATATTACTCACAGAGTTTGACATTATCTATGTGACGCGGACCGCAATGAAGGCTCAAGCCTTGGCAGATCATTTGGCAGAGAACCCTATTGATGATGAATATGAACCACTTAAGACCTACTTTCCAGACGAAGAGGTATCATGTATCGATGAAGTTATTCATAGTAAGGATCAATGATGGAAGTTGTTCTTTGACGGTGCTGCTAACAAGAAGGGAGTTGGGATAAGAACAGTTCTTATGTCTAAATCGGGGGAATATTTCCCTATAACAGCCCAACTTAGATTCTATTGTACCAATAATATGTCAGAGTATGAGGCTTGCATCTTGGGTTTGAGGTTAGCTGCTGACATGGGCATCCAAGAGTTGCTAGTGCTAGGATAGTCAGACTTACTGGTCCATCAAATCCAAGGAGAATGGGAGACTCGTGACCTAAAGCTCATACCATATCAACATTGTTTACAAGATCTTGTCGACGGTTTGTGTCAATAAAGTTTAGACACATTCCTAGAGTTCATAATGAGATTGTTGATGTATTGGCAACTTTATCTTCGATGCTCCAACATCCTGACGAAACTCATATCGACCCTTTGTACATACAGATTCGTGATCAGCATGCTTATTGCAACATGGTGGAGGAAGAATTTGACGGTAAACCTTGGTTCCATGATATTAAAACATATCTTCAGTCCGGAGAATGTCCTACTAATGCCACTAGTAATCAAAAAAGGATTATTCGGCGACTAGCTAGCGGTTTTTTCTTAAGCGGAGGCATATTATACAAGAAAACACCTGATTTGGATATTCTAAGATGTGTAAATGCTAAAGAGGCTTCAACAATCATGATTGAAGTACACTCAGGAGTTTGTGGACCTCATATGAATGGATATGTTCTGGCAAAGAAGATACTTCGAGCAGGTTATTATTGGCTCACCATGGAGCGGGATTCTATACGATTTGTTCGTAAGTGTCATGAATGTCAAATACACGGTGATTTGATACATTCTCCTCCCTCCGAGTTGCATGCGATGTCTGCTCCATGGCCTTTCGTGGCATGGGGAATGGATGTGATTGGACCAATAGAACAAAAAGCATCGAATGGTCATAGGTTCATCCTGGTGGCCATTGATTACTTTACAAAATTGGTGGAAGCAGTAACTTTCAAGTCAGTGACCAAGAAGGTTGTGGTGAATTTCATTCATTTCAACATTATCTGTCGATTTGGTATTCCAAAGGCAATTGTTACCGATAATGCTGCAAATCTCAACAGTCACTTAATGCAAGAGGTATGCCGTCAATTTAAGATTGAACATCGAAATTCGACTCCTTATCGCCCAAAAGCAAATGGGGTTGTAGAAGCCGCCAACAAAAATATAAAAAGATACTTCGTAAAATGGTGCAAAGTTCTCGACAATGGCATGAAAAGTTGCCTTTTGCTTTGTTGGGTTATCGCACTACAGTTCGTACGTCAGTGGGTGCCACCCCTATTCGTTGGTATATGGGACTGAGGCAGTTATACCTGCAGAGGTTGAGATTCCATCCCTGCGAAATATTGTAGAGGCTGAAATTGATGATGATGAGTGGATCAGAACACGCTTGGAGCAATTAAGTTTGATTGATGAGAAACGATTGACATCAGTATGCCATGGAAAATTGTACCAGAAAAGAATGGCACGAGCATACAACAAAAAGGTGCGTCCCAGACGTTTCGAAGAGGGTCAATTAGTGCTGAGACGTATTCTGCCACACTAGGCTGAAGTCAAAGGCAAATTTTCTCCGAATTGGAAAGGACCATTCATTGTAAATAAGGTATTATCCAATGGTGCTCTTTACTTAGCAGATATAGAAGGCAAGATAACATAAATGGTCATCAATGCTGATGCTGTGAAGAGATATTATATATGATGTGATTTTTCGGTATTAGAAACCCTTATGTTTGGATTTGACATTTCAAAGGTTGATGTAATGGAAATTCTTGGTTCTGCGTCTAAGTATTAATTCATATGTTGTCACCCTTGTTGAGAGTTAATTTACTTCCTTGTTTCTTCTGCTTCATTGGCTCTTCCATAAATAAAAAAAAATTCAAAAAAAAAAAAAAAAAAAAAATGAAAAAAAAATTCAATCAATATGAACTACGTTTGACCTGATTCTTGTTTCGATAAGATACGTAGGCAACCTTAGTATGAGGTTCGGTCTAACCAAATAAAAAATCCAAAATTCCATATTTGTAAAAAACTGGAGCAAAAGTCATTTTTTTTTTCCTATCCCAAAGCTAAAGTCAATCCCATCATTTAAAGTCGTATTTGAGCCTTCATCTTGTCATTTCTTTCTAACCTTGTATAAAAGTTGTGTTTCAATCAAAGAAAGACCTTTGGATCAACCTTTGAAATGTCAAGAGTAAGTATGTTAAGGGTACAAATGATGAAACCATGAGAGAGTCTTATTGGTGAAAACCCTAACTCGGCATCATAAGGCGAAAGTGAGCTGTGAAAAAAAAAAAAAAAAAAAAAAAGAGTCTTATTGGTGAAAATCCTAGCTGGGCATCATAAGACGAATGTGAGTTGAGAGAAACAAAAATGAGAGAGTCTTATTGGTGAAAACCTCTAACTCGGCATCATAAGGCGAAAGTGAGCTGTGAAAAAAAAAAAAAAAGTCTTATTGGTGAAAATCCTAACTGGGCATCATAAGACGAATGTGAGTTGAGAGAAACAAAAATGAGAGAGTCTTATTGGTGAAAACCTCTAACTCGGCATCATAAGGCGAAAGTGAGCTGTAAAAAAAAAAAAAAAAAAAAAAAAAAGAGAGTCTTATTGGTGAAAACCCTAACTGGGCATCATAAGGCGAATGTGAGTTGAGAGAAATAAAATGAGAGAGTTTTATTAGTGAAAACCCTAACGGGCACCATGAGGCGAATGTGAGTTGAAGGATTCAAAGTGAAAGAGTTTTAGTGGCAAAAACCCTCGTGGACATCATAAGGCGAATAAGAGTTTGAAATTAGTTATGACTTCGTCAAATAATTGGAACTCCACATCAAGATTAGATGATCAATAATGGTTGATAAATAGATTGGATGGACAAATCGGGTAATCAATTCAAATTGCATGTCATGATCAGTAGAGTCGGCTACCACACTCAGATAAGTTTTTCTTTCTTTCTCTTTCTAAAAGAGAGTCTTCATTGAATCATTTTCTGTTATTCTCGTGTAGTATATATTTTTCTTTCACTTTTCATCGCTTTGTTTCATATGTCATTGAGTCGAGTTAATGTCAAGAAAGTAAGAAAGGATTCCAAGACTTGTTACCAACTCTAAAGTTGTTCAATGCAAAGCATCAGGCCAATGAGTTATCATCTGTCGGCAAGTTTTGGATTCAGAAGAAGTCCATGATTTGATGAAGGGTAAACAATGAGTGTTATGACATAAAGGCAAAAATTGGATTTAAGTCCCTCAAAATGAGCAAATTTGGGTGGAAATACAATCAATCAATAACGAGCACTGGGCATTTGGAAAAAGTAAACCACGATGAGTACTGGAGCAATCCTTGTCAAAGGGCAGAACCACAAACCAACCACCACGTTTTTAAACTCACAAATTTTCTTTGTTGAAGCAGGGGCACAAGTTATTTCGAGATCAAAGATCCAAAAACCTGGATGTTCAATTTAGTCTACGAAGAGCTAAATGGCAACATTGCACACGAATTATAGTCCATATTGGGTAAGTGTTTGTTTGTCTTATTAGTCTATGGAACATAGTGTAGCAAGGACCCTCCTGAATAATGGGACGTAGTGTAGCAAGGACCCTCCTGAATAATGGGACGTAGTATAGCAAGGACCCTCCTGAATAATGGGACGTAGTGTAGCAAGGACCCTCCTGAATAATGGGACGTAGTGTAGCAAGGACCCTCCTGAATAATGGGACGTAGTATAGCAAGGACCCTCCTGAATAATGGGACGTAGTGTAGCAAGGACCCTCCTGAATAATGGGATGTAGTATAGCACGGACCCTCCTGAATAATGGGACGTAGTGTAGCAAGGACCCTCCTGAATAATGGGACGTAGTGTAGCAAGGACCCTCCTGAATAATGGGACATAGTATAGCAAGGACCCTCCTGGATAATGGGGCTAGACTAACATAATTTTATCAACCGGTTCATCATGAAGAATGGAGTTGGTGTAAACACGCATAAGCCCTCTAAAGAGTACATCGCGACAAAGCTCGAATTGTTCAAAATCTCGATTCAAAGCTAAGCACCATCTTTTATTTCTCTCACAAAATTTTCTTATATTAAACTGGGGCAAAATTTTGTGTTATTATTTTTGTTTGTTTTTCAGGAATCTAGTGATAGAATGGGGTCAATCCATATTTCAAGTTCAGGATCTTATCTAGGAAGGAGTCGACTCTCAAGCTCATGGTCAATTGAAGTGGCTAGAGCTCATCTTAAGAACAAGGTCGATATCCAAGTCCAAGTAGAAGGAGCCTACCGGAAGAGAGGCATTTACCTTCGAACTCACTCAAAAGGAAAATCAATATCTCACAGCTTGAGAAACATGAAGACCTAAGTCGAGATTCAAGAGAAGTTGCAGAGCTAGAATCTGATACTTGCATTTTCATTTAATTCTTTGTTTCTCATGTTGGTGTAATAATAGGAGCCGCGAACTGAAGCCTCGATAGAACCTCACTCAACTTCTAACTCATTATTTCATCTCCTTGAACTACACGTGACCTGATTCTCTTATAACCCGGGATATGTAGGATGTCCAAAACTAGGACTCGGTCGCATATTTTTCTTTTCGAATAAGAGTCCGATCAAAACTTGTCACGTTGTCTACTTCTTTGTCTGAAAACTCTTTGTGTTTCCAGTCAAAGAGGGGCAAACTGTAGACACGTATTTTTGACCGAGCTTAAAATTTTATACCATTTTTAGAGCTAAAATATTTTTATAAATATAAATTAAATATTTTGACTGTTATCTTATTTTATTAAGCTTATTTTTAAAAGATTTGCAAACAACAAAATAGAATCACTTTTTAAGATAAGTTTTATTGTCAATTGTTTAAAAAGAAATGAAAGATTACAAAAAAAAAACTATATTTGAAATTAAGTTTTTATAAATAAGCTAGTATTATTTAATTGATCTTATCTTATAGCTAGTTGACTTTTTCTTAGATTTTTATTAATTTTAAATAATTAGTTGATATGCTATTCTTTTAAGATTAAAATAAAACTAAAACTAAAAAGTAAATAAAAAATAACCTAATTAATCTAACAAACCTACCCCACTCCTATACCTACCCAAAAACATACTACACGTAAGGAAAAGAAGAGCAAAAACAGTTTGCTGCTTTTTAAAATAAATAAATAAATAAACAACAACAATACCATACACCCCCACACTCCCACTTTCCCACAATTCTCTACACTCCCACTTCACATGACTAAAGGAAGAAAAAGTCAATAACAAAAGGAGACCCACACACACACGTACCAAGAAAATTGGCAAAAAAGCAAAAAACCTATCCTATATATATAAGAACACAAACGTACAAAAGAGGGAGATAGAGATCACCATCATCAGTTATATGGAATAGAGTGCACACAAAAAAAAAGCATATACACTTTAAGTCAGATAGATTTTTGTTCGTGGATTCAAGTTCGTGGCTCCTTAAAGTTAATTATAATTAACTTTGGAAATCAGTAGATTGTAGCGGTTTCTTTTGTTGGAATTAAGTTTTACGAAAAGGTAATTCTAATCCCTTATATAGTTCAATGAAATAATTGTTCTGAATTCGATTATGATGTTATGAAGTCCTTAAAATTACATGTATTGTTATATGCCACTATTTTATGACGCATATCATATTGTTGATTGCATGAATTGTTACTGTTTAAATTTGCTCATCGAATTATTTTTACACCTGACGTTAATTTAATCAACTAATTTGATCCAAAGATGGTTGTTGTTTACTCCTAGTTTTATTTCAACATGTTTATGTACATTTATTTGATGGTACAAATTGACAACTTCGTTTATGACTTTAATTTAATTACGTGTAAATTGGTTAGAGATTCTGTATTAGTTATCATTTAGAGTTTCTGGAGTTTAATAAATAAATAATATTTCCATACTTATGGAGACAATTAATTATTAGAATAATTTTTATCGTATCCGAAATATTAAAAATGGAGGAGATGAACATTAGTTCATTTAAGTGAGTCATTAATTCATCAACGTGAGATAGTTCTTTTATTAGTAATTTCACACTATCATCATTTGGTGAAGAAAAATTATTATATCACTGCGTGTATTATTTTTCTCTCAATTAGTTTAAAGGAAAAAATTAATTAAAAAATAATATACAAAAAATAAAAAAAGAAAACGTGAGCAGAGAAAAGTATAATAATAAAACAAAATAGTGCAGAATGGAAAGATGAAGATAATAAAAAAAGAAGAGGAATAGATCATTAAAAAGAAAGTAAGAATAAAATAAATAAACATTTAAAACAAAAACAGAAGAAACAAAAGATGAAAAGTTATAAAGAGCAAAAAATAAAGAAAAGGTAAAAAATAAAAAAGGGGAAAACAAAACTTAGCCAAAAAATTATTTAAATAAAAAAGAAGAAAAACATTTTTGTTAGATAAAAACAACAAATAAAAATAAAAGTAAGAAGAAGAAGAATGTAAAGAAAAAAAAAAGTAAAAACTACAAAAAAAATAATAACGTGCAAAAAATAAATAGAAGAAAATTAGAAAAAGAAATATTTTGTTAGACAAAAATCAAATAAAAATAAAATAAAAGTAAGAAGAAACAGAATGTTAAAAAAAAATAAAATGAATGAAAGTAAAAACTACAAAAAGTAACGTGCAAAAAAAATAGAAGAAAAATAAGAAAAAGAAAAATTTCAAGAAATTGGTTTCAACCTCTTTAACATTTTCTTTTTCTAAAATTAATCCTAAATCCCGTAGAAGTTTACCTTCTATTATAATTCAAATATCGACTCCCACTAAAACGACAATACTAAAATTCTCCGGACTCTAAAAAATCTAAACAAGATAGTTACAATAAATCAAAGAAGGTGGGACATAAGTAAATGTATAGCTGATAAGTATACTATATCCAAAAACTAAGTCAAGACAAGATATAAGTCAATGAAGCAACTGTGCTAGAAACACGGGACTCGAGGGGTGCCTTACACCTTCCCCTTGGTCAATAGAATTTCTTATCCATATTTCTAGTTCGCAGACCATTAAAAATTAGAGTCAACTTCTTTTTGATTAGGGGTAAAAATTAGGTGACTTGGAACACCAAAACTCGATTCCAAGTGGCGACTCTGAAATAAAAATAATCCCTTTTCAAAATGTCACTTTAATTGGAGAAACTCTATTTTTCAAACACTTCGTTTGGGGAAAAATAGGGGTGTGACAGTCACTCAAGAACATATTCAAATTGTCATTTTGAAGAGTGCCAAAAACTCACTCTAAGCAGCAAGTTAATCCTCAATCCAATTCAAGATCAAGATACTCACCCAAAAATCAAGGTGATATCTGAAGTAAAGACACAAGTGAAGACTCAAGAGAAGCAGTATAGATAGGAGCTTGTACTTTTATTTTCCATTTGACTATTAGCTTTCATTATTTTTATGTAAGGATAGGAACCACAACTTGGAGCCTCGATAAAACCTCACTTAACTTCAAACTCATCACCTCATCTCTTTGAACTACATGTGACCTGATTCCCCTATAACCCGGGATATGTAGGATGTCCAAAACTAGGACTCGGTCGCATATTTTTCTTTTCAAATAAGAGTCCATTCAAAACTTGTCACGTTGTCTACTTCTTTGTCTGAAAACTCTTCGTTTTTCCAGTCAAAGAGAGGCAAACTGTAGACACGTAATTTTTGACCGAATTTAAGGTATTACACCATTTTTAGTACATAAATATTGCTTTTATATATAAATTAAATATTTTATTTTTCATCGTATTTTAGTAAGTTTATTTTAAAAGATTGAAAAACTACAAAAAAATATATGTTTTCATTTAGATTAAATAAATAAGCTAGTGTTTCTTAATTATATTTTTAGACTAGCTATTTGACTTTTCTTATATTTTTTTAATTCAAAATAATTAATTAATATTTTTATTATTATGTTTTATAAATATATATGTAATTAAAATAAAAGAAATAACCTACCACTACCCTCACCCCACTTACTCCTCCACTACCCCCACTAAAACACTCCCCACACACGTACATCACCACTATATACCTACACACTACACCACTACAATAGACCCATATACACAGAGTCACAAAAAGGAAAAAGAGGAGGAAAGATCAGAAAAACAACACACAAAACACAACACACACACGAAGAAAGGGAAAAAACAACAACTCATATTTTATTTATATTTTTTCTTTCACTCACAAACAAAAGTTGAGGTCGAGGTTCACTTTTGTGGTTTCGAGTTCGTGGTTCCTTATTAGGATTGCTTCTTTTTCGTGAATTGAATTTTCGCAAGAGGTACTATTTAATTTTTATTGTATAGTTTGATTTCATGATTATATAATATTTGATTCTAATATGATATGAAGTTGCTCGAATTTTATGTGTGTTTAATTTTTATATTATAATGTTGAAATATCATTATTTAAATCTTACATATCGCTAACAATGAAGATCTTTAGAATGTTGAAATTATTTATTCTAATATTTAAGGAAATATTTTTAATCTAGTATATTGACAACTATTATAAGAATAACTCATTGTATGTTAATTTTTTATTTATTTGTTAGTTCATTGTGACGGCATACTATATCTTTGACGTATGCTTTAATTTTTGTTTTATTTTTGTGTTGAATTTGTTCATTAAAAAATATTACAAATCTAGTTAGGATATTATCATTTACTGATTTAGTGTGTATAGTATATGTACATTTTATTAAGAATATGCGGATGTCTCTTACCTAATAAATGTTCATAGTGTTAATGTTAGGCAAATTTAGACCATAAAAATAGTTTCAATTAAGAATGTGGTTACACATTTTTTTGAAATACTTTAAAGAAATTTAAGGATGTAGTGATACACCTTTACCAAATTATTCTAACAAATATTTTATTTAATTAAAATCAAGATGTGAGACAGAACTAATATTTTCTTATAACGTTATATGAGTTTTATGACTCGTTTCAACAGTCTATTTCGATTAAGAATGTGGTTACACATCTTTCTTGAGACATTAAAAAATAAACTCAAGGATGCGATGACGCACCTTGTCCACTAATGTAACTAACTTCATTAATTTAAAGTAGAGACTCAAAGACAACATTATTAAGTGTGATGGGAGGAAGGCAGCTATGCATCTAAATATCAAGACCAAGAATGCGGTTACGCATCTAGGTTGAGACCAAGTAAAAGTTCAACAGATAAAAAATGCGAGCAAATCATGGCCTATAAAAATATATCCGAAAGATAGTTAAAATAAGTATAAGTCAATAAAAGCAACCGTGCTAGAACCACGGGACTCGAGGGATGCCTAATACCTTCCCCTCGGTCAACATAATTCCTTACCCGAATTTCTAGTTCGCAAACCATATAAAGAGTCATTTCTTTTTAATTAGGGATTAAATAAAAAGGTGACTTGGAACACCATAACTCAATTTCAAGTGGCGACTCTGAAAAATAAAATAATCCCTTTTCGAAACGTCACTTTAATTGGAGAAACTCTATTTTTCAAACACTTCGTTTGGGGAAAAATAGGGGTGTGACACTCTTTATTTATTCAATACTAGTGAACTTGTCCGCGCTTCGTGCGATTATAAAAAATGATAAGCTATGAATAATTTTATTAAGTATCATATAGATGAAGATGTGTTTGCAATATAATCGTTAGACCTTAATTTTTTGAAACAAAGAATAAAATATAAATTCAATGCATAATTAATCTTTGGAGTTTTTATTGACATCCACTCCCATAAGTTGATCATAATTCAATAGTTTGCATCTTATTTTTTTGAGTTAAACTAAAATATCCAAATAATAAACATAAAGAATATAACAACAACAAAAAAATGGAAAAATTACAGAAATCTCACCTTTTAGTTTACTTATTATCATTATCCCCTATAAGTTTTACAAATCTCCAAAATCCCTCATTTTCGCACATCAGATTAGTGTATCAACGCTTATATTATTGTATCTCGCGCATCAGATTAATGTATCAGCAATTATATTATTGTATCTCACGCATCATATTAATGTATTAGCGCTTATATTAATGTATTAGCGCTTATATTATTGTATCTTGCGCATCAAATTAATGTATCAACGCTTCTATTATTGTATCTTGTGCATGTATCAACCCTTATATTATTATATCTCGCGCATCAGATTAATGTATCAACGCTTATATTATTGTATCCGTTTGAGGGATTTCTGTAATTATAAACTTTTAAGGGATATATTGTAATTTTGCCTTAAAAGTATGTGATTTTTGTATTTTGCAATCAATGTGATGATTTCTACAAAGTCTGACAATATCTCTCGAAAATATAACAATAAAAAAATTAATAAGATGATTTCTATAAAATCTGACAATATCTTTATTTATACGACTATAATATAAAATATCAATATGATTATTAATTACTTTAGAAATTAGAAAAATAAAAAGTTGTTAGTGTAATGAAAATAAATATCATTAAAGCTTATTAAAGAAATGACTTTTTAGTTTCTTAACATTGTATTTAATATAATTAATAGAATTAAAGAAGTGGGTTTTAAAGATTTTTAATATAACACATAAATGAGGAAAAAATAAAAACAAAATCCCAAAAAAAAAAAGATTAATTATTAATTAATGATCAGTTATACCTTCCCAAAAATAAGGAATTCAAAAGCTACCGTTTTGAAACATAAAAATATATTTCTTAAATATTTCTCTTCCTTATATTCATCTTTTTACCTTTTATTTTTGTAGTTATATATATATAAAACTAAAATTTGTTTTCACAAGAAAATCTAAGCTCCTGCAACTCAAAAAAAGATGAAGTGTAAAAACTAAAACGAATAAGTTATAAATAAATTTCTGACAAAAATGACAAACTACAAAAATATAAAAATCTTTGAAAATGATTGTGAAGAGATTTATCAGAATTTAAGAAGTGTTTTATTTTTTAATAAATGAAAGAAATTTAGGAGAAGCAAAGGAAAAGTTTTAGGAAAATTAACTAATAGTATTTTATTAATGATGAAAAATAAGATATTTTAGTTTTCTTCAACATTTTACAACAAATTAAATGAGATTGATTGAGAGAAAAATTAATGGGGAGAAACATAATTATGGTAATAAAAAGGAGATATAAATAAAATAATAAAAAAAATAATAATAATAAAAAATTATATATATATATTATTATTATTTTTTTTTAAAAAAATAATAGAAATAGAAGGTATAATATTAAATTATGGTAATAAGTATTAGAGTTAAATACATTTTTTCTTTTTAGAAAATTATAAAAATAGAAGGTAGAAAAAAGAATGTAAGGAAAAGTAATAAATTGTAGTAATAATAATAAAAAAAAGATGAAAAGTAATAAATTATAGTAATGACGAGAAGAGATAAATAAAGTATTTTAATTTTTTTTCAGATTTCATAGATTAGATAAAATAAAAAATTAAAATATGTAACAAAATAAATGAATCATTAATTACAAATTAAACTTAAATTTTAATTATATTACATGAAATCTTTTCTTTCCTTTTCCTTTTTCGTATCCCTCTTTATTATTTTTTTCATTTTCCATATTCTCCCATCACTCTAGTCTTTATATATTGCTTACTCCAATCTATCATTTATTTTTAATATATCTCCTTCTAATTTTATGAAAAATCTCTCAGGTTCAATTTTCTTTCTAAAATACTTCAACATTTTCTGCTACAATGAAAAATGATAAAGAACATAGAAAAAAGTTACAAAATATATCAAATTATTTTGTGACCTCAGTATACAATATTTACAAGTGTTTTGATTTTCGTGAGAACCCATTGATTACTTAGTCTTGCTCAACCGCATTTAACTCTTCCGATTGTCATCACAATAGAAAACCTCTCCGATCAACCTTCTTACCATGGTATAAATGTAACATTCAGCAAATGTTCGGTAATTTCATGCCCATATTGCTAGTGTTTTTACGTCTTGAATGATAAATGAGTGTGTTGATGATCTAATAGGATCAAATGAGTATCAAATAATAGCTATAATTGAAATTGTTCTTGGAAGTATATTTCAGAACTAGAGAAAGAAGGGGAGAAGACGAGAGAAGAAAGAACCACTTTATGTGTCTTATTAGTAAATGAACCCAATTGAAAAAACTTACATTCAATAACAACAAAGTCTCCCTTATATAAGGAGATTTGTGACTGTTATGATATAACTAACTAATAGTTAGTTATAACTAACTTTTATTAAGAAATACTAACAACCTTCTCTTTCCTTATCTCAACACTCCCCCTCAAGCTAGGAAGGGGAGAATATATCACATAGTCCTAGCTTGGAATTAAGATAGTTGTGCTGAACTCTAGTAGCCTCTTAGTCAGCATATCTGCTGGCTGTTCTTATGTTGAAATGTAGCTTGTAGTAATAATTCCTTGAAGTATTTTTTCTCTGATGAAATAACAATCAACATCAATGTGTTTTGTTCTTTCGTGATAAACAGGATTTGCTGCTATTTGCATTGCAGACTTGCTATCACTGAAGACACAAACTGGGAGTGTTACCTCACTTCCAATTTCCTTCATTAAACCTAGTATCCACACTAGTTCTGCTACAACAGCTGCAAGACTCTTGAACTCTGCTTCTGCAGAGCTTCTGGAAACTGTAGTCTGTTTCTTTGACTTCCAAGATACTATTAAATCTCCAGCTTCACAAAATAACCAGTTACAGACCTTCTAGTTTGTGGACAAGATGCCCAATCAGCATCACAATAAGCACTGACCTTCTCTTCTGAACTACTAGACAAAAGAACTCCTAACCGTGGCTGATTTTTGACATACCTTACCACTCTAACTACAGCTTTCATGTGTGATTTTTTAGGATCTTGTAGAAACTGACTTAAAGTTTGTACACTAAATGCTATATCAGGTCTGGTCATTATTAAATAAAGCAGTTTCCCAACCAACCTTTGATATGCCCTTTGATCAGCAGGAGGATCATTACTTGGTTTCATGTGCTTGACATGATCATCAAATTGTCTTGAGGTGAGTTTTAGATTATAGTCTATGGGAGCCCCAGCTGGCTTAGCTGCTCCTAACCCTAATTCAGCCAATAGTTCTAACGCATACCTTCTTTGATGCATTAGTATTCCTTTGTCAGACCTTGCAAATTCAATACCAAGGAAAATTTTTAACTCTCCCAAATCTTTCATCTTGAAAGTCTGTGACAAAGTAGTTTTGGTTTCCTCTATCAACTTCAGACTATCACCAGTAACCAACATATTGTTTTATTTAAAAGTATATTATTAAACTGATTTAGAGTCGCCACTTAATTTTTAAAGAAAAATCAAGAAAAAATATTTTTTCAATAGATTAAAACAGGGAATCAATTGAAAACATAAGGGGGTTCGGGGGTTCATATTAGTGTTCTAGGAAGGGTTTGAAAGCACCTAGCACACCCGCTAATGCGGTTATCCGATGATTAATTATTTGGCTAAAAGTAGATTAACTTGAGTTGAATCGAGCGAAAATTTTTATAATAAGAACCACTTTATAGGGGAAAGGAGAAAAATGGGAATACTTACATCTAAGTGAAGTATTTTTGTAAAATTATTTATTTATTTATTTAGTCGAATAAAAACGAATAACTTCGTTAAGTGATTAATTCAAAATAGATGTCTTTCGGGGATTTGAATTTTTTCTACCTTAAGATTAGTGACAAATATTGGTAAGTAAATAAACATGATAAAAGCAAATAGGAAAAGACTTGGGACCAAATCTGGTCTTTCTGTCCGCCTGTGCCAGTATTTGGGTCAAATTTCATTTGGGCCTTAGGCCCACCTTGCACCTGTCCTAGACTAACAATATTGGGCTTGTTGCCCGACTTCTCTTGGTACCTGTCCTAAAGTTCTAACAAAAATACAAATTTCTTTTATAAAGATTAGGCATTTGGCCCAATCTTTTCAATCTTCCGATCTGCAGCACTTCATGGTGTATACTTAGTGTGTACAATCTCTCGCAACCTGTACGCCCCTTTTCGGGACTTGTTCTTCAATTTTTTTAAAGGAGTGGATTGACTCGAAATAAAGAATTGGGCCTTCATGGCCCAGTAGGAGAATGCAAGAATGGGAGATGGAGTCCGTGAGGACTCGGGACATATTCACATGCAACAAAAGAAGGGAACATCAGTAAATAATTTGTTATAAGGAACAGTACAACATAGTATATCATAATAGACCACTGTTGACATCAATTTGTCATCACATAATCCATCTATTCTAATAAATCAAGCGAAACATCCCAATCATACATGATAAATAAACTTCGGAGCCAAGCCAATTTAATTATTTAACAGAACCTAATCTACACCCTTAGTTAAATACTACTACAACAATTCCTATGATAAATGGATAAGGATTAATTAATTCTATATGACAAAAAGAAAGAGCCAACATCCAAACACATAAAAGAAAATCACCATTTTTGAATCTTTAGTACTAAGTAGGCATGAATAAACAAAGGTTCACACATATAGTCTGGGACATAATGGTCGGGGGAAATACATTAATCTTCAATTGGACTCCCAGGTTAGGATATAAACATACTTAATCAAAGGGTGAAAATCATGGTAATAACAATAATCCACATACAAGAAAACATATAAAGTAAAGCACCAAATCAATATTACTTGCATACTAACATTATAATTGGGTTTTAGAAAAAAAAAAAAAAGAAGGAGAAAAGCAAGTGAACTTGAAGCTTTAAAATCCAAAACAGTGATGCTATGAATGAGTATGAATTAGACACGGGAATGAATAAATTTTATTCAAAACTATTACTTGTTAAAACCTACTAGGTGCAAGATTTTTTTTTTCTTTGAACAACACATAATGGGAAACATGTAAAAGAAAATTTCTTTCCAAAAAATGGACGTGAACAATTTTCAGACATGCTTTAAACATACACTCCCAATAATTCAAATAATAACCACAGGGAGTTAAATGGGCTACTTCATAATTCATTGATACTTTAGATCATAACACATCATACTCGCTCAATCGTTAAGACCAATAAATCACAATTTACAATATATGAAGGCATGCCATGGAGCAACAAATGGAAAATAACATCAAGAGAGCCGACAAGATTACGAGTTCGAATCCATTTCAAACCAAAATTTTGAACAGACACCTATGCGAATATCCAAGCGACGAATAATGAATCGAAATTAGTACCAGCAACTGGATTTGAAACTAAACAGCCTATCCTATATGCGATTTACACAATAAACAAGTAAAATAAATGTTGCTATCTAAATGGATAAGTTATGAACTGATTTCATACTCAAGCTATGAAGACATTACTTTGAAAATCAAGCTAAGACATAGGGGAAATACAAGCAGCGAACAAGAGAGGAATGATCGGCCCTCTGGCGTCCATACACATACATTCGAGTAATTTTAAAACACAAACAGAAGAAAAGAATGTATATCTATCGAAAACTCACACAACCATATTAAAACTAGAAACAGAAGCAACGAGCCAAATCAACAGCTAGACAACGAACTTGAGACCAAAGCACAAATTATTGTTCGAGAACGGAACAAGGAAATATACCTCTTTTGGAGCAGCGACTTGGGACAGATACGAATTTGATTCCGACCCTTCCACCACGCAAATTCGAGACTCGAAAAGTATACCAAGGGAGTCCCAATGAGACCCGAATAATGATCCTTTTCGAAACTTTTGAGCTAGAATGCTCTCTAAGGACTTTTCAAGTGTAAAACTGAATATTTTCAATCCTCTGTAAGCTGTATTTCGTGAGTAAACTCCAGTTAAACCTATATCTCTTCTAACTTTACTCTCAACTTTCTTCCAATATTTTCCTTCCTGTTTTTGCCAAATTTTCTCTAAGTAAAGAAATTTCAACTCCAAAAAAAAAATCCCCCTCCACCATGAATAAGAAGAGAGTATATATAGGCAAAGTTAGGGTTCGGATTTTTTTGGGGGAAAAATGGATGAAAATTCGGATAGAAAGGGCCCTAATCCGAAATTCAAACTCAAGAATCCTTTCACCAATATGGAGAGACACCTTTTTTTGCAATTTTCGCCCCATTCCGAAAGAGGAAAGGGCGAGATGGAGGGCTATGATCGACTCCCTCGTCCTTGGAAGCCGATGTGTCTTCATCTCGGGGTTGCAAGGACAGAGGACGCGGCTGCTTTTGCTGCTTCTTTCTGCTGCGACTGAGAAGTTGAGAGGGACGTGAGGAAGAAGACAACGGAATCGTACTGCTCCCGCGCAGGGGCGGCTGGCAAGGCTTGTAAAAAAGTCTTTGGCCTTAGGCCCTCAATTTTAGGGGGCCCCATTTTTTAGTTAATTAGGTAGGATTAAATTAAAAATATATATATTAGAACTAAGACAATAAATGCAAAGGCCCCATTTTTTAGTAAATTAGGGAAGATTAATTTTTTAAAAAAAAAAATTGTTAGAGCTAAGTCAATAAGTGTAAACGGCTAAATGAAGTGATAGTCATAGATATGACTATGACTTTTTAACTTTCCCATAAAAAGTTGGTACTTTTTTTTGACTTACAAGTTATCTTCTTTTTTTTACCTTATTTTCTTTTCTAATTTTATTTTTATATATTCTATCCTCCTCCCTTCTATTTCTTCTCACTTTCTCTTTTCTAATCTTACATCTCTCTCTTATTCAAAGCTAAAAAATTTACTTGTTCTATTGATAATTTATATTTTAAATTTGGAGAAAACTATATTGCAGCAGCCCGATTCATTTTCGGAAATCAAGTCTTCATAGCTTTTGAATTCGGTAATATCATTCTAATTTCTAATATTATTTTTGGTTTGTGTCTTATGTTTATTATATTTTTTATTTGATATTGTAAATAGTGTTTAAAATATTTGTTAGATTTTAATATGTCAACTAGAAAATATGAATCCGGTCATTCAAAACTTAAAAGAAAAAGAAAAGTCAATAACTTGATAAAATCTCAAAAAGGTGCTCTTGATAATTTTTTGGAAAACAATGATAAAATTAAATCAAAAAAGGTAGGGGAATGCTCTTTAGAAGAACAAGTTACAAACTTAGTTGAAGTTGAGTTAGATAATGATATAAACCAAAAATAAGAAGAAGGAGAGGAAATTAGTGAAAAGTCGGATGTAGATTCCCAAGAAAATCAAGAATTTATAAATGAATTAAATAATCATACTACTAAAAATATCTATGATCCTAGTCAATGGAATATTGTTGATACAAAGTTAAGAGACTTATTAGTAGAAAAGGGACCAATTAGAATTACCGACACATGTTTTCCAAAGGATAAATTTTTCAGGCACTTTTCTACTACATATTATTTTCAAAAGTTGGTAAATGGAAAAAGACATGAAAGAAGATGGTTAGTTTATTCCAAAGATTTGAATAAGGTATTTTGTTTTTGTTGTAAGTTATTTAATACGACCTTTAATGCAAAGAATAATAAGTTAGCTAATGAAGGTAGTGGAGATTGGAAAATCTTACTACTAAGCTTAGAACCCATGAAACAACTAGCCAACATATTATTAATATGAGTTCATGGATTGATTTAGAATTTAGATTGCGTAATAATAAAACAATCGATAAAAACATTCAAGACCAAATTAATAGAGATAGAGAACATTGGAAAAATGTATTGTCAAGAATTATTTCCGTCATAAAAACTCTTGGACGAAATAATTTGGCATTTAGGGGGAAAAATGAAAAAAATTATCAAGAAAATAACGAAAATTTCTTGAGTCTTATTGAAATGATTGCAGAATTTGATCCAATTGTGCAAGAACATATTTGACGAATCAAACATGATGAAATTCATAATCATTATCTTGGACATAATATACAAAATGAATTAATAAATTTATTGGCAAGTGAAATTAAGAACAAGATTTGACGGTTTAGACTTATTTTCTGACTTAAAAGTGTTAAGGGAAATCATAAAAGTAGAAGACAATACTCTAATTGAGATACTCAATCAAATAAAAAGACTTGATTCTTTTCCAAATGCTTACATTGCTTATAGAATAATGTTAACAATTCTCGTAACAGTAGCCTCAGCCGAAAGAAGTTTTTCAAAATTAAAAATAATAAAATTTTATTCAAGATCGACATGTCTCAAGAAAGATTAAGTGGTTTGGCTATATTATCGATTGAAAAGGAATTATTAGAAGAGATTGACTACACAAAAATTATTAACAACTTTGCATCTCAAAAAGCTAGAAAAGTAGATTTTAAAATAAAAACATTTATAAAATTTTTTTAAGGCCTCTAGTTTGATATTGGCCTTAGGCCACCAATGGGTTTGAGCTGCCCTTGATCCCGCGATTTCCCTGTATTGACTCCGTGATCTGCTGGAAATAGCGTCGTTTCTGAATTGAACATTGCTGGGAAACGTTGTGAACGTTGTTTACTGGGTCTTTAGGAGAAACAAAGTTGGGCCGGGTTGAGTAATCTGTTGGTGGGCTGCTGCTGATGTAATGTTAGGGATTGTATGTATAGAATGGGCTAGAAATTGGGAGTGGGTCGGTTAGACTTGGGAAATGGGTATTTGGAATTGGAAAAATACAATGGGTTATGGGAGTTAGCAAGTGGCTTGATTTGGTTTAACATGAAAAAGTTCTATCGGATTTAAAAATTAGCCAAATTTAATAAACTAGCGAATTCGACTGAAATTAAATAAGACGAAATAATATAATTAACTGATGAGCTTCTTAATCTTAACGAAATAAAATAATTAACTTAATTATAAACTAATTAATTTAATAATATAAACGACTAAATAACCAAACATTTAAATAAAGCTAAAACCTTTTTGAGACAATTTTCGAACATTCATAAAATATACTAATTAGACACATAATTATATAATTATTAACTTATTATAAACTAATTAACTCAAAATATAAGCTATTGCTTAATTTAAACTAAATAACCAAATATTTAAATAAACTAAAATCCTTTTGAGACAATTTTCGGACATTCATAAAATATACTAATTAGACACATAATTATATAAAATATATTCATCATTCAAAATACTATAAAAATCGATTGAAATTATTTAAACTAATCTTGAAACTATTTGAATTTTATAAATCTAATTATTCTAAATCGTTTGAAAATTAAGAAGCTCAGAAAATTAATTATGATCGGGGAGGGTCGAAATTGAGTGTCAACACATATCATCTACATATACTAACACAAGTGTAACTCCTTCAGGTGTCTTGTTAACATACAAAAAGGGATCATATTGACTCTGAACAAACCTGAACTTTACCAATGCCTCTGATAACTTTGTATTCCATTGTCTAGGAGCCTGTTTTAAACCATACAGGGATTTGACTAGCCTACATACCTTGTTCTCCCCATGGCTTGCAAACCCCTGAGGCAAGTCCATATATATCTCATCAGTTAGGTCTCCATTGAGAAAAACATTATAAACATCCATATGATGAACATACCATTTTTTCCTTGCTGCTGTTGCCAGTACAGTTCTTACTGTTTTCATTTTTACTACTGGAGAGAATGTCTCTTTAAAATCTATACCTTCTCTTTGATTATACCCTTTTGCAACCAGACTAGCTTTAAACCTTTCTACCTCACCTGAAGCTTTATACTTTACTTTATACACCCATCTACACCCAATAGATTTCTAGCCTTTAGGTAAATCAACCACATCCCAAGTATGGTTGTGATTTAAAGCTTCTACTTCATCTTTCATAGCCTGAACCCACCTAGAATCTCTACTTGCCTCTAAGTAGTTGGTTGGTTCAGAAACTGATGAAGAAGCTGCTACACAAGCCATGTACTCTTTTGACAACCTCTCATAAGACACATACTTTGATAGTGCATAAGGCACTTCTTTGTGAATGTTTAAAGAGACAAAATCAGTCATCCAAATTGGTGTCTTCCTGTCTCTAGTTGACTTCCTCTGACCCTGCACCTTATGAGACATGTCTGTATCAGTAGCCTCTTGTGTCACCTCATGTTGGTTACTCTGAGAGCCTAAGACTGTATCTTGTGAACCTGTAGAACCATGAACTTCATCACCTATTTCAGGAGCAACTTGAATTGTCTCAACACTTGTAGTTGTGTCAGTTGGCCTATACTGCTGATCACCCAGGGGAAACACATACTGAGGCTCTTGAAGGGCCTTATTCTTCTCCTTAAATGGAAATACATCTTCTCTAAAGGAGACATAAAGGAGATATCTCTGCTCACAAAAAAGGACTTAGTTACCATATCATACAAGACATACCCCTTTTGAGTATCAGAAAAACCCATAAGTACAGTGGTTTTTGTTCTAGTTAACAACTTATCATGCTCATTAAGTACCTTAGCATAACACAAACACCCCACTACTCTAAGATGATCACAGTTGGGCTTCTTCCCATACAACCTTTCATATGGAGTTTGATAATGTAACACTGAACTTGGTAGTCTATTTATAATGTATACAACTGCTAACACACAATACCCCCAGAACCTTATTGGAATCTCCCCTTGAAACCTTAGTGCTCTTGTTACTTCTAAAATGTGTCTGTGCTTTCTTTCTGCCACTCCATTTCGCTGAGTAGTGTAAGTACATGATGTCTGATGAACAATCCCAAGACTTTTAAACAGACTATTGCATAATGAATTCACAAATTCAGATCAATTATCTGTTCTTACTATTTTTACTACCTTATTAAACTGAGTCTGTACATACCTAAAATGATGTTTAATCTGAACAAACATATCAGTCTTAAATTTCAGCAAAAACACCCAAGTCACTCTGGAGAAATCATCAACAACTGTCAAGAAATACCTATTGCCATTCATAGTGGGAACTCTATAGGGCCCCCATAAGTCCATGTGTACAAGATCAAAGCAACAAATAGTTTTAATATTGCTAAAAGGAAACGACAACCTAGTTTGTTTCGCACTAGGACACACAATACATTGTTTCATTCTATCATCTATATCCAAAGACTTCTCTACAGATAAAATTCTTTTTAGTACATTAGTAGACACATGTCCAAACTTCTTGTGCAACAGGTCCACCTCTGCTTGCTGCTTCTTTTCTACAGAAGTTGCAACCAATGCTTTTCCCTTGACTGACTTTTTAGTACTCTGATCAGCTAAAAAATATAGTCCACCATTAATCCTTCCAATTGATCTCACCTTCCCAATGTAAAGATCCTGGAATACACAGAAATCAGGGAAAAAACTTACTGAACACTGCCATTCTTTGACTACCTTAGACACTGAGAGCAGATTATAACTAAATTGAGGTATATGGAGAACATTAGAGACAACATTTCCCTTGGTCAAACAACTCCTACCTACATTAGATACTACAACAGTATCACCATTAAGAAGACAAACCTTCTTTACTCCCTCAGGCTGTACTACAGAAGACTCATCAATCATACTTAACTCAGACACTATATGATGTGTAGCACATGTATCTATGATCCACTGTTTTGATTTAGGAGAATTGAAGAAAACACTGTTGCTGAACCAATTTCTTCAGGAGGCGTGTTTGAGTGGATCATCTGCAGAATCTGACTATACTGCTCCTGAGTAAATGCTGCTTTACTTATTTGATTCATCATAGACACCTGTACCTCAGACTTTTCCTGATCACCTGACCTTGACTTGGCATGAGAGTCTTGTTCATCCATCTGACTAGCTAACACATTGTAGGCAGCTCCTCCTTCTAACTTTTGTTTTCTCTTTGTTTTAAAATCAGGAGGATATCCATTCAACTTCCAATAATTCTCTCAACTGTGACCCTTTAGTCTACAAAAATCACATTGAACATTATAGTTTTTCTTGAGCCTTTGCCCCTGACTTCTTAAGTACATATCCATTTCAAAATCCCTTACCTGAGCAATTGGTCTTACTCCCAACACTCCAGCACTTGTAGCTCCAGCTCTATGACTTTCATCACTCACAATCATAGCATAGGCTTGATTTACTGAGGGCAAAGGACTCATGAGCAAGATTTGACTTCTTGCTTGAACGTATGACTTATTCAACCCCATCAAGAACTGAAACAACTTTAGTTTTTGAAGATGCACCACAAATTCTTTCGACTTATCACAATCACACCCTGGTGCTGGCACTAGTGCTTCAAACTCATCCTACAAATCTTTAAGTTTTGAAAAATACACACAAACAGATATATTTTCTTGACTCAAAGAAGCAATATTCTTATGCAGATTAAAAGTTCTCACACCATCCACTTTATGAAATCTTTCATATAGATCATCCCACACTGATTTAGCTACAGAGGCATACATTATACCTCTAAGTAATTCTTTAGCAACATAATTCATTATCCAAGAAAGTACTACTGTATTCACCCTTTCCCAATGATTTCCCAATTCATTTGGAAACTTATCTTTAGCACAAGTCCTATCTACCATATCTAACTCATTTCTTCCTAACAGGGCTACTCGCATGGATCTATACCAAACTGAGTAATTCTCGATACCTGTAAGTTGAAACGATATGATTTGGACACCACTGACATCTGATGGATTGAGAAACATGGAATGGTTATAATTGATCACACTAGGCTGAGACCCGCCATGGATAGTTGATTCTGCGACTTCAGTTTCTGTACTCACCATCGTGAAACTCTTCAGATCTCAGATCTTGATTCACACTTTACACCACAGTTGGAAGCTCTGACTGTAGGATCGAAAGAATTAGCAAGAAGCTCTTGCCTATTGCTCTGATACCATGAAATTGTTCTTGGAAGTATATTCCAGAACTAGAGAAAGAAGGGGAGAAGACGAGAGAAGAAATAACCAGTTTATGTGTCGTATTAGTAAATGAACTCAATTGAAAAAACTTACATTCAATAACAACAAAGTCTCCCTTATATAAGGAGATTTGTGACTGTTATGATATAACTAGTTAGTTAGTAACTAACTTTTATTAAGAAATACTAACAACCTTCTCTTTCCTTATCTCAACAATATTAACACTTGAAATTACAAAATTGGCTTCGATTCATATCTAGGCCTTGGTTGCCTGATTATTTTTACTCTATCTATTTTATGGAAAGAGAGAGATGTAGAACATATGTTATGTTGTATGTGTTTATATAGTATTTAAAAGGTTGTGTTAAAAAACTTTTTTCAAATTCTGTAAATAAGTGTAAGGAATAAATCTTATTAAATTTTACAATTAAGGAAAATGTTTTTAATGTAAAAAATTGATAACTGAAACTTTTATGTGTATGATTTAATGAGGGAAGCATTAAATACTACTCTCTCCATTCCATATTAAGTTAATTTTTGAAGTGTTTCACACCCTTTTAAAAAAAGTAGATTAAGAAATAAATTGAACCTAATTTTCCATTTTTACCCTTATTAATTATTGTCAAATTTATGATTAAAATAACTAAATATTAATTATTCACTAATTTCCAATACTAATTAATGAAGGGTAAAATTGGAAGAACACTCTAAAAATAGTCTTGAAAACTGAACAATTAAGTTAATTTAAAAAATAGAAAATGCTTCAAAAATTAACTTAATATGGAATGGAGGGAGTATGCTTTAATATTCTGCAAAAACATTAAATAATATTTTATGTCTTAAAATGAAACAAAAAACTAAAAAGAAACCCACAAAAAAGATAAATAGAAATCCAGCCCTTAGAGGCATGCCACATCAACAAGTCTAAAATTTTCCTTTATATATATGTGTGTGTGTTTAATATGATAGAAGTTGTTTTCAAAAAATGTTTTTTGAAAACCTATCTTATGGCTTGCACGTCGACATATATTGATTAGATTTGATAGGTATGATGATTATGTATTAGATGCTGCTAAATATGTTAATTGTCCACTCTACAATGGTATACACCGCCAATTTGAGTGTTTCCATGGACCTTTGGCTTCAACTCCAAAGAAGAGACGTCAAAAGCTTTTGTTTGGATATCTCTTTCGAGTTATTCGCTAAACCGTTAAGTAAACCAATTGTGATTAAACAAAAACTAATTTCCTTCTATTCACTTACTCTCTCTTCTTCCTTTGAACCATTTATTCTTCATCTCTGACAACTCAAGTATCAATTGTTAGAAAAATTAGGAAGTATAGTTGAAGAAGAAGATGAGTTTGAGACGTGAATGATCGCTTTCCTTAAAGAGATATTACTCGTATACATATTGGGGAAAATACAAGTCATTCTTTTTATGATACAACAAAACTCTTGTATATACCTGCAGATTTTCTTAGGCTATTTCTGGAGAACTCTTATATTTATAAGACTTAAGAGATGACTTTTCATAACTGTTAGACACCCAATTTTGGCCTAACATTTTCAAAAGCTATAACTTTTAAGTTTATTTATTCAATAGTTTGAAATACAATTTTATAATTTTAAATAAGTTTATCGATATTTATGTTTGTCAAAATTTCAGAATTTTTTATTAGTTAATTTTCATTACATTATTTTTTGTCACTGCTTGTTGACTACGTTCAAATATTGGTTCATTTTGATTAAATCACTATTCCTGTTAAATTGCATTTTTTACATGTCATTGGTTACGGTCATTACAATATTTAATATTAATTTTATTTATTACATTTGTTAATATTCATTTTGATATTTTGCCCAATCTAGAAATTCATTCAATATGGATAAGATTTCGTACACAGATAATTTATTAACCGATGATTTTGGCCCACAATTTTAAAATAATAGTATGACACTATTGGTGGTTTTCAATTTCCTATTTAAGAAATAACTTGGTCATTAAGTTAGAAGGATTTATTAACCGATGATTTTGGCCCACAATTTTAAAATAATAGTATGGCACTATTGGTGGTTTTCAATTTCCTATTTAAGAAATAACTTGGTCATTAAGTTAGAAGGGTGATGGATAATATTTTTGATATTGAGAGAAACAATTTCCAAATAGATAGAAACCTAATCTTTTTCTTCTAAAAAACTTTCCAAATGACAAATTCAAAGAAGACCTATTTAGATGGATTTATTGACCTTTTGTGTGTGTATTATTCAAAGGTCAGATTTCCAAGATGGCTATATAGTGGTTTTTGAATATAATATATATGGATTTGAAGTAACAAAAATGTGTACCTAAATTAAAACATTCAACATCATGGAAGGACATTATTAAATTTATTAGCACCTAATATTTATATTGTCTATATGTGTATCTTTTTATCATTCAATCATGATAAAATTGTTTCTTAATTTAATTATGTTAGGATTAAACATTTATCATCATGTCAAAATTTATAGTTGATAGGAAAGGCATTATTTTACATTTTGACTATATATGTCCATCAAACAAGCATCATGTTCGATCATGACTCTGACTCCTGCCGCCTTAACCCCCATATGGGCCTTAACCCCCTATAGTTGAGATATTGGCATATTACTCAAGTAATTGTTTTCGTTTTTCATTTAACGTCTTATATTAGTATTGAAATTTGATTAATTTAGATTCACATTTAGAATACGAATTGATTTTTCAAATGGTCACCCATCTAATAGTTATTATTTCAAAAAGTTACTTTATTATTGAAGAAAATTAGAATTAAGAAAAAAATGACTTTCTGAGACAATAATTATTAATTGAGTGACCGTGTGAGAAATTAATTTCATAAAATACTTCATGACAACCCTTAAGATGGTGTGAGGTTGGCATTTCAATAACATGTGGATCATGCACTTCTCCAAACTAAAATGTGTAATTTATATTGAAGGATTTGGTAAAATGTCCTATTCAATTAACACATAATAAAAAAAACCCAATTGTCAAAAGAGTAATTCACATAAACTCTACTTTCTGTAAAACATAAAACACCCTAAACTTTTTTTCAAAGTTTAAAATATTTTATAATGATTTGTATTTTTGTTGGATTTTTCCTCAATTTGTTTTGTGTGAATTATATATCAAAAGACATAAATATTGAGGATAGTTCATGTCTAAAATTTAGAACTGTTTAAATGAGATTTTGAGTTGGTCGAGATTGAAAGACTCTATTAGCAATTAAAGTTTTTTAAAGCTTAACTTACATCTTATCCTTTTTATTTTTAATGATTTGCACCCTAATTTTCTTAATTCTTTGCAAAGGCATAAATATCTCGTTTCTAATTATTTACAAGAAATAAAATAGAAAATTACATATAAAGAAAAACAAAAGGTGATTTAATTTTTTTTTATATATATATATATATATATTAAATAAAGGTCATTTGTAACTTCTTTTTCATTAAAATGCAAAACAATCATTTGTTTCTAGTACTTCCTTTATTTTTCTGTCTTTGTACATCTGTTAAAAGAAAGAAAAATTAGAACAATTAATTATCTTATTGGTAGAAAGTAATTTAATAATATAATTATTATGTTTTTAAATACTAACAAATATAATAACTATTTCTATATTATCCTTATAAATAATCGAAAATGCAACCTTTTATAATTTTGCAAAGAACTATGAAGATTAGGCTGGATATTATTAAAATGATAAAATAAGGGGTAGGTTACAACTTACAAAAGAGAGTATACATTAGAATTTAGAGGTGTAAATTGCGATTTACTCCTCAATTAACTAACTAGCCTTTCATCTTAATATGTATCATTTATAACCTCCTACCTAAATTATATCCTCGATCATAATTCTTTTTATAATGAAATAAAATTGCTTTTTCACCCTTAATTACAACTCTTCTATAGAATAGAAATATATATAGCATTATTAAGTGAACACGTTAAAAATATTGTTAAATTACAGTACTTTTTATTCTGCCTTTGTCAATATTATGGGCCCATGGCTGTCGTATATATACATTAATTAAGTAATAAAATAGAAATATAAGCAGCATTATTGAGTAAACAATGAATAACATTTGCTCTTTCCGTTTTAATTGACCTACATATATATTATATTTTTTTCATATACAAATTGTACTTTCTGATGAAGGATATTCAATTGATCACCCTTTATTCTACTAGCTTCGCCAGTAAAAAAATATAAATGATATTATTGCGTGAACAATTTAAATAATACTTTTATAATCGACAAAATTACTTCTTTTCCCTTGTACAATGATTATGGCTCCTCTATAAAATAATAAACCTAGATAGCACTATCCTTTGTCTCCTTCAATCATCATCAAAGCTAAACAAATTTTCATGGAGTCAAAGGAAGCAATTTTGTATGTTAATGGAGTTCGTCAAGTGTTGTTTGATGGATTAGCCCATTTGACACTTCTTGAGTATCTTAGAGGTTAGTTTATGGTATATAGTATGATCTACTCATTTTTATGAAATCATAATGGTTGTGATTGAACTAGTAGTGTCGTCTATTAAAGTCACTCGATTTTGTTTGATCGATCAGAAGTCATTTAATTTTGTTTAGTTAGCAATTAGCATTATGATCAATTTAGAAGGAAATAAATTTTTATATTTAGTTAATGTCGTGACAACTCTAAATTTTTAGAAAAATAAGTATTATTAAAAAATTAAAATCAATATGTGAATTTATTTAGGACTACTTTATGTATCCGATCGATCTAGTTCTTAACCCGCTTAAAATGAAGAGATAAGTTGCCAAAACATACTTAAACTATCCTTTTTTTTTGAGTATCATATCTTAATTATTACTTATTAGTTTGAGAAACATGTCTCTCTTTTTTATTACACTCTCCTCATGGTGTGTACTACACTATCTCTTTTATTTAAAAAGATGGCCACACTATTTCCTCTCACTGTACCTCGTTCAATAATAATTTAGATACTATTTTAATTTTTTTTAAACAAAATTCTATCCCACCTCACTTAACTCTTCGCTTTCATTTTTTTTTCTCGTTTGTGTTAGATATATACATACATTTGTAGAAAAGTATTTTTTACTTGCCGCAAGACTTTTTTAAAACAATTTTTATTTCTATTATATTTAGTACACAAGTAAAAAGAATATTTTCCTAAAAATATATGTACATATCTAACACAAAATGAGAAAAGTATAAAATAAAATAAATTAGAAGCAGAGAGTTAGATAGGGTGAGATAGTTTTTTTTTTTAAAAAAAAACAATTTAATTTTTTATTGATTAATTTGAACTAGATATCAACCTAAACTTTAATAAATTGAACCGAATAATTAAATGAGCGAAAAATAATTACCCCAGATTTAAATAAATTAGGCAAATTATAATTTCTTGCGCTACTTTTATGACATCTAATTCAGCCTTGCCAATTGAATTATATCTCTAGTACATAATTGAGTTATTTAATATTACTAGGCATAGCACTTCAAATATGCAAAATGAGTTATGCACTGCTATTCCTATATTATCATATTTATATGGGTGCATTTGTGAAATTAGTTAATTCATTAGTGTTTGGCTTATTTTTTAATTCACTTTTAAAAGAATAATTTGTTAAGAAAATTAGTTTTAATTTTTATATGACAAAATTTAAGATCACAAATGATTAAAGAATATTTTAGTACATTTGATATATCTGTAATTTAAAATTATAATATTCAAAAGTGTTTCATTATTTTCTTAAACTTTGAGTCAATTCAAAATAAGTCAAATAAATTTAAACGAAGGAAATATTACATATTTGTAAAACGGGACATATAAATAACGCATTTCGGTTACATATTTATCTTTCTACCAACAACTTCATTTTGAGAAGGTGTATCAACACATGAACATGGATGAAAAGTACAATATTGTCTCATCTAGGATTGAAACAACTCTGACAAATATTTTTTAGTATTGTCCCTTCTTATAATATACACACTGATGTATTGAGTTGAGTTTCGACTTCAACACAAAAATTATAAAAATAAGTAAACATTTCAAAGTAACTTTTCATAAAATATATTCAAGTCATTTGAGAGAACTCATCTATAAGTTTAACAAAAAACTTATGTTAAATTTTAAAAAAGACATAACATGATTTCCAAACATCAAAATAAACTAACTTAAAAGTCGATACACCTACTTAATCCTTGGACATATCGAGCTACAATGATATTTATAAATTGACAAGACTCTCAATTTAATAAAGAAACAATTCTAAAAAAAACCGGGACAAAATTTCTTCAACATGTGTAAAGAAAAGAATGTTCCAATTGACATGTACCTCAATAGAGATACAATACTAAAGTAGACAACCAATCGATGCTTCCAATATTAATCATGAATGTAAAAATCATTAGATATATGTCCTTTATCAATAACTATATTAATCTTTAAATTGCTAAATAGACAATAATTAAAAAAAAGAAGAGATATAATAGTCAACGTTTCTTATAAGCTCACTAACATACATCAAATTAAAAATCAATTTTGATAGACGTATTAGAGATGACAAGGTAGTTGATTTGATAATTTCAAAATTCATAATATTATAGATTGAATAATAAGTTATCGCTATAGGAAAATATACTCTATGTGATAAAAAATGTATTAGAATTATCCATCATGTGATATGTGATACTAGAATCAATAACTAATTTAATAAAAAAGGAGATAAAACATGTTTTTCTAAAAACACAAAAAAGAAGTAATTGAAATAGATTTTTTAATTTTTGAATTGTGAAAATTTAGCACACTTTTTTTTTTATCGAAATTAAAATTATTTTATTAGAAGACATAAGAACCACAATTTCAATCATTTTCTCAAATATATATATAATTTTAAACAACACAAAAACTCATCATCAACAAATATAATCAGAATAAAATATAAATTGACTTAAGCAATATGAGAACTAATCTTCAATTCAAAATAAAGAAAATTTAGTATCTAATTCTAATTAGTAAAAATGAGAGAAAGCACCGAACAATCATATATATAAATTAGTACTTTTTCTATTTTAATTTATTCATTTGATTTTAATTTTATATAACAATTTAAAAAATATAGCTTTTTTTTTGAATTTGTTTGTTTGATTTTATTTTATATAACAATTAAAAAGTAGCCTTTTTATTTTGAATATAAATAATTTATCACCTGAAAAGTTAAAAATAAAAAGTTAATACATTAATTTTCAAATAAAAAAAAAAATAATATATATGCGCCGGAATGACGAGCACACGCCGGGAATGAAGGCCTAAATAATTTAGTTGGAACACGTGCCGGCTTTTGATGGACACGTGAACTGGATGGGTGGCGCGCCTAAGAAAACTGGTTCTGCCGAAAAAGTTACTCCGTCTCCTCCTACGGTTGCGGTGACACAGAATGACCTCTTTCGTAACAGATCCAAAACAAGATGAAGCCATTTTCTGATACCATGTAATCAACCAATAAATTGGAAGATCTTAGGTGAGCAATTCATAAATACAATACATTATGTTACTATTCAGGCATTCAACTCTTGTGGAGCTGATGCATACCGATAAATTGGGAAAGAAATCGAACTAAGCCTAAAGAGCAAGTTAACTAATTGCTCTTGAACAACTGGTTCAGTAGAACAGAGGAATTGAGAAGAGAAAGAGAGAGAACTGATCTTTTACAATTGGATACCTTTACAATTGGGTTTGATCTCCTATTTATACACGTGAACTAAAAACAGACTCCCATAGTTAGTTATAACTAACTAGGCTACAGCGTTAACCGACTAACAACTAGCACGTGCAACTCACATGACCACTAACCGAACTAATGATTTATTTATTAATTGGCACATATCAATACTTCCCCCTTGAGACCATCATTGTCCTCAAGGATGAAAAGAAGGAAATTGTTGAATGAATGATTGGTAATCCTCCCAGGTACTGTCTTCTTCAGCCGTGTCAAACCCCTTGATCAACAATTTAGTAAGTAGTTTGCCATGTTGGTTGATCAGTCGCCTGTCAAGAATAGCTTCTGGTGCTAGCAACACATGTCCATCATCTGAGCAAACCAAAGGCAGAACAACAGAAGCAGTGTGGTCGCCCAACTTCCTCTTGAGCTGAGAGTTGTGGAAAGTAGGATGGACTTTAGCATTAGGGGGTAATTCGAGAGTATAAGCAATAGAACCCACTTTTGCTATGATTTGAAAAGGTCCAAAAAACTTTGCAGCCAACTTCTGGAAGGTGTGAGCTTTCAATGATACTTGTCTGTATGGTTGTAACTTCACATATACCTAATCTCCTACTGCATACTCCCTTTTAGTCCTTCTTTTATCAGCTTGTGTTTTCATTCTGTTCTGAGCTCTTACCAAATGAGACTTGAGACTCCTTAAAGTAGACTCCCTAGCTTGTAGACTTCTATCCACTAGATCCAACTTAGATTCAAATGCCATGTACGGGAGAAGGGGTGGTGGTTTCTGTCCATAAACCACCTCATAGGGGGTTAAGTTTATAGAGGTGTGAAATGTGGTGTTGTACCACCATTCAACCAGTGAGAACCATTGAGGCCACTTTTTAGGCTTATCAAAAGTCATACATCTCAGATACCCTTCTAAACACTTGTTAACCACTTCAGTTTGGCCATCAGTTTGTGGGTGGTAGGCAGTCGAAGTGAGAAGAGACACATTCTGCAGTCGAAACAACTCCTTCCAAAATTTGCTAGTGAACACAACATCTCTTGTCAGATACAATTGTTTTGGGCATGCCATGAAGTTTGAACACCCCATCCATAAACAACTGAGCTACCTCTAAAGCTATGTAAGGATGTTTTAGGGCCATGAAGTGGGCAGCTTTACTCAGTCTATCAACCACCACAAAAATAGCTTCCTTGCATGCAACATTAGAAAGACCCTGAATGAAGTCCATGGAAATATCTTGCCACACCTTATCAGGAATATGCAAAGGTTGTAGTAGGCCAGAGTATGCAACATTTTCACCTTTACACTGTTGACAAACCTCACAGTGCCTAACGAATGAATAAACATTAGGTTTCATTCCCTTCCAGTAGAAATCCTACTTTAATCTTTGTAGAGTCGCCCTCATGCCTGAATGACCACCTCTAGAACTGGTGTGATAGAAATCCATCATGTCTTTCTTCAGAGTAGGGACATAGTCTACTATTATCTTGCCATTCCTACTTAACAGCCCAACATGAAACTTAAAATAGGGCTTATGACCTCCTGCTCGCTGAATTTGATTGATCAACTTCTGTAAGGAAGGGTCCTGTGACCAATAAGCCTTGACTGCTTCTAATAGTTGAGACTCCACTCCAGAGATACTGTTGAGCTGAACTAGATCATCCTTCCTTGAAAGGGCATCGGCTACCACATTATCTTTCCCTTTCTTATAAGCAATTGAATAGTCATAGCCAAGAAGCTTAATCAACCACTTCTGCTGACTTGGTGTAGTAATTCTTTGTTCTAACAAGTACTTTAGGCTATGGTGATCAGTCTTAATCACAAATTGTCTGCCCAAGAAGTATGGTCTCCATTTCTGTACTGCAGATACCAATGCAAGTAACTCTCTCTCATAGACTGATAATGCTTGATTATTTGCACATAACCCTTGACTAAAAAAAGCAATTGGTCTATTGTCTTGAAGTAACACAACTCCAATCCCTCCTCCAGATGCATTCGTTTCTACCACAAAGCTCTTGGAAAATTTGGGAGGGCCAACACATGTGCTAAGGTGATGGCAACTTTCAGTTCTTCAAAGGTTGTAGAAGCTGTAGGATTCCAATGAAAAGTGCGCTTCTTAAGGAGATCATAAAGAGGTCTAGCAGTGATCCCAAAACCCTGTATAAATTTTCTATAGTAACCAGCAAGGCCAAGGAACCCCCTCAAGGCCTTAAGAGTAATTGGTTGAGGCCAATTCAACACTGCTTCCACCTTATGGATATCCGTAATTGCTCCTGATTCAAAAATAATATGGCCTAGGTAGTCAATCTGCTTAGCACCAAAGGCATATTTGCTCTTCTTCACAAACAACACATGGGATCTCAATATCCTGAAAGTTTCCCTTAAGTGAGACATGTGAGCATTCCAGCTTTGGCTATAGACTAGAATATCATCAAAAAATACAAGTATGAATTTTCTGAGATGTGGTTGAAAAATCTAGTTCATGAGGCTCTGAAATATGGAAGGGGCATTGGTTAAGCCAAAAGGCATGACCATAAATTCATAATGTCCTTGATGTGTTCTAAATGCAGTTTTTGGGATATCAGATTCAAACATCCTAATCTGATGGTAGCCAGATCTTGAATCCAATTTAGAAAAATACTTAGCACCATGAAGTTCATCCAATAACTCTTCAATCACTGGAATAGGGAATTTATCTTTCACAATATGGCTATTCAGTTCTCTATAGTCTACACACATTCTCCAAGTACTATTTTTTTTCTTCACCATGACAATAGGTAAGGAGTAAGGACTGGTACTATGCCTAATTACCTCCGAGTGAAGCATGTCCTCCACCATCTTCTCAATTTCATCATTTTGTACTGTAGAATATCTGTATGGTCTAATGTTTATAGGAGATGTCCTATCTTGCAATATAATCTTGTGATCATGGAGTCTAGATGGTGGTAGGTTTTTGGGAACCTCGAACAAATCACTATATTCCTCTAAGATGCACTCCAGATCATTAACCCATTCTATATCACTGTTTGGAACTGCCTCAATTGATAACATGCTGCCATTTTCCTCCTCTTTATAAACCCCAAACGAAATCATACAAAGCTCTGCTGGTTTTGCTAGCAACTTGTCCATGTTGTCCTGATGAACCATCTTTACTGCAGCAGGTTGTATTCCTCTTAAGGAAATTTTGCGGCCGATAATAATGAACTCCATTTTTAGCCTTCTGAAATTCCACATTATGTCTCCTAATGTTATCAACCACTGAATTCCCAAAACCATGTTGCATCTACCAATAGGCAAAACTAACATATTAGAATCAAATGAAACCCCTTGCATTTTCCAAGCTAGTTTCTTGCACACATAATTGCTCAGGATTTTCTTGCCATCAGCAACCGATACAAAAAAATGTGAGATAGCTGTCATCACACACCCCAACTTCTTTGTTGTATTCAAGTCAAGGAAATTGTGTGTGCTGCCCGTATCAATCAACATATGCACTGCCTTGCCCTTCACCGACACAGTAACTTGCATGGTTCTAAATCATGGGATCCATTCATAGCATGTACATATACATGAGGTAAAATGGCCCCTTCATTATCAGTCTCTAGGCCTTGACTAATCATGGTAAAAAATTCAGCAGGGTCTACCATTATATCATCCTCAATTTCTTTGGGTTGTCCTTCTCCTTCTTCTACTTCCATGTAGAATAGTTCTCTTTTTCTTACAAACATGACCATAACTGTATTTTTCATCACAGTTAAACCACAGACCCTTACTCCTTCTTTCCTCCATTTCAGCTGGTGACAACAATTTGACATGTTTAAGTTGAGGCTTTGGGTTGTTGGCCAAGGTGGGGTTTTGAAATTTAGAAGTAGTTGGGGTATGCTTCGTTGGTTGGTTGGATCCATAGGAAAAATAAGAGTTAGTAGCAGCAAATCTATGTATATTTCTGGGATTGGAAAGTATTAATGGTTCAGAAAACACTTGCTTTTGGACAACTGGTGTTTGTTCCTGTATTCTAGCTAGGTTAACTGCTTTAGCTAGTGACCTTGGTGCGAGCATCTTAACAAGTAAACCAATTTCTGGTTTCAATCCCCTAACAAAGCAACTAGCAATCTGGTCTTCTGATAATTCAACCCTAGTGAGCAGTTCATCAAAAAGATCAACATAGTCTTGAACAGAGGTTACCTGTCTCAAATCCTTGAAATCACCCATTGGATCGTCAAATAATTCAGCTCCTAACCTGGCAAAGAGGCTTCCGACATACTCAGTTCATCGTGGCCATTCCCTGGAAATTCTGTGCTTCATATAAGATTGGTGCCATTGGAGTGCCTTACCCTCGAAATTGCAAGATGCCAACTTAACCCTTGAGTCATCTGGAGTTTCGTCTACATCGAAGAACTGTTCACATCGGTAAATCCATTCCCTCAACCCATGTCCATCAAATTTAGGGAAATCCATCTGATAGTTACGAGTTGGCAACTGATAATTTCCCGATCTATTTCCATCTCTAGGAACTCCTTCAGCTGCTGGTCTGGTACCTCCATTGTTGTTCATAGACGTCGCGAACAACCTTCGAAATTCGTCCATGGCTTGAGCCACACTAGCATCCACTGATTGTCGAATCTCTGCAACAGAGCTGGTTACACCTTCCATGGAGTGTTTGAGACTGTCAACTTCCTTGTGCAACTCCTGCATCCGAGTATTGTGATCTCCCATTGTTACAGATCAGAGAATCACTTGCTCTGATACCAATGATGCGTACCGATAAATTGGGAAAGAAATCGAACTATGCCTAAAGAGCAAGTTAACTAATTGCTCTTGAACATCTGGTTCAGTAGAACAAAGGAATTGAGAAGAGAAAGAGAGAGAACTGTTATTGATCTTTTACAATTGGATACCTTTACAATTGAGTTTGATCTCCTATTTATACACGTGAATTAAAACAGACTCCCATAGTTAGTTATAACTAACTGGGCTACAGTGTTAACCGACTAACAACTAGCACGTGCAACTCACATGACCACTAACCGAACTAATGATTTATTTATTAATTGGCACATATCAGGAGCTGAGTAGCAGCGGAGCCAAACACTCTTTTTTAATAGTATAATTTTTTTTTGTCAAAGGATTTACCTGGCTTATGTCAAGTTCAAGTGGGTAGCTGTGAGTTCCTGTATTTATTTGACTCTAATGAACATGTTCATTTGGGAGATTTATGTTAAAGTGTAAATCTAACTCCTTAAAGGATTCATCTATCTTTAATCTGCAACTATTCATATAGTATATTTTCAGGTTTCTGGATATTCTGTAACTTCACTGGCCTAGAAGGGATTTTAAGTTTGCTTGACAGAACTAAAGACATAGTTTAATGCTGCAAAAAGAGAAATAATTTAATGAAAAAAAATCATTATAGATAGGAAATATTCATGAACTGAGTGGAAATCACTCTCTTCTGTACAATCTAACCTTTGGAGAGAATTCGTTTTGGAACTGCAATCCTCTGCATCACTGTAATGCAGCTTTTGTAATCTAGCTTTCTGCAGTTGGTTCTTAAAATATGCATGGTTAGGGCTGCAAAGTTCCACTCACGCATAGCTATGGAATATAAGGAAAAAAGAAGTTAAGTGGCAGGCCTATTCTGAGTTTCGAACTGTGTGCCGCAGACCCTCGGGGATTTCTCGGTTTAAAAAAACAAAGGAAACAAAAACATGCTGTTTTGTTTTCCAATTAAATCTTCATCTTTACCGAAAAGCATGAGGTTATGTTTCAGATCAATAGTGTACATATATTATCTGATCTGTGTTTAAATGTCCAAACCACTTTCTAACAAAGAAGTCCTTGTAGCTTCTTGATTTGAGCATAGTTGAATGTCCCATTACATGCATCTATAGATGTCAATAATATCTGATATGTGGATGCTGCTTTAGTAAATCTTCATGGTTCTAGTGTTTATAATTTCTTTTGATGCTCATTTCTTTGCCGCAGTGTCCTCTCTTGTCCAAATGTTCAGTCTTTTATTCTTCTCTCATCTCTCTCACTCTCTTTATAATTTCATAAAAATTGACGCATTCATCTCAGTGCATGTGTAAGTAATTAAATTTTCTGTAGTTTTACTTTTGACTACATAAATTGCTTATGCTCTAATCTTATGACCTTCTTTATCGTTTAATACATATATTTCAAAATTTGAATAACCAGTTTCTTCCTTTTCCTACTTTTCTATCTATTAGAATCAAATATTATCTATATAATTCTATCTCCATGTTCTTTAGTGTTTGTGGCTTGCTGGTTTAGTTATCAATGTATTTGTATTTTCCCTTTAGTAATAGTAAGTTAAACAACCCGCACTTATACACTGTGTGTCCATTTTCGAGTTGTTGGATCCATAATTTTGAATGGATATGTTTTTTCCTTGTCGTCGGAACTCACTACACCTCTTAGCCTATATTTTCTGCCAGCCTCTTCAGGAATTTGTAGTTTCTATTTCTGTTCAGATAATTGATCTGGATTTCTATGATCTCTCTCTGTTCCATTCTGGTGGTTTCTCTGAAGTTGCTCTTTCTTTGGCCGTACAGAGATAGGCCTGACAGGAACCAAGCTAGGCTGTGGTCAAGGTGGCTGTGGGGCATGCACTGTCATGGTTTCTTATTTTGATCCGAATTCGAAGAAATGCGTGTGAGTTTCTTTCTATCTATGTCTCTTTTAAGTCTCTGTTGTCCCTTTTGTGCTTGGGCGTGGGTGTATGCATGACTAAATGGGTAGCAATGATTTCTGCAACTGCTTTCTTGAAAAATGAATACACTTTCTTGTTTCTCATTAATACTATTGAAGGTTTGGGGCTGGTATATAAACCCCCTTCCCTTAAGAAAACACCCACCACCAATAAAAAGAGACCTACTACCAAAACTTGAAATGACAAATTATGTGCAAGATGTCTTCATTCTTGTATCCAGGAACACGAGCTTGTTGTAATATTGTTAGTACATTGGACTTTAATACCATTTTCGTATATCCTTGGTGTCATGGCCAATTTGCGTGTGCATCAACTAATTTAACGGGGTACCCGCTACCTTCCACCAACACAGGTATCGGGTAACTTTGTCTACCAAGACTTGAATAGATGAGAAGAAATCATCTAGCTTTTTTTTTGGTCAACATTGGGATTTCAAACTTTAGATCTCATGGTTTTTAACCCACTTTATTGACCACTAGGCCACATCCTTAGGTGCTAATTTTAATACCTTTGCTTACTTTGCAAGAAGTTCTCTTAGGACGTGGAATATGAGTCTGCGGCGGATGCAGTTAGACGTAGTAAGAGAAACTAATGGTGAACATGGATAGTGAAGAGATAAAAAGCATAATGTAATACTCATATTGGCAATAATTTGGTAAACATAAAGTCTACTTGATTTGGTTAGCCTGGGGTACATCTCTTCAATTGAGTTAGTATATGACCAACACTAAATTTTACATAAATCATATTTGGTTTCTCATGTTATAATTTCTCTATAGGCACCATGCAATAAATGCATGCTTGGCTCCTCTATATTCTGTGGAAGGGATGCATGTCATCACAGTGGAGGGAATCGGGAGCAACAAAGTTGGATTGCATCCAATTCAGGTAACATAGTTGGTTTCATATGTCCCCTGTTTTTCTTCACATGGTTTTTCTACATAATTTATTGATGGAAATAGGGTTGATTTCTCATATGGTCACTCAATTAATAGTTGTTATTATCTCATAAAACCACTTTTCTTCTTGATTACAATTTTTTCAACAAAGAAAGTGACTTTCTGAAATAATAACTATTACTTGAGTGACCATGTGAGAAATCTAACTCGATGGAAATATTTCCTTATGCAACATTTATTCTGACTCTCCTGCTATGTCCACTACATCCTAAAGGAATCATTTGCCCGCTTGCATGGCTCACAATGTGGATTCTGTACTCCTGGTTTCGTGATGTCCATGTATGCATTGCTACGATCATCTAAAGAACCGCCTACAGAAGAGCAAATTGAAGAAAACCTTGCAGGAAATTTATGTCGATGTACTGGTTATAGGCCAATTATTGATGCATTTCGAGTATTCGCAAAAACTAACAATGCATTGTACACCAAAACATCTTTACAAGGCATTAGCACTGGTGAGTTTATCTGTCCTTCAACGGGTAAGCCTTGTTCATGTGGGCCGCAGGCTGGAAGTAGTGAGGAAGAAAGGATCGAGAAAAATTTAAGCAATTGCTGTGGCTGGAAGCCATTTCACAATGAGACTGATGGAACCACATACACCAGCAAAGAACTTATTTTCCCTCCTGAACTTTTATTAAGGAAATTGACTTATTTAAGTTTGACTGGATCAGATGGACTAAAGTGGCACAGGCCTTTAAAACTTCAACATGTGTTGGATCTAAAAGCAAGATTTCCAGATGCCAAGTTAGTTGTTGGAAATACAGAGGTGGGAATTGAAGTCAGGCTTAAAAGAATTCACTGTCCTGTATTAATATCTGTTGCACATGTTCCTGAACTTAACCATATACGAGTTGAGGATTGCAGCTTAGAAATAGGTGCTGCAGTGAAATTGTCACTGCTCGTGGATGTATTAAAGAAGGTAAGAGACGAGCGTCCTGAGTATGAAACATCATCATGTCGAGCTCTCATTGACCAGATAAAGTGGTTTGGTGGAACACAAATACGGAACGTTGCATCGGTTGGCGGGAATATCTGCACTGCAAGCCCAATATCGGATTTGAACCCTCTTTGGATAGCAGCAGGAGCAAAGTTTTGTATAATGGACTGTGAAGGAAATGTCAGAACATGTTTGGCTAAAAATTTCTTCAAGGGCGATTCTAAAGTGGATCTCAGAAGTAGTGAAATTTTACTGTCAGTATCATTGCCTTGGAACAGGCCATTTGAATTTGTGAAAGAATTTAAGCAATCTCATAGGAGAGATGATGATTTTGCCATCGTGAATGCTGGGATGCGTGTCTGCCTTGAAGAAAAGCACCGGAAATGGGTAGTTTCAGATGCTTTGATTGTGTATGGTGGGGTCGCTCCATTTTCATTTGCTGCATCAAAAACTAGTCATTTTTTAGTGGGGAAAAATTGGAACAAGGAGCTGTTGCATGGTGCTTTGAAAATTTTAGGGGAGGAAATTGTGCTGAAGGAAGATGCACCGGGTGGGATGGTTGAATTCCGAAAATCATTAACGTTTAGTTTCTTCTTCAAATTTTTCTTGTGGGTTTGTCATCAAATGGATGGACAACCATCATTTATTGAGAAAGTTCCAGCTTCACATATTTCAGCTGTAGATTCATCTCTTCGACCATACGTTGGTTCAGTTCAGGATTTTGAGATTAAGAAGCAGGGTAATTCTGTGGGTTCCCCTGAGGCTCATCTTTCATCAAGGCTTCAGGTAACAATGTTCATAACTTGATAAAAGAACTTATAACCTATTTTTAACTCATTTTTCACTATTGAAGTTGAATTTAAGTACATCTAGCCTGAACATTAGACTAACTATTCTTTACAAAAAGTATAATCAAACACAACTCCATAAATTCCAAAAAAATGAAATATTTGGAATCTATGGCAAAATGCCTACTAAGACATTTAGCGTTTGGGGTAGTGGTTTCACGTTTTAGCTTTTTCCCATTTTATTTGTTTTCTGGCTTGTGTAGGAGCATATTTCTATCGATAAACACCATTGGTGCACTTTAATATTCGTGGATCCAATAAGTAAATGGATTTTTGTATTACTTTATTAATAATTACCAACAACTTTGGGTCCGTTTGTTGCTTCTAACTTTGCTTTGGTATAACTCTTCCTTCTGGGAAGGAAACTTTTACTATAATCGTGATGTCTATAGTGTACGAACTTTGAAATTGTTTGTCTATTCTGGAACTGACATTCTGATAAAATAGTTGTCCTTCATCTGCTATGTTTGTCCCAAATCACCACTTAATATTTTTGCTGGAAAACGTGACCATTTTCAGGTATCTGGAGAAGCAGAATATCTTGATGATGGGCCAACGCCACCCAATTGTTTGCATGCTTCTTTGGTATTGAGCGAAAAACCTCATGCTCGTATACTTTCAATAGACGATTCGGGTGCCAAGTCCTCTCCTGGATTTGCTGGAATATTTTTGGCTAAAGATGTACCTAGTAACAACAAAATTGGAGCAATTGTTGCTGATGAAGAAGTTTTTGCCACGGAGTTTGTCACTTGTGTGGGTCAGGTATGACACCATGCTTTGAGATGTTATTTCCATGATTAAATATATCTATACCCTAATATAGATTAATATTCATGTTAAAGAAATGGACCTTGGGCCTATTATTTTCTGGGTGAATACTAATATTTTGTAGGTTATCGGAGTTGTTGTAGCTGACACACATGAAAATGCAAAACTTGCTGCTAGAAAAGTTCAAGTTGAGTATGAAGAGCTACCTGCAGTTTTATCAATAGAGGATGCTATACAGGCTAACAGTTATCATCCTAACGCGGAAAGGCGTCTGAATATGGGTGATGTTGAACAGTGTTTTCAATCAGGTCAATGTGACCATATTATAGAAGGAGAAGTTAGGGTAGGTGGTCAGGAACATTTTTATTTGGAGCCTCAGGGCACTTTAATATGGACAGTGGATAGTGGGAATGAGGTGCACATGCTCTCATCTACCCAGGTACTTCAACAGAAATCTAGTTATTTTCTCATGGTTTGTCAAGTATATTTTGGTTTATAGGACATCAATTGTGGTGTTGGGTTCTTCGTTTATTTTTTTCCCCATAACATCTGTTGTTTGCTTGGTTACATGTAATTTTTAATAATCCCTTTAAAAAGGCGGTAATAAGTGTAATTGCTATCCATCGGCCATTGAATTGACAGCCATTTCTTCTCCATAAAGCTTCAATCCTGTCATGGAAGTCAATTTCAGTTAATAAATTGCTATTATTTCCAAAGAGCACTAGATGTTAATGTATGTTAGAAAACACAAGAATATACACTGCATATTTTTGTATTCTTGAAAGTCCCAAATGGCACACATTTTACCATGATATGCATCTTAAAATGCTTATTCTGTACTGCTAGTCTTTACCTTTTTACGCAAAGTAAAAAATCATGCAAAACCTATCTTTAACTATAAATAGCATAGCTCCTTGCTAAAGTTCATCATTTTGCTCTGCATAATTTTGCTTCTCACACTCGCATGATATATATGTGTGATCGATTATAATTATCTAAGTTTGGCATTGTCAGATTAGAAATAGTCATGAGTGTGCTCTTTGACTTCAATCTTAGTTAGTTCCTTAAGTTTGTTTAGAATTCTACAGATCATTATTATGCTGTAAGCCTGGTTTGGTTCGACATATGAATTAGGTTGAAACCAGCTTAAAATGCTACATCCCTGTAATTTAATATCTCTGCTGAAAATTTGGTGACAGATTCATTGTCTATTTTGCAGGCTCCTCAGAAGCACCAGGAGTATGTTTCTCACGTTCTTGGTCTTCCGATGTCAAAAGTGGTTTGCAAGACTAAAAGGATAGGTGGTGGATTTGGAGGCAAGGAGAGTAGATCTGCTTTCCTTGCTGCTGCAGTTGCTGTTCCATCATACCTGTTGGATCGTCCAGTGAAACTCATTCTGGATAGGGATATAGACATGAAGATAACTGGGCAGCGGCATAGCTTTTTCGGAAAGTACAAGGTAAGTAGATGAGTTTGTGATCATGTTATACACAGCTAGACCCATTCCATGCAACATTTGTATGGCATGGGAAAGCTTGTTCAACTCATTCACATCTGCGGTATTTATTCTCAAGAGTTTCTGGGAAACACATGATATTGTAGTTTAAATTTGAATTTGTGTACTAGTATCTGGTGAACAATTTTTTGTTATTTGAGTGTGTCATATATGTTGTGATGGACGAATATGTATTCCTTCCAATTTACCGAAAGACATTGAACTGCTGAGCAACATAAACAGATGAGAGTTCTTTAGGCATTTTTTGGAAATAATTTAACTTTAAACTTCTCATTTTACCCTCAATGACATGATTTTATAGCCATGCATATGTCATGGCGTGTTTCAGTCCACTAGTTTCAAAAGTTTGTCTTTCTTAAACTGCGTGCACAGTCAAACTGGCTCACATAAAATGAAATGGAGGAAGTAGCATTTTTTTTTTTTGGATTGGAGGAATAATTTGACTACTCTTTTCTTATTTTTAGGTTGGTTTTACAAATGAGGGGAAGGTGCTTGCCTTTGATCTTAGTATCTACAATAATGGTGGAAATTCTCTAGATCTATCACTTACTGTACTTGAAGGTGCTATGCTCCAAGGGAACAATGCGTATGACATACCAAATATGAGGGTTTATGGAAATGTCTGCCTCACTAATCTTCCTAGTAATACAGCTTTTAGAGGATTCGGGGCCCCACAGGTTATGTTAATGGTTGAGAATTGGATAGAGAGGATTGGCATGGAAGTTAACAAAATCCCTGAAGAAATAAGGGTATGCATGTGCTTCGGATGATTTTCTAACTAGTCTTTCTTCCTATGAGATGCATGTCAGCTGCTTCATTGTCCCTTGCTTTCTTTAGTCTCACAGGTCATATATATAAATTGTTTCTCTTTTTCACCAGGAAATGAATTTTGTCAGTAAAGGATCAATCTTATATTATGGTCAGAAAGTTGAAGACTGCACCTTGGGGAGAGTCTGGAATGAATTGAAATCTTCTTGTGACTTCATTAATGCTCAAAAAGAAGTTGAAAATTTCAATCGACATAATCGATGGAAAAAGCGAGGTATTGCCATGGTGCCAACCAACCTTGGGATATCTTTCACACGAAGTTTGTTAACCAGGTAAGTTGGTGTCTTTGCTGTACAACCTAGAATTCCCACATAGGTCCCTGTTCCTTTGTGTAAATGAGGATATCAATTATATTGCCTTTATTTTATCTGGACACTGCTTTCAGCAAAGGTTTGCTGACCAACCCAAGCTATTGTCTCCGGTTCTTCGTAAACACTACTTTGCTCGATGCTGAGTTTTTCATATATTTATTTTATGATAAAGTATAATCCCAAATATCTATGTTGGTTGGTTATTCACTGACTGATTCACTACAGGCAGGTGCTCTTGTTCAAGTTTACACAGATGGAACTGTGTTAGTCACTCATGGGGGTGTGGAGATGGGCCAAGGTTTGCATACAAAGCTTGCCCAGATTGCTGCATCTTCCTTTAATATCCCTCTAAATGCAGTGTTCATTTCAGAGACAAGTACTGACAAGGTATTGGGTGTGAGACAAATAACAGTATAGCATCGTTTGAAGCTTCTAATTTTCTATTGGTGAAGAAACTGGGAATCATGTGACTTAACACTTATTTTGATTCTAAAATTATGCTGTGATGAGAGAAAGAGCTAGGAATGTGCTAGATGGCGATGAGAGATAATGAACTAAACAAGAAGTTGAATAACCGATATTAAGAACTTGAACATATTCTAAATTTTATTCAGTTTCTGTAGATATTGAGCTTTGCCACTGCCTTTACTGGCAACCTGAAAATTTTAAAGTATATATATAATAACTATCTTCAGAGAAGGTAAAATTGATCTTCCTTGGATCAAAGATGATTTGTTCCTTGGATAGGGAGAGGGGCGGGAAATTCTTCATAGCACATCAAATTTTATTCAAAATCCTTGTGTTGCATCATGCATGCCATTTTTGTTATTCACTTTATGAAAATTATTGCTTGTCTCATCGGCTTTTTCGCCAATCCAGGTTCCAAATGCCTCGGCAACAGCTGCTTCTGTAAGTTCTGACCTGTATGGAGCTGCAGTACTGGATGCATGTGAGCAACTAAAAGCACGGATGGAACCTATTGCATCCAAGAATAACTTCAGCTCTTTTGCAGAGGTTCTCCTTTTGTCCTGGATTTTAAATGATCTTTTCAATTTTGAGTTTATGTTATTTCATTTCTATTCCGGTTTATTTCTCTGTCTGTCATTGAAAATATGTTGATGACTTATTCTTGGACAAGGATGAGAGGAAATTATAAATAAGAATTTCTTGCAAATCTCTTTAATTTAATGGCCTAATAGGTACAATAAATAATATTAAATTAAAGAGAAAACATGGAGGCTGTTGTCAAATCAGTTGTGGCTTGTGATCAACCTTATTGTATTGTCTGTTTAGTTTCTGTTTCCTAGTCTTCTTTTTCTCCATTTTGCTTGATCTTCCTATGTTTAAGACGTACTCTGACATCATCTTTCAGATAGAGAGCGATATATGCATATGCCCTAACACACCTTCCTTCCACCTTCAAATTATTTAATTGTCCCTACCCTACAATGTCTCCTCCTGGTTTCTTGACACAGATACAGTAACCTCCTTATCGGCAGTTCACAGCGTAACACTTCTTAAGCAGTGGATGCAAAGATGTGACATCCCCCTTCTGACTTGCAAAAACTCAAAAAGGTTAAGATGTGCCTTTGCCAACTGTTAAATAAATGGACCTTGGGCCTAGCTTATCTCAAGAGTTGAGGATTGCCCAAGACCATGCAAGAGTCTAAATTCCCTTCCCATTATCGATATGGGACTCTTCACACCTCCGCATGCCCAGGGCTAGACATCTGGAGCGCGAGCAATTTAATTAGCTTTAGTAATGCCAGCAGTCTTGTTGTTTAGTTGCTTAAAGTTTTAGTTTAGTAGGCAGTAAAGAATTAAAAAGATAGAGTATATCCCATTATTTTCTTGGGAACTGTTGAGTTCCACTTTGGTGGGATGAGGAAAAATTGGTCTCTTTGTATGGTCTTGGACAATCCTCATCTCATGAGCTAACTTTTGGGATTGAGTTAGGCCCAAAATCCATTGCTCTATACTACAACAACATACCCAGTGTAGTCCCATAGTGGGGTCTGGGGAGGGGTAGAGTGTACTACCTTGAGGTAGAGAGTCCGAAATCCGATAGACCCTCAGCTCAAGGATGAACAGTCCAAAGTAGTCCAGAAAAAGAAGTACAAAAATCCATTTCTCTATCAGGAACTCAAATTGAAATTTCTTGAAAAAGAGGACAAACTAGGAATTCACAATTCTATACCATGAAAGATTTTTGGTAATGGAGCATAAGGATTTTCTGGTATATTTCATTTTCCAATAAAGCTTCTGGCGCAAATAGTAAAATTTCTTTATATGCCATGTTCTTGTGTATTATTACCAAGCCCCGATGGATTATTATGCATGTTTTTTATATCTCCCCTTCATCATCAGAACATAATTCTTTATTTATCTGGACTTAAATTGTGTTTCTACCTCAAAAGTTGACTCTGAAATTCGCACTGCCTTCTTCTACAGCTCTGTCATGAATCATGATGATAAAAAAGGAACATTGACCACTAACCACATGTCTTGTCTTTGATTAACTATCAGCTTGTCAATGCGTGCTACATGGAGAGAGTAGACCTTTCTGCTCATGGGTTCTTCGTTACACCTGATATTGGCTTTGATTGGAAATCTGGAAAAGGCAATGTATTTAGGTACTACACCAGTGGTGCTTCATTTTCCGAAGTTGAAATCGACACATTGACAGGCAATTTCCATACTAGGCGAGCAGATCTTCTCGTAGATGTTGGGTTCTCCCTCAATCCAGCGATTGATGTTGGACAGGTCATTGTTCTTCTCTCTGTACAGTTTATGTATACATTTTGATTTTTGTCATTTGTTTAACTGGTCTGCTTGATGAAATAATTTAACTATATGAATTTAAAAGTATACCATCGATTAGTAAATGCTGAAGTGATTGATGATAGAAGCTGCAAGTTGTGGCTTTTTTCAGATCTATCAACGTGTGGGTAATGTAGGAGTAATCTCCATTTTGAATGGTAAACAAGAAAAAAGAACAGAGATCCGATTTCTAAAGCCTACCTCCCTTTCCTGGAATTAGAGAAGGTCTCCATTTGTTTGTACTGAGCTTGACAGGGATTATCAGATCTGCATTTTATTCTGATAGCTACAAAGATGACTTGGATACATTTTGTAGAACGCCATTACCTCCCTCTTTGCAGTTTTGTCTATATTTAGATAGAACTAGAACCACTATCTCACAGGATCTTTGCATCTTTCAATCTGAAATGGAGTTTTGCTAACATTCGTGCATACTCCTTATACACTTGATGCAGGTAGAAGGAGGTTTTCTACAGGGTCTGGGATGGTTTGCATTAGAAGAGCTGAAATGGGGCGATAAAGCACACAAGTGGATTTCACCTGGATACTTATTCACATCTGGACCTGGAAGTTACAAGATTCCAACTTTGAATGATGTGCCTTCCAAATTTAATGTCTCTCTTTTGAAAGTAAGTTTCACTGCTATCTCCAATCAATGAGCTGCTATGCACCATTTCTTTAACTGCTTATAATCCTAGTACAGTTGTACTTGAACTACTATATTGTTGTTTCTTTATTCTTGAATAAATTTTCGGCTTATCAATAATATAATTCCTATTTTTATTTGCAAGTCCATATGCATCTGCACACCATATCTTGACTTCGCCTTTAACAATCTGCTTGACATTTACCAACAGAATGCCCCAAACGCCAAGGCTATCCATTTTTCTAAAGCAGTAGGGGAACCACCCTTCTTTCTTGCATCATCTGTCTTTTTCGCCATCAAGAATGCCATAAAATCTGCAAGGATGGAATCTGGTTACAACGACTGGTTCCCTCTTGATAATCCAGCCACTCCAGAGCGTATTCGAATGGCTTGCACCGATGAATTTACAAGACTAGTTGTGGATTCTGATTTTTGCCCAAAGCTAAGTGTTTGATGGTTGAACTGTACTGAATAAGTGAAGTTCTTAGAGCTTCATATGATGTCTTCTTTACATTTTCCCGTGACATTATGCAACACTTTATAATAACGTGTAATAAAGATGCTTCATTACTGTTTCGAACACTTGTAATATATGAATGGAAGAAATGACCCTACAAAAATGTTGTACATTTCAAGAACTTTTACGTGAAAAACTTACTTTCGAAGAGTTAATTATCATTATCTTGGGTAGTGTGTTTTTATATATGCAAAATGACCTGGGAGAGCCATGTACTTGGCTACGTTTGTAAGTTGGACCTTCCTACTTATCAATTTGTCAACTAAATCCCTAAACTCATTAGAACACAATATTTTAAATCTCTCTGACCATTGACCGAACTTATGTGACATTTGATAATGTTGAGTTGGAAAAACACGCGTCGCAACGTATATATCGACTTGTATAATATAGTATGCATTAAATAATAATCATGAAAGAATAATATGCAAAATGGATATGAATTACTATAGAATGAGTTGTTTTTGCAGTAAAAATGCATGGATATCGTATTTATTATTAAGATAAAAAAATAGTAATTTTTTACTAGGAACATGCGGTTTTTTTTTAAAATGAGGTAAGAACATGTAATTAAATATATCTCACCTAATATATTATAGAGATGATATCATTGATACATGTTCTTAAGTCATTTCGATTGCTAGATTGAGTAATTCCTTTATTGTAATTGGAGACTGGCTATGTTAAGTAATTTCATTATCGTAAATATACATCACAAAATCAAATATTGATTACATTAATTCAAAATTTTACCTTTACACAATTCTTTACACAATTTTCAGCAGAATCTTCATATACAAAATTACATGTGTATGATTCATACCTATATTTTGAAATTATAAATTAATTATGGCTCCCATCCCATAACTATCTGTCTAAAAATATATTTAAAAAAAACAAAAGAAATAACATGGAAAATATATTTTAATTAGTTTCATATACTAAATGCTTATACAAAGTATATTAAGGAAATTTTTTTAAAAGGAATGAACTTACGGTCAACACCAGAAATTATGACGTTTTAAAATCCCTATTAGTAACCCATATATCTAATGTATTAAATTTCAATAATAAATAAATGTTTCCAAAACAATCAAAAACCTTCTATGGACCTTTTTTTATTTTTGTTAGAATTGAAAGAATCATTTTTTGTCTTCTATTTTGATTGACAAATGAATTATCTAAATATGATATAAGCAGAGGCGTATCCAGGATCTCGGCTAGATGGGTGCACGATTACGAAAAAATGTATCTCTAATATAAATTTGATCGATTTGACTTTTAGTTTGTAATATGAATCATTAAAGTATAAAAATTATAGATCCAAAATATATAATACTACTAGTTTTAAATTTTAATATACACATTTGATTTAATTATATAAAAATTTTACAATGCTAAATTTTTTAAGAATTCTCAATGTAATACACTTGAAATTTTTGAAAGAATAAAGGAAAAAACAAAAGAAAAATTAGTTGAAACGACAAAAGTGTAACTGATAACCACTTGGAAAAGTGTTACTCAAAGAAACAAGATAGATATAAGATTTAAATTTCTATCTCTCACTTAGAGAAGTCCACCCAATCATCATCGCATTTTTATATGATACTTTGAACATGGGTTCACACATCTATATTTAAATATTTTTTTAAAAATATAACACTACTATATATGATCTAGAGAGGAGAGCATGGGTTCACGTGAACCCACGGCACCCCCTCTAGATACGCCTCTGGATATAAGTACTATTTAATATTTCATTTCTTAGATATTTTATAATATTTTAATTTATAGTATGGATAAAATCGTAATTCAACTTTTGATTCGAAAGCTTTCCACTTTTCATATGAATTTCTAGTTGATTTTGGCTAAGTTTTCAAATTTGAAGATAGTATTTTAAAAATTGACTGTTATTTTAGTTGAAGTGTTTTATTTTTTTATGTACTTTCTTATAACTTTATGTGTCTTACCTTTTTTAATTTGTTTAAATTAATACTTATTTATATACTTATTAATAATTCTGAAAATTTAACATTTAAAATAATACGCTTAACATCACGAGGTAAAGAGTTATCCTATTTTTTTTTTAATAATAAGATCCAATCAAATTACTTTTTAATTCAGATAATCTCACCTAACATGTTCTCACAAGATTAAAAAATAAAATACCATACTTTTCTCCCTTATTTTTATTTGCCAACTATATTGAATAAAAATATGTTGTAAAATTTAAGAACAAAAGAATAATAAAGATTAGACAAAAAAATATAAGATAAGAGGAATAATATAAGATAACTTTCTTTCTTTCGAGTGTATTCAACATTATTCTTAACACCACTATTTATAGGATTACGTTGAGAAATACCAAAGGGTGTCATAAACATTACATTAAACCTTGAGAATTATTCTCCATAACGGAAAAAATAAACCTAGGAGTTATGGTCATCCATTTGACCATATTATTAACAACATTACTACCAATCAAGGAGAAAATTAACCTATATTATTTTTATCTGTTATTTTTAGAACAAGAGAACCTTTTCCTTGTATTTTATCTCTTAATATTAAATAATTATACTTGTCGTAATCATTGGTCCAACTCTATATATAGTATGTAGCTTGTGTCTATCATCTTACCCCTTGTTTTGGATGATTGTTATCAGACGTATTATATTGTATTATTAAATTAAATATAATATTTATTTTGATTGTTGTTATTTAAATTTTATTATATCGCATCGTTTAAATTCAATCAAATAATGATGAAAAAATCCAATTTATGTAACAATGTTTATGTCGTTATCTCAATATATTTTTTCTCATTATATCTTTTATTTATTATATTTAATAATCATATTTTATTTTATCTTACCTTTTCATAGTAGTTCCTCTATATCCTTCTTTTTTTGGCAGATCTACCATTCATATTACAAATGTGTAATATTATGTGATAATGAAAAACGATACGTAACCGCCATCCAAACAATCAAAGTTTTAGTAGAAACTTTGGATCTTTTTTTAGCCGAATCAAACCCCAACACTTTTTCATCGCTGATTTTTTTTCCTTTTCTGGAAAAAATGGGTTCTATGATGAAGGAGGAAAGGATAGACGAGGAATCAAAGGAAGCAATTTTGTATGTTAATGGAGTTCGTCGAGTGTTGCCTGATGGATTTGCCCATTTGACTCTACTTGAATATCTTAGAGGTTAGTTTTTAAGTTTAGTTTGTGGGTTTTTTCTTGTCAGAAACAGTTTTAGATGAACAATGAACTAAGTTGGCATTTGACTATAGATTTTGGATCAAGATATTGACCATAAAATTTGGTTAGATATTAATAATTTGATATTTAAGCCAGTTTTTGGGGAGAAATTTCACTTTTGTCCATAAAACTTTAATATGCATGTCCAGACAACATCAGGTTTTTGAAAATCATAACTTTAAAAACTCAAATTTTCAAGTTTGGGATTTGATTAAGCTTGGACATACTTGTGCTAAGCTGTGTTCCTGTTTTGTTTCTATGGTAAATGTTCAATTTGGGTAATTTTTATTAGTGTAAATCTAAATACTGAAAGGACTATGCTTTCTCTAGCTAGGTTTAATCTGTGGATTTCATATGTTTAGTATATTTTCGGGTTTCTTAACGTTCTCTCTGGTACTCTGTGCTTTATCCACTTCCGTGGCCCGGAAGAATTTCCAAGTTAAAATCTGACAAACAAATCAACATGGAGGTAGTATATAGAGATAAGTTGAAGGAATAGTAGCTTTTAAAAAAAGTAGAGCACTGACTTTTGATTGAGTGATAGTAGTTGTACACTATTAAAGACAACTTGATATGTCCGCAGTAGAAAATGACAAGGAAGATTGAAAACGTGTTTGGCTAAGTTCCAAGAATTAAAAGTGCTTATTGTAGAGAGTTTAGGTGATTTATCTAGCTTATAGGAGCAAAATAAGCGTTTTTGAATAGTAACAGAAGATATTTTCCAAAAGTTTAAAAATTCCCAGAAGCATTTTCGGAAACTTGATCAAGCATAAATTACTGTTTTAATATTGGTAAAAGTAAATTTGATTTGCCGAATACAAATTATTACTTTAAAAAAAATAGAAAATATTTTTCAAAGTTAACAGATTTTTACAAAATTGATCAAACATGCTGTAAGCAGGAGATTGAGGAGTTCGCGTGCTTTTGAAAAAGTTGACCATTACCAAGGATGATGGGTAAAGTAACTTTAAAAGATTGGATCAAGAGGAGGAAGAATTATTCGAAAACCTGAACGATAAATATATATATATATAAAGATGTAGATAGTAGATATGTGTTATTGAGAGTATGACAGAAGTTTGTGATAGTCCCTTATATTAAATAGTAATATTAGTGGGTTAGCTAATGTTGACGTACCGGGATGACTTCCAACTGTTCAGTGACATACAGTTAATTATATTTTCTGTATTCTTAACTTCTGCTGGTGTTTGATCTTGTAAATTGGTGCAGGTTGGATCTTAAGACCTTTATTGTTTAATACATATATTTCGTATATTTCAACATTGAATAACCAATTACTTCCTTCTGTCACTTTTCTATTAGTTAGACTTGGGCATCATCTGTTTAATTCAATCTCCATTTTCATACAGTTTGTGGCTTGCTGGCTGAGCAATTGATGTGTTTGTACTTACCCTTTAGTTATGCAGTTGTATACATATAGTGATAAAAGTTTGTTGAGTCCATTTTCGAGTTGCTGCCAGTCTGTAGCTTTTATGCAGTTGGTGGTACTTTTTAATGAATATGTTTTATACATTGTCTTGAGAACTCACTACACCTCTTACGAGTTTATGTTGCCCAATACTTCAGGAATTTGTAGTTTTTATTTCTGTTCAGATGATTGATCTGGATTTTATCCTCTCAGTCTCTCTCTGATTCTGTTTTGGTGGTTTATCTGAAGTTGCTCTTTCTCTGTGGCTATGCAGAAATAGGCCTGACAGGCACCAAGCTAGGCTGTGGTGAAGGTGGGTGTGGGGCATGCACTGTAATGGTTTCTTTTTTTGATCAGAATTTGAAGAAATGTGTGTGAGTCTCTTTCCATCTCTATCCATCTACGTCTCCAAGTCTCTCTTATATCTTCTTTTGGGGTGTGCAGGTTTATGCATGATTTAGTGGATAGCTATGAGTTCTGCACTTGTTTGCATTTGCATGGGTTATAATTTGTGCTGGATAGGTGTGATCCATGTCTTGATCTGTGGGATGTTTTCTTCTGATCAGTTGTGTGATTACTCTGAGAGCTGAGATCTTTCTCGTTAGTTTTTGAATCCCCAAATTGTTACTCATTTTCATTTTGGGTGGTAGGGAATGAGGTTATTGATTGTATCAGGCAGTAAAGCTTTCGCCTTTGTCATCCTTTTACTTCTGTCGCTCTTAGTACTATTTGTTTGTCTGTTATTCAGCCATACATGAGCGGAGGAAGTCAGTTAGGTGGGTCTTGGGTAATTGTAGGAGATACGTTTTCATTCCTGTAAACTGATGTCTGTTTAACATCTAAAGAAGTATGATAGCTGTCAAGATGGATAGCAGATAGCTCTCCGCATAGTTCTAGAAGATGGCGGCTGATTGGATAAATGTTCTTTATCCTCAATTGATTTTGTATCCTTCAACGAACGAAACAATCTTTCTTTAGAATCGGGGAGGTGGAAAGTTCAGAGACCTTATCACTCTGTATCTGTTCTAGCAGACTAGTTACAGGTTGTGAACCCTTTGGCGTTGGCCTGACCTAATACTAGGTTAACCTAGAAGTCAGTTGGGAAGGTTACTTAAAAAATGAATAAAGCATCCATGTTTCTTATGATTACTATGTGAATCCTTGACAAGTACGTAAACCCCATGCCCAAAAGAAAGCACCACCACGAGAAAAAATATGAGACCACTACTACTGAAACCTGAAATGAACAATTATCGTGCTAGATATATAGTCTTCATTCTAGTATCCATTGAGCATGAGCTTTCTGTAACACTGCTAATCCTGGCTTTGAGATGATATCTTATTCTGCTATAAGTTCTCTGGTTGGGGTGGTTGGAGTGGTGGTGATGCGAGTCTTTGGCGAATGTATTTGACTAAGAGAGTACAGAGAAACTAGTTGAAAAATGTTGAGAATATAATTAACTAATATAAAGTGTGTTCTCTCTAATAGCTTATGAGATCGAAACACACTTCAACATGGTATTAGAGCAGACAAAAGCTTTTAAATGAGATGGTCACACACTTCAACAAAAAATATGATTAGTTAAGAGTAGGACTGGCAAACGAGCTGGTCGAGTAGAATATGAGTTGATCGAAAACGAGTTAAATAAAAATGGGTAAAATACTCGACTTGACTCATATTTGAAATGGGTAAAAATGAGTTACCCAATGGATAATATGGGTATCCATATAGGGATCATGTTAAAAGCTTTAAAAGCAAAATCTCTTACCTCACTCTTTACTCCTCCCCCCCAAAACAAAAATACTCAAAACTTTTTAAATTTAACCTGCCCATCCCCACCCCCAACTCCAACGCCTCAAAAATGAATTTTTTGTTTCTACTCCGATCCCCCTCCCCCAACCCCTTCCAAAGAAAAATTTGTTTAAAAAAACGATTTTTTCCTTATCCCACCCATCCCTACCCCGACCACCTACACCTTAAAAAAATATTAATGTCACTTTTCTTTCTTTTATAAATGAGTCTCCTTTACCTGTTTAACTACCCACTTTTAAATGGGTAAAATGAGTTTGACTCGTTTTTTACTCATTTTAAATGAGTTGGGTACCCAACTCATTAAAGATGGGTAATTTGTATGGGCACCCAACTCATTTAAGATGGGTAATTTGAATGGGTGCCCATATAAATTGCCCATTTTTCCATCCCTAGTTAAGAGATAAAAGAACATAATCATAATAATTTATTAGCAAGCAATAAATTGGTAAACTTGAAGTCTGCTTGATTTGATTGGCCCCTGGTGCATCACTCCCATTCAGTTAGTATATGACTATTAAAAATTTCCATAAATCATATTCAGTTTATAAAGGTGTATTTTCTCTATAGGCACCGTGCAGTAAATGCATGCTTGGCTCCTCTATATTCTGTGGAAGGGATGCATGTCATCACAGTGGAGGGAATAGGGAACCGCAAAGCTGGATTGCACCCAATTCAGGTACATTAGTTGGTTTCACATGTCCCATGATTTTCACATGTTTTTTCAACGTCATTTGTTAATTCAAATAGTACCTTTTATGGATCATGATGTATGCAACATTCTTGTAACTCCTCTGCTTTTCAACGACATTCTAAAGGAATCGTTGGCTCGCTCGCATGGTTCACAATGTGGATTCTGTACCCCTGGTTTCGTCATGTCCATGTATGCATTACTACGATCATCTAAAGAACAGCCTACAGAAGAACAAATTGAAGAAAGCCTTGCCGGAAATTTATGTCGATGTACTGGTTATAGGCCAATTGTTGACGCATTTCGGGTATTTGCAAAAACAAATAATGCTTTATACACCAACACATCTTTACAAGACATTAATACTGGTGAATTTATCTGTCCTTCAACGGGTAAGCCTTGTTCATGTGGGCCGAAGGCCGAAAATAGTGAAGAAACCATCAAACAAAATTTAAGCAATGATTGTGGCTGGAAGCCGTTTTCTTACAATGAAACCGATGGAACCACATACACCAGCAAAGAACTTATTTTTCCTCCTGAACTTTTATTAAGGAAATTGACTTATTTAAGTTTGAGTGGATCAAATGGACGAAAGTGGTATAGGCCCATAAAACTTCAACATCTGTTGGATTTAAAAGCAAGATTTCCAGATGCCCGGTTAGTTGTTGGAAATACAGAGGTGGGAATTGAAGTCAGGCTTAAAGGTATTCACTATCCTATATTAATATCTGTTGCAGATGTTCCAGAACTTAACCATATAAGTGTTGAGGATGATGGCTTAGAAATAGGTGCTGGAGTTAAGTTGTCACAGCTTGTGGATGTATTAAAGAAGGTAAGAAATAACCGCCCCGAGTACGAAACATCATCATGTCGAGCTCTCATCGAACAGATAAAGTGGTTTGCTGGAACACAAATACGAAATGTTGCATCAGTTGGTGGGAATATCTGCACTGCGAGCCCAATATCAGATTTGAACCCTCTTTGGATGGCAACAGGAGCGAAGTTTCGAATAATTGACTGCAAAGGAAATGTCAGAACATGTCTGGCTAAAAATTTCTTCCGGGGCTATCGTAAAGTGGATCTGACAAGTAGTGAAATTTTACTGTCAGTATCATTGCCTTGGAATAAACCATTCGAGTTTGTGAAAGAATTTAAACAATCTCATAGGAGAGATGATGATATTGCCATCGTCAATGCTGGGATGCGTGTCTGCCTTGAAGAGAAGGACAAGAAATGGGTAGTTTCAGATGCTTTGATTGTATATGGTGGGGTTGCTCCACTTTCATTTGCTGCATCAAAAACTAGTGACTTCTTAATCGGGAAAAGTTGGAACAAAGAGCTGCTACAGGATTCTTTGAAAATTCTGGAGAAGGAAATTGTGCTGAAAGAAGATGCACCTGGTGGGATGGTTGAATTTCGAAAATCATTAACATTTAGCTTCTTCTTCAAATTTTTCTTGTGGGTTTGTCATCAAATGGATGGACAACCATTATTTCTTGAGAAAGTTCCAGCGTCGCATATTTCTGCTGTAGATTCATCTCTTCGACCATCCGTTAGTTCAGTTCAGGATTTTGAGATCAGGAGGCATGGTACTTCTGTGGGTTCCCCTGAAGTTCATATTTCATCAAGACTTCAGGTAACAACATTCATAGCTTGATAATTATGCAATATTTATTGATGTCTATTCCTGAACTGTTCAGATTGGAAGATGATAATTCCACAAAATCCTAGATTGCATGTGGACAGACAAGAAGCAACTGCTAAATGCTTAAAGACTTCTTGACCTCCTAGCATGGCACTAATTCTTACGCCATAATTGACGTAAGGGCTGGAATTGCCTTTGTGCTAATGGAGTTCATGAATGTAGCTAATCTTTGACTTCCGCAGTTCTGATGAAGAACAAGCACATAAAAGATACATTTGTTGTTGGTTCATGAAAAAGTGAATTTTGGGTTTTTAGTTCCTTGCTGCTCCTCCTTCTTGTTGTATGTATTAGGATTGAATCTGTACTAACAGCATAGGGGGACATGGTGTCACTTTCTACTTTCTCCAGTTTATATATTTTCTGGCTTGTGCAGGAGCGTATTTCTAGAGATGAACAACATTGGTTCCCTTTAAAATTCTTGGATCTAGTAACTAAATGGATTACTGTATTATTATTAATTTCCAATCAACAACATTGGGTCCCTTTAATGCTTCTATTTTGCTCTGGTACTCTCTCTTTTGAGAAGGGAGGTATTTCTATGATTGCAAAATCTATAGTGTACAGCTCTGTCTATGCATAGGAAATTGGAACTTTTGGAAAGTGTTTTATTATTTTGAGCTGGCATTCTGATGAAATAGCTGTCCTTTTATTGGCTCCGTTTGGCCAAATTGCCACTTATATCTTGGCTGATAAACTTGACCATTTTCAGGTTTCTGGAGAGGCCGAATATACAGATGATGCGCCAATGCCACCCAATAGTTTGCATGCTGCTCTGATATTGAGTAAAAAACCTCATGCTCGTATACTTTCAATAGATGATTTGGGAGCCAGGTCCTCTCCTGGATTTGCAGGTATCTTTTTGGCCAAAGATGTACCTGGTAACAATATGATTGGACCAGTTATTCATGATGAAGAACTTTTTGCCACAGAGTTTGTCACTTCTGTGGGTCAGGTAGGATGGTATACTCTGAGATGTTCTCTCCATGCACAAAATCTGTACACTATATTAGGTTAATATTCAGAATAAACTGGCTTCTCTTGTGATGTTAAGTGAGGTAGACTTGTAATAAGGTTTTGATTTGGGAATGACTTTATAATTTCAACTGTTTTTTCATAGCTACCTATTATTGTCTGGGTGAATATTTGTAGGTTATTGGAGTGGTTGTAGCTGACACACATGAAAATGCAAAACTTGCTGCTAGAAAGGTTCATGTTGAGTATGAGGAGTTACCTGCAGTTTTATCGATAGAGGATGCTATACAGGCCAACAGTTATCATCCTAATACGGAAAGGTGTATGACAAAGGGTGATGTTGAACTGTGTTTCCAGTCAGGTCAATGTGACAGTATTATAGAAGGAGAAGTTAGAGTAGGTGGTCAAGAACATTTCTATTTGGAGCCTCATGGCACTTTTATATGGACAGTGGATAGTGGGAATGAGGTGCACATGATCTCATCTACCCAGGTACTTCAAACATAAATCTAGCAATTCTCTCTTAGTTCCTCAAGTATATGTAGGTTTATAGGGCATTAATTCTGGTGTCGTATCTTTTTCTTCTTCTCGTGGTTTGCTTGTTTAGATGTAAGTGTTAATATAATCATTAAAAGAAGTGGTAATAAGGGGAAGTGCCATCTGCCATTGAGTTGCCAAAGCCTTGATCATATCATGGAACTCAATTTCTGTTTATAAGTTGCTCTTGCGCCCAAATTTATAATAGAGCTTGTTTAGAAAAAACATGTATCCTGCATGTGTTTTCAGTATTTGAAACTCTCAGATTACACATATTAGAACATCGATTGCTTTTTTATATGCTTATTTTGTGACTGCTGTTTTAAATTTTTGACACAAAATCGAAAAGGTTTGCAAAACTTAGTTTTAACTAGAAATAGCAAAGCTAACCTCCTAAAGTTAAGCTTTTCTCTACTTACTCTTTCTTCTCAGACTCACATGATATATATGTGATCAAACATAGTCATCTAAGTTTGGTGTCAGTTTGAAATAATCATGAGTTGTTTTTATGATTTCGGTTCTAGATAACTATTGGTATTTTAGAGATCAATATTATGCTGTTAGATGGGTTTAGTTCGACATGTGGATTAGGTCAATATCCAGTTTAAGATGCTACATCTCTGTAATTTACTTGTTTGGAAAGGAAGAATATCTGTGCTTCTAATTTGGTGTCCCAATCATTGTCTATCTTGCAGGCTCCTCAGAAGCACCAGAAGTATGTCGCTCACGTTCTTGGTCTTCCGATGTCAAAAGTGGTTTGCAAGACCAAAAGGATAGGTGGTGGATTTGGAGGCAAGGAGACTAGGTCTGCTATGCTTGCTTCTGCTGCGGCTGTTCCATCATACCTGTTGGATCGTCCAGTGAAAATTATTCTGGATAGGGATATAGACATGATGATAATGGGGCAGCGACATAGCTTTCTTGGGAAGTACAAGGTAAATAGATGAGTTTATGATCACGTTACACAGCTAAACTCATTCTATGCAACATTTGGATGGCATGGGAAAGCTTGTTTAACTCACTCACTTCTGCGGTGTTTATTGCTCAAGCATTTGTGGGAAACACATGATATTGTAGTTTAAATTTGAATTAGTGTAACTAGTATCTGTGAACAGATTTTTTTATTCGAGTGTGCCAAATGTTTTGGAATGTGTCGAAATGGTAGATGTTTCATATATATTGTGATGAACAGATATGTACACTTTCTGATTTACTGAACACATTGAATTGTTAGGCTGCATAGACAGATAAACTCTTTAGGAATTATTTGCATTGGATTTTGTAGTGTAGTAATAACAACTGGAGAAGAGTCAAGGCTATGAACTCGACAAGTTCTTTCCCAGCCTGTTGTGCTGTTATTTGTTACATGGACCAAATCAGTATAATACTTAGTAGATATAGATTATTGGACTATATAAGCCTCCTCAAGTGGAGGGATGATAGGAAGGGAAACATTTGGTTTTATTCGTTTTACTAATGTGTTTGGTAGGCATTGGTTTGCGTCATTTTCTGTTCTGATTTCTATTAGCATTTTCTTTTGAATATGGAGAAACAATGTTAACATTCTCTATTATTGTTAGGTTGGTTTTACAAATGCCGGGAAAGTGCTTGCCTTGGATCTTCATATCTACAATAATGCTGGAAATTCGTTAGACCTATCAGCCGCTGTACTTGAACGTTCTATGTTCCATTCACACAATGTCTATGAAATACCAAATGTGAGGGTTAATGGAAAAGCATGTTTCACTAATTTTCCTAGTAATACAGCTTTTAGAGGATTTGGAGGCCCACAGGGTATGCTAATTGCTGAGAATTGGATAGAGAGGATTGCAGTGGAAGTTAACAAAAGCCCAGAAGAAATAAAGGTATGCCTGGTGTTTCTGCTGATTGTCTGAATAGTCTATTTTCATATGTGATGCATATCAGCAGCTTCACCATTTTCACTTCCTTTAGCACTGTAGATGATGATGTATATGGATTGTTTTCTCATTTTTCATTTTTCCACCAGGAAATGAATTTCATCAGTGAAGGATCAGTCTTGCACTATGGTCAAAAAGTTGAAGACTGTACCTTGGGGCGTCTCTGGGATGAGTTGAAATCTTCTTGTGACTTCATTAATGCTCAAAATGAAGTTGAAACTTTCAATTGCCATAATCGATGGAAGAAGCGAGGTATTGCCATGGTGCCAACCAAATTTGGAATAGCTTTCACTTTTAAGTCTATGAACCAGGTACATTCTTGTCTTTGTTGTACACCCTAAAGTTCCTAGCTAGGTCCATGTTCCTTTGAGTAGTGAATAGTTTAAGTATTGCCTTCATTCTTCTCTGCTTTCAGCAATGATTTGCTAACCAGCCCAGGTGGCTGGATATATGTAATAAGCTATTTCTTTGGTACCTATGAGCATGATAACAGCCGTTGACTGACTTCTGTAATTGGTTAAGTTTTCCACTTCCTTTTGAGATAAGGTTAAAAAGCATTCCATTTACTGTGTAGGACCACAGACTATTGCCCCTTTTCAAGATGTGATTAAAAAAATAAAACTCCTATTGATCACACATTTCTCATTCTTTCAAGCAATTTACAAAATGCAAGTGGTAGAGGTGAAGAGCACCTGAATAAGTTAGGATGTAGATGTGAATAGTTCTACAGGAGATATAGGTTCATGTTCTTCAGAAACAACACCTTTTTCGATGCTGATTGTTTCATAATTTTAGCTCTATGAAAAGTTGTAATCCCAAAAGCTTAAGTTGGTTATTCACTGACTGATTGACTACAGGCAGGTGCTCTTGTTCAAGTTTACACAGATGGAACAGTGTTGGTCACTCATGGGGGTGTGGAGATGGGCCAAGGTTTACATACAAAAGTTGCTCAGATTGCTGCATCTTCCTTTAACATCCCTCTAAGTGCAGTATTCATTTCAGACACAAGTACTGACAAGGTATTGAGTGTGAGACGAATATCATTATATCATTGTTTGAAGCTTCTATTCTTCTATTGGTGAACAAACTGAAAGGATGCATCATTCTTGATTGATTGAGACAAAACGATTCCCTCAATACAGCTTCACTCCGTCAAGCCTGTACGAGTAGTGAAGAAGTATAGATTTCGTTGGTTGTTGACCGACGGAAAGCATGGGATCAAAAAAGGCAATCAATCATAATTGAGAAAATAATTAAAAAAAATCTTGGTAAACACTGGAATCTCGGAATCACATGGCATAATTCTTGTTTTATTCTAATATTAGCTGGGACGAGTTATCAAAAAATATCAGCTGCGACGACAGAAAGGGTTAGGCATGTACTAGATGGCGATGAGAGAAAATGAGCTAAACCAGAAACTTAATAGACAATAAAGGGAAGCCCGGTTCACTAAGCCCCTGCTATGTGCGGGTTCGGGGAAGGGCCGGAGCACAAAGGTCTATTGTACACAACCTTACCTTGCATTTCTGCAAGAGGCTGTTTCCACAGCTCGAACCCGTGACCTACTGGTCACATGGCAATAACTTTACCACTTGTGCCAAGGCTCCTCTTCCATAATAACCAATATAAAACTTGAATTTACTCGGTCTGTAAATGTTGAACTTAGATACTGCCTTCACTTGCTACCTAAAATAATTGAAACTGATCTTCCTCGGCCAAGCGGTGGTTTGCTTGGTTTGGGGTGTGTGTGTGTGTGTGTGTGGATATTTCTTCTAGCACATCTTATTGTTTTATTCAATTTCCTTGTGTTGCATGTCAATTTTGTTTGCAGATTATGAAAAATATTATTACCTGCCTCATCTAGTTTTCTTGCCAATCTAGGTACCTAATGCTTCACCAACAGCTGCTTCTGCAAGTTCTGACATGTATGGAGCTGCAGTATTGGATGCATGCGAGCAAATAAAAGCACGGATGGAGCCTATTGCATCCAAGTCTAACTTCAGCTCTTTTGAGGAGGTCTTTCTTTTTGTGCTGGCTTTTAAGTAATTTTTTGATTTGATATCTGTTTTATTTTATTTTTATGCCTGACTTGCTTGTCTATCATTTGAAATATGTTTATGACTTATGTTTTGAGGAGGAAATGATAAAATACTCTACTCGTGAATTTCTCTAATTCAATGGGCTAATAGGTACAGTAAGTGATAATTAAATTAAAGAGCAAACATGGTGGGCTGTTCAAATCAGTTGTGGCTTGTGATCATCCCTATCATATTGTCTGTTTCGTTTTCCTTTACTTGTCTTTCCTTTCTCCATTTTGCTTGATCCGTATCATACTCTCTTTTTCTCCTTATGGAATACTACCTCTAATCTGACCTCATTTTTCAGATAAAAAGGGATATATGCATATTCCCTGATACACCTTCTTTTCCCACCTTCAAATTATTTTGATTGTAACCACCAAATGATGGTTTCTTCCTACAGTAACTCCTTGTGTGAAATTCACACTTCTTCAGGGTTAGGCACCAATTGTGAAGAAGATGATACGGCGTATATCATTTGGAAGAAGATAATTTATCTTTGAAGTTCATTAGAGTATTGGAGATCTTATGTTTCTGTTATCTTTTTTCTTTTACCTGACTAAGTTGAGTTTGAGAAGTTCAAGGAACAGAAACTAGCGATTAGTAGATATGCACTTTAATGAAAAGAAGGGATGCAAATGTCACATGCTCTGTGAGGAGGTACTAAGCTCTAGGCATTATTAGTCTACAGTGCATGCATCTGGCATCTCTTCAAGCATAGCCTTGCATGGGCTAGTGTTTGACCAGGCTTATTGCCTATTTCCATATAATTAAAGGAATTAAAGGACAAGGAAAAAGAGTCTAAGGCCCAGCAATACATTTTACCAGTATGGTGTGAAGCCCCGGCGAGGTTCAGGCGCAGCAGTGACAAAGTCCTCGAACACCGAGAAGCAAGGAAACAACTCCTTCGAGGTGAATCAAGCTTGATGGGGACCTCTCAGTCTAATTATCCATTGGATAATGGAAAGTACAATGCGGACAAAGGCTTGCAGGAAACTTTTATTTCAAAAAGAAAAGAGGACCACACGGCTTTGACTGAAGGGCACGTGGTTGCCCTAATTCAAAAGATGGGGCCTGATTTAATTAAAGAGCAGTTGGGCCTTTTGGGCCATTTAAAAAATAATAAAGAGTCTGGAATGAAGGAAGTATAATGTCTCCACACTTCAAAAATTCCTGAAGCAGAGCCTTTCATCGATAATATTCTCGGACAAGAGGCTACGTCTTCACCGAGACCCTGTCTCTCTAAGGAAGAACTTGGAATGCTGGAAAGCCTCTGCCTCTCTCTTGGAACCATGGAATGTGTTAAAGAGAGAGTGGATTGTTCAGTGGAGGGGGAGAACAGACCTGTGGCTATTATTGAGGAATATGGGGGAGGGGAAAGTTTTATTTATTCTGATAGGGAAGCGGGACCTCGAGGTGATGAAAGAGCTGGGCAATTGATGAACTTCGAAGAACCATTACCTCTCCAAATTAATGATTCCCTCTCGGAGCAAGAAATTGAAGATAAAGCTTCTCTTTGGGTCCAGTCAAATGTCCTAAAGCTTAGTCAATTGTTTGAGGCTGCCTTCGAAGGCTGCGATAAGGTGGCCTTTGATCTTTTTTTAAGAATTGATCAAAAAGGGGTGAACTAACACAAAAGACAGCATCTATTGCATCCACCAGTGGTAAGAAACTCATTCCAAAAGAGATTAAGAACCTGGAATTCCATGTTAAATTTAAAGAAGGTGAGCCAAGGAGTAGAGGGAGGATAACATCAGCCAATTATCAATGAAGCTGAAAATTTTCAGCTGGAATGTGAGGGGGGTAAATTGTGAATATAAGAGGAGGTTAGTGAGGAAAGTTATACAACAATGGGGGGCAAATATATATGTGTTAGTAGAGACCAAACTGACAGTAAAGGAAACTCATGTTTTTAGGCAACTGTGGCAGAATAGGTGGATGGGGGAGTGTCATCTGAATGCAACGGGTAGAAGTGGGGGGATAGTTGTAATGTGGGATAAGAGATACTGGAGAGGGGAAGTCGTGGCAACTGCCAACCAGAGTCTAACAATAAAATTTGATGGCATCAACCAAGTTCTTACTTGGTTCCTTAGTGCAGTGTATGCTTCCTGTGATACTGTGACTAGAAGAGAGTTGTGGCAAGAGTTGAGCAACATCAAGGAGGTATGCAGTGGCCCGTGGGTATCTTGTGGTGACTACAATATCACAAAGTACCCAAATGAAAGATCAGAAGGGCACAGAATAACAGGTGACATGCAGGAGTTCACGGAATGGATAAATGCGATGGAATTCGTGGATCCCCCTCTTTTGGGGGATTCTTTCACTTGGAGAAGAGGAGATGGCCATAGCTCAGCTTCCAGAATTGATAGGTTTTTGTATTCATCTCAATGGGATGAGTCCTTCACTCAGATCAAACAGAATTTGCTGCCCAGAATAGGTTCTGATCATAACCCCATCATGCTTGATTGCGGGGAACTGAATTCGAATAAGTCCTATTTCAAATTTGAACAATGGTGGCTGGGGGTGGATGGTTTTGCTGACAAGATTAAGGAATGGTGGTTGTCTTTCAATATAAATGGCACAGGTTCTTACATCTTAGCTACTAAACTAAAGATGCTGAAGCAAAAATTGAAAGAATGGAGACTGACACATAGAAATGATTGGAAACATAAGAAGGAGGAAATCCTTCACCAGTTAGCAGAGATGGAAAAGACTCAGGAGCTGAGATTACTCTCAGAGGATGAACTACTCCAAAAGGTTCATCTAGCCATGGAATTTGAGGAGGTTGCCAAACAAGAGGAAATAGCTTGGAGACAAAGATCTAGAATACAATGGCTTAAAAAAGGTGATAAAAACACAATTTTTCCAGAGGGTTGCAACATCTCACAAAAGGTTTAATTCTATTGACACTTTGGTGGTGGAAGGAAACTCTATCTCAGATCCAGAAGATACTAAAGGAGAAATCATCAACTTTTATCAAAAGTTGTACACAGAGACTGAACAGTGGAGACCGAAGTTTAAGTTGCTAGGCTTGGAAACTATTAGTGAGGAAGAAAGAGATTGGTTGCAAACTCACTTTGAGGAGGCTGAAGTTTTGAAGTGCATCAAGTCATGTGCTAGTGACAAGGCACTTGGCCCTGATGGCTTCCCCATGTGTTTTTTTCAGAATTTCTGGGAGGTGCTTAAGTTTGATTTTATGAATGCAGTAAACCAATTTCATGAAAGACACGAGTTTGAGAGGAGCTTCAATGCCACCTATGTGGCCCTTATTCCAAAGAAGCCAGGGGTGACTGAACTTAGAGACTTTAGACCAATAAGTCTAATTGGTGGAGTTTATAAAATTTTTGCCAAGCTTCTGGCAGAAAGGGTGAAAAAAGTAATCAACAATCTAGTCAACAAACATCAAATGGCCTTCATACAGGGCAGACAGATCCTAGATGCAGCTCTAATAGCTAGTGAATGTGTAGATTCAAGGATTAAAAGTGAAACCCCAGGAATCACGTGTAAGCTTGATATTGAGAAAGCCTATGATCATGTGAACTGGGATTTCCTTATTAACATTTTGAGACAAATGGGATTTGGAGAGAAATGGCTTAAGTGGATAGGATTTTGCATTAAAACTGTCAAGTTCTCTATATTGATTAATGGAGAACCTGCTGGTTTTTTTCCCTCACAAAGGGGGTTGAGGCAGGGTGATCCTCTTTCTCCTTTCCTCTTTATTCTAGCTATGGAAGGACTTAATAGTATGATAAGGGTGGCCACTCAGAAGAAATGGTTAAAAGGGTTCAAAGTGGGCAACCAAGCTGGGGAAGATCTACAAATTTGCCAATTACTGTATGCAGATGATACTGTGATCTTTTGTGAGGCCAAGGTTGAGCAGGTGTGTTTCATCAGAACAATATTAGTAATCTTTGAGGCAGTGTCAGGGCTTTCTGTGAACTGGAGAAAAAGCAGCATGTTTCAAGTCAAGGAAGTAGCTAACATCCAGTGTTTAGGAAATATTTTGAGTTGTAAGATAGAAAATCTCTCAACTAAATATCTAGGGATGCCATTGGGTAACAACCACAAAGAATTAGAAATATGGGATGGAATTGTGGAGAAGACTGAGAAAAAGTTAGCCACCTGGAAGACACAATACCTATCTTTGGGAGGAAGAATAACAATGATCAGTTCTGTCTTAGATGCTCTCCCTACTTATGTTATGTCTCTCTTCCCCTTACCTGCTAAAGTGGAAGACAAGTGGAAGACAGATTAGATAAACTAAGGAGAGATTTTCTTTGGTTGGGCAACAAGGAAGGAAAGGGCATTCACTTGGTCAAATGGCAAACTGCCCAACTAAGCAAGAAATCAGGAGGTCTTGGCATTAAGAATCTAGGTCTGCAAAATAGGTGTTTGCTGTCAAAATGGCTATGGAGGTTTGGTAAAGAGGGGCAGGCTCTGTGGAAGGATGCTATCGTTAGCAAGTATGGACAAATTGATTCATGGGCCTCCAACACTGTGACCAGCACCTATGGGGTCTCAGTTTGGAGGTCTATCAGAAATTTGTGGCCAAAACTTGCGAGGAACATATGCTACAAGGTGGGTGAGGGGACTAGGATCCTTTTTTGGAAAGACAAGTGGATAGGACAGAACTCCCTCATGGAGGACTTTGCAGATTTGTACTCTTTTTGTGACGACCTTGGAGCATCTATTGCTGAGATGTGGTCTCAACAAGGGTGGAATATAACCCTTAGGAGGCTCTTAAATGACTGGGAGGTGGATAGAGTGGCCAACTTATTGCAAAGGTTGGAAGATTTTCCGGGACTCAACACTAATCCTGATGCAATCAGATGGAAACATGATAGGGATGGGGAGTTTTCTGCTGGAAGAATGTACAAAAGAGACCTGGCAACACATCCGGGGGGCATTTTTGGACCTTGGAAACAAATCTGGAAGTCCAACACTCCAACCAAAAGTGTTTCACATGGTCAGTGTGCAGAAGAGCATGTCTGACTCAGGAGAGACTGAAAAAAAGAGGATTTCAGATTGTTTCTAGGTGCTTCTTCTGCCATGAGAAGGAGGAAACAAACAATCATTTGTTCCTTCACTGTAGAGTGACTGCCCAGATATGGTATATGTTTCAAAGCATTATCCAAGACCCTTGGGTGGTGCCTGAGCATACTGCTGGCCTACTAAACTGTTGAATGAGAAGAGAGGGAGGAGGGGGGGGGGGGGAGCAAAACACAGAAAAAATGGTGGAGTCTAGTTCCATCTTGCATATGGTGGTCAATTTGGAAGGAAAGAAACAATAGGTGTTTTAAGAATATTACTAACCCAATGCAGAAAGTAAAAGAAAACTGCATTAATACTCTATATTTTTGGTGTAAAGAAGAGGGTATATATGAAGTAGATCAGTTAGTAGATTTCCTAGGCTCTTTGTAATCTTGACTACTTTGCCTTGGAATTTTTTGTTTGGTTGCCAGCATACCCTCATTGCTGATGAATACAACTTTACCTTTCTCAAAAAAAAAAAACCCATGAAAATGGAGGTACTTAGTAACATACGAAGAAGGGACTTGTCCATCTCGGAGGATACAGAGTGTTTTGCATAAGATGCAGCAATTATGGCAGCAGATGAAACACTTAGCAACATGGGCATGTAGCAAGAGAGTGGGACATGAATCATGACATTCCTAGTTACAAGATTATTGGAAGGCTGGATCAATGAGTGACTTTCTCAAAGCTCAATTTTTAAAGAAAAAAGTATTTTCACCTCACCCATCTGCTTTATTCCTTCGATTATGTATACACCACTGCCTGTAGCAAGACCACATGTTCAGTATATTCATAATTCATCGTAATCTTGGGAATTGAAACATTAAATTAGAAAAAACTCAGAAAAGACTTGAGTATCTGCAAAAGAGAATTTGTGAAAGATTTTTTGCAATGGAGCAGTAAGGTTTTCTTCATGGTTTATTTCATTTCCCGAGCAAGCTCATTACCTTTCTGTGGCATATTGTTCCATAATTGCATTGTATATAATACCTTGTTCAGATTGATAACGCCGCAAGCATTTTGTATCTTCCCTCATGGTCCAATGTAAACCTTTATTATATGTCTTATATTTTACTTGTACCTCAAAACTGACTCTGAAATATTGCACTTTGTCTTTTTCTATAGCACTTTCATGATGATAATAGAAAAACAATTAACTGCTGACTTGATGTCTTGTTTTTTGATTAAATATCAGCTTGTCAGTGCGTGCTTCTTCGAGAGAATAGACCTTTCTGCTCATGGGTTCTACATTACACCTGATATTGGCTTTGACTGGAAATCTGGAAAAGGCAGTCCATTTAGGTACTTCACCTATGGTGCTGCATTTTCCGAAGTTGAAATTGACACATTGACAGGCGATTTCCATACTAGGAGAGCAGACGTTATCCTAGACCTTGGATTCTCCCTCAACCCAGCGATTGATATTGGACAGGTCATTGCTACCCTCTCTGTACTATTTACGTATAGATTTTGAATTTTTCAATTGTTTAGCTGGCATGCTTAATGGCATATTTTGAATAAATGAAATTTACAAGTAGACTATCAATTAGTAAATACTGAAGTAATTGATGATTGAAGGTCTGGTAAGTTGTCTTTTGACAGATCTTTCTACATGTAGATAATGTTTGCATTTCATTGTTTTGAATGGGGAGCAAGAAGGACGAATAGAATTCAGATTTATAAACTCCATCTCCATTTCCTTGAATTGAAGTTAGCTAATTGTTTTGTATTGAACTCAATAGGGCACACTCCAAATGTTCTTCTTTTTGTTTATTTTTCTTATTCTAAATATTCACATATTTACAAGGATGACCTGCATGCATATATTATGTCTATTGCCATTACTTCTAATTGTCTAAATTCTGGAAGAGATAGAAACACTACCACATTTGGAGATGGGCTGGATCTCGCATCTTTCGATCTGAAATGAACCTTTGCTAACATTCATGCATACTCTATGCAGATAGAAGGAGCATTTCTACAGGGTCTTGGATGGGTAGCATTGGAAGAGCTGAAGTGGGGCGATAAAGCACACAAGTGGATTCCACCTGGGTGCTTACTCACATGTGGACCTGGAAATTACAAGCTTCCGTCTTTGAATGATATGCCGTTCAAATTTAATGTCTCTCTTCTGAAAGTAAGTCTCACCACTATCTCCTCCTTGATATTTAGGTGTCTCTAGATATTCATTGTTTGCTGAGTACTTGTAAGCCATTTTCTTATTTGTTAGTAAATTGTATTCCATAAAATTTGGTTCAGCATACAGCTGATAGGTACCATGTCTTGAACTGCTTATATCTTGACAATCTGCTTGACATTTGACAACAGAATGCTCCAAACACCAAGGCTATCCATTCATCTAAAGCAGTTGGGGAACCACCCTTCTTTCTTGCCTCAGCTGTCTTTTTCGCCATCAAGAACGCCATAAAATCTGCAAGGATGGAAGCTGGTTACAACGACTGGTTCCCTCTTGATAATCCAGCCACTCCAGAGCGTATTCGAATGGCTTGCACTGATGAATTTACAAAATTACTTGTGAATTCTGATTTTCGGCCAAAGCTAAGTGTTTGATGGTTGTACTATATACTGAATAGGTTAAGCGTTAGAGCTTCATATGATACCTTCTCTACATTTTTCATGTAACATGTTAAATGAGAATGTATTCTTGAAATATAATACCTATTTAAACTCTATTAATTCAAATAAATAAAACTTGTTTTTTCTTTTAATACTTGTTTGTTTTTCCTTATTTAAAACCTTTACAAAACTGATAGGGAAAATACATAAAAATCCCCCTGAATTTGGCACAAAAACTTACTTTAGTACTTAAACTACACGGGTGTTTATATACCCCCCTTAACATCTTTTATGTGAATTATTTTCAACCCTCCGAACATCAGCCCAGTTGAAGGCTGGGCATTGTTACACACACGCGTTTTCATTGGTCCACGTCGCAAAGGGTTTTAAAAATATCTTACCCGTTTTTATAACCCACCCGTTTCCAAAATACAACCCGACCCATTTTTAAACAAATATCCCTAAATCTCTCTCAAGTCTAAAGACCTAATATGAGAATAACAAGTCATTAGCGTGAAGGATTTGCTGAGTTTAGGATTTTCGTGAAGAAACAAAGGATTTGCGTGAAGAAACAAAGTTACCAGGTTAGTAATCTTCGTTTAGATGATTGTAACATTTGACCGAGTTTAGGATTTTCATAAAGCTTAGTTTTTTTTTATCTTTTCAGTTTGACGATGGATGTGTACATTACCTTAAGGTTTCACCATGGTGGAAAACTACAACAAAAACCTCATATTAAGTATGAAGGAGGTATTGTCATTGATTGTTTTGATGTAGATGTTGATAAATTGTCCTAATTTGAATTTGTTGATATAGTTAAAGATATTGGCTATAATTGTTCTGCTTGTGTTGTTTATATTAAACCACATAAATGTCGATGTGTTGTTGAAGTTAAAAGTGATAGGGATATTATGGGTATTGTACATGAATTAAAAAATGGAGATATTGTTGAACTTTATGTGACTCATTTAGTTGAAGAAGTTGTTGTCCCCCCCCCGAAATCGGATATCTAAATGATGTGGGTGGGGAATCTAATACTACTTTTGATAAGGAATCTAGTCAAACTTTTGAGGGTAGTGAAGGTTTAGGATTTGAAGAGACTGCACAACCTGCATAACCTGAAGAACCTATTGTGGGTGAAAAGTTGGGTGAAGTGTTGGGTAGGACTTTTACTAGTGTTGGAGAGGACTTGGGTAGGGCTTCTGCTGGTGTTGGAGAGGACTTGGGTAGGGCTTCTATTAGTGTTGTAGAAGACTTGGGTGGTACTTCTTCTGCTGCTGCTGTATCTGATATTCCAGAAGTTGGGTCTGATTGAGAAAGTGAAACGAAGCAAGTGATGATTCAGACAATGCAGATTTGTCTGATGAAGGAGAAGATGAGTATGGTAGTGATGTTCATGAGGAGGTTATAAATCTTAGGAAAGAGAAAAGGGCTGCTACAATAAAAAAAAGAGAAAAGAAAAGGGCCCTAGATCTGAAGGAGTTGATTAAGGAAAAAAAGGAGTTGATTTGGGATATGATGAATATTTATCCAAGAAACAAACTACTTTTGAGGATAAGATAGCTGGAGATGAGCCTTACTTTGATTCAGATGAAGCTGTTAGTTTTGAAATAGATACTGATGAAGATGTTAATGAGGAAGATGAGGTTGAACAACCTATAAGAAGACAAAGAAAAGCAAGAAGAGCAAAACAAAATAAAAAGACCGTCAGTTAATAGTTTGGGAGACTGGTCTTACTTTTGAAAGTGTTAAGCAGTTTAGAGAAGCTATTACTAGATATGCAGTTCAAGAACATGTTGAATTAGATAAATATGTTAATGATGCAACTAGGGTAAGGGTAAAGTGTACAACTGGTTGTCCATGGTTGTTGTTTGGAAGTATTGATTCAATAACATGAGATTTTGTGGTGAAGAATTATAATCCAGTACATAAATGCAATGGCACAACCAAAAATAAATTGGTGAATTCAAAGTACTTATCAGAAAGGTACAAGGACATAATTATTTCTGAGCCTGGCATTAGAGTTTTTCAGTTTCAAATTTTAGTGAAGAAAGAGTTGAATGTGTATGTAGGGAGGACTGTAGCAAGGAAAGCTAGAAACATTGTCTTGAAACAAATTATGGATGATCATGTGGAGGAGTTTAAAATTTAGATTATAGAGATGAGCTCTTAAAGACTAATCCAGGCAGCACATGTATGGTGAGACTTAGTGAAGAAACTTTTGAAGGTGGCAGAAAAATGTTTCAATCATTTTACATATGCTTTGATGCTTTAAATAAGGCATTCAAAGCTGGAGCTAGAAGATATATAGGATTTGATGGTTGCTTCTTGAAAGGTGTTTCTAGAGGTCAATTACTTGTGGTTGTTTGTAAGGATGAGAACAACCAAATGCTACCACTAGCATGGGCAGTTGTTGAGGTTGAAAACACATTCACTTGGAAATGGTTTATCAAGCTTGTAAGACATCATCTTGAGCTAGGAGATGGAACATAATTGACAACCATTACTGATATGCAGAAGGTATTTTTGTTTTCTTTTTCATTTATTCATTTATTTTCTTTTTAATTTATTCATTAAGTTAGATCTCATGTTATTCTAAATGTTGTTGTTTAAAGGGTCTTGACAAAGCTATTCAAGATCTTCTGCCAAATGCAGAACAAAAAATGTGTGCAAGACATGTTCCAGCCAACTGGTCTAAGAATTGAAAAGGCATTGAAAGAAGAAATTGTTTTTGGAGATGTGCCAAATCTACATATGAACAAGAATTGAAAAGAAATTTGGATCATATGGAGAAGTTAGGCACTGGAATATGTGATGACTTATTGTGGTACAATATAGAGAGGTGGTCTAAATTATACTTTAAGTTTTTCAGCTGTTGTGATAGTGTTGACAACAACATGGCTGAAAGCTTTAATTCATGGATTTTGGTGCCAAGACACAAAACTATCATCACAATGCTTGAAGAAATAAGGATCAAAGTGATGAGAAGAATAGGACAATTGAGGGAGTTCTGTGATACTTGAATAACAAACATATCTCCAATGACCCTAAAGGTATTGACAGAGAACACAACAAAGTCAATGAAGTGTAACCTTGAATGGAATGGCGAATATGATTTTGAGGTTAAAGACAGCTGGGATAACACATTTGTTGTGAATCTAGGCAATTAAACATGTACTTGTAGATCTTGGATGCTAAGAGGTATTATAGCTGCACTTTATTTTAGAAAATTGGAGCCTATTAACTATGTTGCACATTGGTATAGCAAGGAGACTTATCTCAAGGTCTATAGTCATTACATTTAACCAGTTACTAACATGAAAATGTGGCCACAGTCGGCCAACTCTTCTGTTATACCACATGTTATAAAAACACTACCAGGAAGGCCTAGAAATGTAGGAGAAAGGAGCAGAATGAAAACAAAACAGGAAAATTATCCAAGAGAGGTGTTTAGATGACCTGCAGTCTTTGTCATGCAAATGGTCATAATAAGAGGGGTTGTCATTTGAATAATCAAGCTAATGCAAGCAAAGGAAGAGGAATGGAGAGAGGATGTGAGCCTAGTTCAACAAGGTCAAGTGTTGGTTCTTCTAGAGCACCAACTGAATCACAATCAAGCACAAAGAGAGGAAGAGGTCGACCAAGAGGTTCTACAAAACAGGTAATGTTTATAGTAATTCATTTAGTTGTTAATTTACATCTTAATCAGTCTAATATTTTTGTTGATCAACTTATGTTATAGGCTAGTGCTACTGGAAGGGGAAGAGGAACTGCAACTGGTAATGGAACAGGGATTGGTGTTGCTGCTGATAGTTCTGGTGCCACTGGAAGGGGAAAAAGAACTGGAACTGGTTTAGCTAGAAGGGAACTGGTGTAGCTGTTATTGCTACTGATGTTCCTGGTGCTACTGGAGGAGGGAAGAGGCCAAGAATGGTTGGAATGGGGATACTACATACACAGAGTGGTTTTACAATCCACAATGTAAGTTGTCTTAATTATTTACACAGTTTTTAATTTTAACTTATGAAGCATCTAAGATAACATATTTTTATGAATCTAGCCTGGAATGCCTATGAACTCTTCAATAGTGACTGGAAATCTTGGGCATCATAAACCAAGATCAGGCTTAAAATGGAAAGGAAAGGCTGCTGTAACTCAACAAGGTCTTCAAGAGATGAGAGAAAACAAAAGAATGAGAACAAGGTCCAATGCTGCTGAAGTTTGATATGAAGACTACTTTAGTTTGATATTTTAGTTGTTTTTGGAATAATTATGCAGCTGTGACTGCATTAGTTTGATCTGTTTGTTTTTGAAACAATTATGTTGCAGCTGTGACTACATTAGTTTGATCTATGTTTGTTTTTGAAACAATTATGCAGTTGTGACTGCATTAGTTTGATATTTTAGTTGTCTCTTTTTGAAACAATTATGCAGCCAGTTTTGCATTACTTTTATGTGTACAATTATGCAATTGTGACTGCAATTTAGCGAATGCAGTTATAAATAAAACACAAACAAATACACAAACCACCAAATTACATTAAGAGAATAAGAAGAACTCATTACAAAAGAGTCTTGCACCTAATTGGTTACAACATAAACAATGCTACACTACACCAACATTGATCTCACTACATCAACAACTTAAGGTAACTTCATTGAACCTTTCTTCATATATATCACCCAGAACCAATAGCTTATAGCTATAACCACAACATAACAACAAGCTACAACAAAAAAGAGCACATTCTGCCATGTACTTCTCCATTTATTCTGCATCACTTTCATCTTCTCAACCTCTTCTTGCAACATTTTCAATTCCATACCTAGACAATCATCTTGTTTGAAATCTCCCGGCTTGTCAACTTCTTCAGTAACCTCAACCAATTCAAATGCAGTGGCTGAGGTTTGAGAGGATTCTACTATATTCTCAAGCTCACCCAATTTCTGTATTAGTTTAGGAATCACAAATTTCGACCTTGGATCAATATTTTCTTTATCCTTCCAACACCAAAAGTTGCAAGATCTAGGGCCCTTCAATACTGAAAATGGATGAAGGAATTAATGGTTAATCAAATTCTTAATCGGCTAAAAAAATTTAAACAAAAATGATCTTTACCCCATAATAAGGACATGACCAATATCTTCTTCCGGGGTTATTTGAAGTCCAAGATGTTTTCAAACGCACCACAAGTCCATGATTACAATAAACTTTTTTCTTCGTAGTATAATCATCTTCTTCCATACAAAGATTTGTCAAATTAATTGATCGCATTGTGTGCTACAATTTTGTGCAAGAATTAACGAGAATTTGAAAAAAACAGAAAATAAGAAAAAGGGAGGAAAGAAAAATCAAAATAATAGATGAAGAAGAATAGGTTTGAATCTTACATTTTGAGGAACAGTTCCTTCAAAGATTCAACTTTTAGGTTTGAATCTTACATTTTGAAGAACAATTCCTTTAAACATTCAACTTTTAGGTTTGAAGAGCTAACATTTGAGAAAAATAATGAATTAGGTCACTATTTTTTGGATGATTGGGTTGGTGAGGGAGAAGAGGTATTTAGGGTTCTTCAAAAGTGAAGATTGTTCTTCAAATGGGTAATGGGTCGGATATTACCGTTGGAGAGGCAAATTTAATTTTAAAAAAATGTTAAAAGATGACTAATGCGCCGTTCTAAGTTGTAACAACATGCGCACAAGGTTGGTGTTCGGAGGGTTGAAAATAATTCACATAAAAGATGTTAAGGGGAGTATATAAACACCCGTGTAGTTTAAGTACTAAAGTAAATTTCCGTACCAAGTTCAGGGATTATTTTTTTTTAATGGTAATTGTGGTAGTCATTGAAAAAGGACAGGAAATATAATACCTATTTAAACTCTATTAATTCAAATAAATAAAACTTGTTTTTTCTTTTAATACTTATTTGTTTTTCCTTATTTAAAACCTTTACAAAACTGATATGGTAATTGTGGCAGTCATTGAAAAAGGACAGGAAAAGTCAAATTACTTTTAAATACCGAATTATTAATTTAAATTTCATGGGATTGTTAACCGACTCAATATAATTCCTATAAATAGGGATTTGGGGTTTTATTTTTCTTAGAGAAAGGCCAAACACAATTCATCAATTTTCATCATGGATGCAAAACGTCAAAAGTGTATGTTCTCACCTTTTTTTTTTAGGAAAAATTACAGAAATCCCACCTTTTAGTTTACTTATTACTATTATCACCTATAAGTTTTACAAATATTCAAAATCCCTCATTTTCGCGCATCAGATTAGTGTATCTCGCGCATCAATTAGTGTATCCCGCGCATCAGATTAATGTATCATATATAAAATGTACATCAGATTAGTGTATCATGTATAAAATGTTATGTATCTTACTTAACGATTAATGTATCTCGTGCATCAGATTAATGTATTAGCGCTTATATTATTGTATCCGTTTGAGGGATTTCTGTAATTATAAACTTTTAAGGGATAAACTATAATTTTACCTTAAAAATATGTGATTTCTGTAATTTGCCCTTTTTTTTACTAACAGATTAAAACGTCTATTTTTTATTTTTTTTGGATACACATGTTTATTTAGTGTTTGGTTTTGATAAATCTATGGGCATCGAATCGAACAAAGCAAATTATTATTCAAGATGAGACTTGACGTTTATTAGTGAAATTCTTTTTTTCCAGATCGTATTATCCTAATGGTTAATTGGAACGATACAATTGGTACGATTAAAACATACATTCAGGAGGAAAGGGGAATTGCTTTTAAGAAACAGAGAATTTTGAGCCAGGATGGTGAAGAAACATAGTGATTCTTTGTTAATTCTTCGATATGCACCGGTAATATCAGTGTTAAAGATCCATGGTTACTGATCAGTCGAACAATGTAAATTGTTATTCATGATGACACTTACAAAGATGTGATTGAATTTCTTTCAGTATCAAAATCGAAATTAATTACCAGTATTAAGGATGAATGTATACAAAGTACCTTTCATTCGTAAGCGTACATGTTGTATGAGGATCAAGCCTGGTGATACAGTTGGAGAAAAAAGGCTGGTATTTCTTTGAGGTTAACTTGCCGTGGACGAAGATTAGCACATCATGAACTCATGTTTGATATTTAGTATCTGTTTTTATTTCATTTAATTTAATATTTTGTTTTTATTTCATTTAATATAGTATTTTGGTATTCATATATATATATATATATATATATATATGACCTATTATTATGATTTAAGATTAATCTGTACATGGTTAGCTAATTGGTTGTATTCATATTCATATGTTCGATTGAATTAATAAGAGACGAGATGATCATCACCATATGTTTGACAATTGACAAGCACTGCATATATGTGTCCTCTTCAGTTTCTTAGTATGAAATGGAAAGTTGTTATGAACTGGTCTTTTTGTTCTTTTTAAGTGTGGAGTTTTGAAGATATTCACTATGAATTATAAAAACAATAGAATTGGAAAAGACGAAAGTATTTGTTATTTTATTCTTGAAGAAGTAGGTATACAATGACTAAATCCTATGTATTTATATTCTCCTTGACTAACTAACTTACCTAACTTTTGGGGTAACTACCTTCTAACTAACTTCTTGAAGTAGTCCTAACTAACTCTAAACACTCTCCTTCTTTTTAACTATCTCAGTACTCCCCTCAAGCTAGGTGGTGTAAAAATATTTAATACCCCTAGCTTGGACAGTAGATAGTCATGTTGTGGCCTGTTGAGACCCTTGGTTAGCAAATCAGCTTCTTGAAATAATGGTTTGCTTCTTAGCTTTCCAAGACACCACAGACTCTCCAAGTTTAATCACATAGCCAATCACAGACTTCCTTGTAAGAGGGCATGCTGCCCAGTCTGCATCACAATAAGCTGTAATTTCATTACTACACTTGCTAGATAGTAGTATACCTTGACCTAACTGTCTTTTAATGTATTTGACAACTCTAAGTGTTGCATCCATATGAGACTTCTTTGGTTGATGTAGGAACTGACTTAAAGTTTGAACACTAAAAGAAATGTCTGGTCTGGTCATGTTTAAATACAGCAGCTTCCCAATCAGTTTTTGATAGGCACTTTGATCTGTTAAAGGCTCATCTTGATTCTGTCCAGTTTTGATCATCATATTGCTTTGATATCAACTTTACATTTACATCTATAGGTGTTCCTGTAGTCTTTTCTCCTGATAAACCAACTTCAGAAATAAGTTGAAGTGCATACTTCCTTTGATGCATGACAACTCCACTGTTTGACCTTACAAACTCTATCCCAAGAAAGTATTTCAACTCTCCTAGATCTTTCATTTTAAAACTTTGTTGTAAGGACCTTTTTGTTTCCTTCACCAGCTTTAAACTACTTCCTGTTATTAAAATATCATCCACATAAACCAAGATTATCGTAGTTCCTTCAGTTGTCCTCCTTGTAAACAAATAGTGATCATACTGACTTTGCTTGAAATGCAGCTTCTGTAGACTTTCTGCAAACTTATGGTTCCATTGTCTTGGTGCTTGTTTAAGCCCATACAATGACTTTTCCAATCTGCATACCTTATTCATATTCTCCCCCTGATTGGAAAACCCTTGTGGCATAGATATATATATCTCATCCTCTAAATCACCTTTTAGAAATGCATTATATACATCGATTTGATGTTTATGCCAACTCTTGGACACAGCTAAGGCTAGAATGGTTCTTACTGTGACCATTTTTATTATAGGGGAAGAAGTTTCTTTACAATATATGCCCTCTTGCTGACTATATCCCTTAGCTACCAGCCTTGCTTTATACCTTTCTACTTCTCCAGTTGACTTGTACTTAATCTTATAGATCCATCTACATCCAATAGCAACCTTCCCTTTAGGCAACTCAACTAGTTTTCAAGTGTTGTTATCTTGTAATGCTTGTATTTCAGCTTGCATTGCTTCAATCCACTTAGGATCTTTACTAGCATCAGCAAAGGAAGTAAGTTCAGTTAGCACAGAAGTTGCAGCAACAAACTCTTGGTAAGACTTAGATAAGTGACTATATGAAACACACTCATCTATAGGATACTTCACCTGTTTTCCCATATTTAAGGACACAAAATTTTCATCCAAACTGGTGGATGAACTCCTCTAGTAGACCTTCTATTCACCACCGTCTAAGGATCATTAGACATACAATCCTGTCCTTGAACTGTTTCCTCCACTGTATCTTGTTCAATATTATCAGTCAAGTTTCTGTCTAATTCTGTATCACATTGAGTTTCTTGTACATACCTATGATTAACTCTGTTCTTGTCACTCATGTTATCATAACCTAACTTCTATTCTACATTCAACATATCATTATCCAAATGATTTACAAAAGGACCTTTTTCACTTTTATCTAAAAAAGTTAAGAAAGGAAAGACTGACTCTCTGAATATCACATCTCTACTCACAAAGAAGCTGTTGGAAGTCAAATCTAACAAAATATAACCCTTTTGAGTTTAAGTTTCCTGTTTGTATGGACTCTATACATCCAAATGAATCAAATAAAAAATTTGACTACTTTTAATACTACTAACAGGAAACATATTTCTGGTTTGTTTTGCATAAGGACATACAATACACTCATTTGGCACTTTATTCACTACTTCTGAATTAACAGGAAAAACTTTACTCAACATTTGTGCAGATCCATGTCCTAGCCTCTTGTGCCATACATTCAATTCCTTTTCTGATAACTGTTGTATCTCTAGCTTCTTTTCAGGTACAACAAATGACTGGTGCTTTAATTGATCTTTTGACAAATTCCTTAGCAGTAGATACAAACCATCCTCCTCTTTACCAACTTTCCTCACCTTGCCAGTGTAAAGCTCCTGAAACACACAAAAATGAGGGAAGAAAGTGACTGAGCAATTTAACTCTTTAGTCACCTTACTCACTGATAGTAAGTTGTACTTGAACTCTAGTATGTGATAAACATTTGTAATCACACTTCTTGGAGATATGTTACGTAATCATGTATGAGACACTTATGACACTTCCCCAGTAGGTAAATATACATGTTTTGGCTCTTTAACCTTGATAACAGACTCACTAGTAAGCATATCCAAGTTTGACACCATATGATTAGATGCCCCAGTATCTACAATCCAGACCTGACTATTTTCATAAACAAACAAGACTTTACCTGCAGTATTAGCCTGAGTTTCATGCACATGTCTTGAATCTTCTGATTTTTGTCCACTTCTTTGATTCTGCTCCAGTATTTGAAGAATTTGACTATACTGATCTTTGGTGAAATTACATCCTTGTAACTGGTTTGAACATTCCTCTATATTACTCATATGATTTTTCACAGGTACATTAGTGTTACCTCCATAGTTGAAAGAAACTCTACCCGACACATCCTCATAATCATCCTTTCTTGTGATGTTAACATCATTTCCAACCATGTAAGCTCCAGTTCCTGTACTAGTATTCACTTTCCTTTTTGACTTGAAATTAGATAGATACCCAATTATCTTATAACAACTGATCCTTAGTGTGTCCCTTGCATCTGCAAAAATCACACACCACTGGAAAGTTCCTCTTGAACTTGTTAACCCCTTGGAAACTAGAGCCTCCACCAGTTCTTGAGTACATTGCAAGAGGATCCATTCCAGTACTACCCATAGAACTTAGGCCTATACTTGACCTACTAGAGGTCATTTTTTGACATTCATTATTTACTACCATATCATAGGCTTGATTTACTGTAAGAATAAGATTCATCAACAAGATCTGACTTCTTGCTTGTCCAAATGACTCATTCAATCCCATCAAGAACTGATACAATTTCTGGCGATTTAGATGATCCACAAAACCTCTTGCCTTTTCACAATTACATCCGGGAGGTGGTACCAAAGTCTCAAATTCAGCCCATAATATTTTGAGCTTTGTAAAGTATACAGACACAGAATCTGTACCCTGTTGCAAGGTTGCAATTTCTTTGTGTAGACTGAAGGTTCTTGATCCATTTAATTGATCAAACCTTTCTTTTAAGTCATTCCACACAGCTTGAGCTAATGATGCAAAAGCTACTCCTCCTAGCAAACTCTTTGACACAAAATTTAGAAGTCATGACAGAACAATGGCATTCACCCTTTCCCACTGACCTCTTAATTCTGCACTTACATCTTCTTGTTTACACGATCCATCTACCAAATCAATCTTGTTTCTTCGAAGTAATGCCAATCTAATCGACCTACTCCACAAAGCATAGTTCTCAATTCTAATAAGCTCGAATGAAATCAGATTAACCCCACTGATACCAGCAGGACTCAAGAATAGATGATGACTATAGTCAACCCCTTGACTCATCAACATAGCTGAAATGGAGCTTGGATTTCCAGAAACTCCACCAACACTACTGGTTCCAGTTGTCTGCTCACCATTTACCCCTTGAGTCATGTTTGTAATCTTTCTTCTTCTTCAAATTGATTTTCGGAAGCTAAACTGAATAATCAAGATGAACATAATTCTTTATACTCTGATCTTCAGACGTAATACACAGAGACGAACAGAATTCTCCAGATTCTGATCTTCAGATGTAATACACATATGACTTCTTTAAAGTTTTATCACCTACTCTGATACCATAAAGATATTCACTATGAATTATAAAAACAATAGAATTGGAAAAGACGAAAGTATTTGTTATTTTATTCTTGAAGAAGTAGGTATACAATGACTAAATCCTATGTATTTATATTCTCCTTGACTAACTAACTTACCTAACTTTTTGGTAACTACCTTCTAACTAACTTCTTGAAGTAGTCCTAACTAACTCTAAACACTCTCCTTCTTTTTAACTATCTCATTAAGCTTGCTGATCAATATCACTATGGTTCTTAATATATATCAAGAATAAGGCTGACATAAAATAATTAAATAAATTCAAGAACCCCCCAACTAAATGAGCACGGGGTCGTTTGGTACAAAGATTAATAATGCAAGGATTAGTAATGTTGGGATTAGTAATGCGGGGATTAATAGTGCAGGGTGTTTGGTTCATTATTTCCAACCTCATCTTGTGTTTGGATTAAAACTTTATAAAATCTTTCTTTCCAATTATACCCTTGAATTATTATGTAATTGGGTTATGGTAAATAATTGTTGGACAAATATTATTTTTTATGGCCTTCTAACTAGCTATGAGAAAAATAATTTTGTCGTCATGTTTACCTTTTTTTTCCACTTAAATTATTTGAGGATGAATAATTATATCTTACTAAATTGATCACTTACAAAATGTCAATTTTCAATTTATAAAGATAAACTATCAACTTTTAAAATTGAAAAGACGGTAAACAATAGTAAAATTGAATAAATCATCTACATTTACACATAAAAATTGCAAGTTGTAGTTTTAATATGTATGCAATTTTATAAATTGTTCAAAACACAAATAATTAGAATAAACAATTAGTTAATGTTTAACAACTCACATTTCAAATATTGTATTAATTTGTGTTGGATTTATCTAGTAACTAACAACTCTCTCTAAATATTTGTAAGCTAATTTATTTAAATAAAATTATTAGTACAAATATAAAACATAAATCAAGAAAATAAATAAAATAATTAAAATGATTAATTGAGGGATATTTTTGTCTTTACATAGACTTATCCCATGGTATTATATCCTATGTATTACTAATACCTCCAAATGGAATGTATTAGGAATACATCCTATAATACAATGTAGGAGGTATAACTAATCCATGGATTAGTTATACATATGCTCAAATTCTTACCAAACATAGTACTAAATAATACCATACATAGTACATGGACTATTTATTTTAATGTGGCCTATCAAACGACCCTTAGATTTATCTTATACTAATGTATGATCTTAACACAAGTTCACCATCAAAGAGATATCTTTCTTTATTTTACATTAGGGGTTGTTCGGTATGAAAGAAAATATTTTCTAATGTTTTTCAATTCTCCTATGTTCAGTTGGTCAAATATTTTCTCTAGGAAAACAAGTTCTATAAAAATAAGGTTTATGAGCTTCCAAATGAAAGTAGGGAAAACAAGCTCTACAAAGAATCATTAGTTAAGAATATAAAACTACATTTATTCATTTGTAAATGATAACTAGTTAAAGAATGTATTTTGAGAAAATTTCCAGTAAAGCTCTAAAGTTTTGTAGATGATCTCACGTGGGTTAAAATTAACAAATTAAGCATCTTTTTAGCTACCACAGATATTTCTTCTACTAAAAAAATCATTTAAAAATAAAATAGTTCGAAATAAACAAGAGAATATTGCTCATACCACAATAAGGAAAACCAATCTTGAGCAGTTAAAAGGATTGTAAAAGAGTTCTAGTCCTATGCTGCATGCATTTGTTACATGATATAATTTTCGATTTGTGGCATATCGTTGGTTTCCTATCAACATAAAACAAAGGGGCAATGTTTCCCAATGTTTTCCGAATTTTTCAAAAATGTTCAAGGGTGTGTCAGATCCTCCAAAAGTAGTGCATTTTTGGAGGATCAAATATGGGTACAACATCATACTTTAAGAGTCCATACAACATAGGACTGCTACGTTTCCTATACTCTCATACCAGATCAATCTGCCCACTCTCCACAAGTGGCTTTATAGACTTGTAAGGTGGATCATACAGATCATTGGCTTCAATGTTCACTGGTTCTTACCCACTATCATAAAAGAAAATTAATTGAAGTCAAGAATAGAAAATAACCAGGCAGGATTCCTAAGAAAAATGAAAATGAAGTAAACAAGATTGCCTGTCAAAAAATGTCTTGCTTCCGCAATGAACATATTGATCTAGCTACGGGTCAAGAACTAAAACGCATACAAGAAGAGAAACTGTTGTTTCGGTACAAACGTAAACCCTGAAAGTCTTTATATTTGAGATGTCTAAAATGCGAAGAGAGAAACAAACAACTACCATAAGTGCAAGAGACTGCAATATGCCTTAAAATCAACTCACAAACAGGTTGTAGGGTTGGCAATAGATTAGAATTTAAATTTCTACACTGTGTTTGAAGACAATTTAAATTACTTAATTAACAGTAAACCTTTATTAATTTAGGATGATTTTCAATTACAACATAACCATTAATCTCGGATTCCAGAAACTCTTTTTAGCTCTACAACGACAGATAAAGTGAAACACACACAAAAATGGATATACAAGCAGAAGGAGGAAGGGACTTGAACAAATTTCAACACAATCAACTTGTACAGAGTATAACAAGCTTACCCATGTCATCTGCCAAACTTAGTGAAGATTGCTTCAAGTGGGACTTGACGCCATGAGTCAACTCTGAGAGAACAGATTGAGCCAGATGTTCCTCCATGTCATCAATACACCTAATCATCCAGGTAATTAACATTATAAACTTGGTAACCATTGAACACTTAGAATTAAGACAAACAACTTTACCTTTCAACAAATTTCTGCTCTTGTTTAGATATTCCATAAGTCAGTATTTTTTTTATGTGAAATGCATAACTTTCGATCTACAGTAATGAAGATGGGATAAGCTGCTGGGACACACAAAGAGACGAAATCCTATGACACTCAAACAGATCATGCTTTAAAGACACTACCAGTAACTTAAAGAACGGTAACTCTTTTTCATATATGAATCACCTAAATAAAAGACATAATAAGATACTATAATTCTCAAACATCTATAATTTAATTCCCCATAGGATAAGGCATATATAGATTGTTATATTTCTTAAAACATTACAAACATATATTTTGAGAGTCCGCACAATATAGGACTGCTCCGTTTCCTATACTCTCATACTAGATCAATCTGCCCACTCTCCACAAGTGGCTTTATAGACTTGTAAGGTAGAGCATCCAGATTATTGACTTCAATGTTCACTGGTTCTTCCCCACTGTCATAAAAGAAAATTAATGGAAGTCAAGAATAAAAAATAACCAGGCAGGATTTCTAAGAAAAATGACAATAAAGTAAAGAAGATTACCTGTCATAAAGCTGAAAAGATTTAAAAATGTGCTTATGCAGAGAACATATTGATCTAGCTGCGGCTCAGGAACTAAAACACATACAAGAAGAGAAACTGTTGCATCGGTACAAACGTAAATCCTGAAAATCTTTATATTTGAGATGTCTAAAATGCGAAGAGAAAAACAAACAGATACTGAGTGCAAGAGACTGAAATATGTCTTAAACCAATTCACAAACAAGTTATAGAGTTGGCAATTGATTAGAATTTAAATTGCTACACTGTGTTTGAAGACAATTTAAATCACTTAATTTGAAGCAAACCATTATTATTTTAAAATGCTTTTCGATTACAGCATAACCATTAATCTCATATTTTAGCAACTCTTTTTAGCTTTACAATGGCATAAATAAAGCGAAACACACACATAAATGGATAAACAAGCAGAAGGAGGAAGGGAATTGAAGAAATTTCAACACAATCAACTTGTACAGAGTTTTACAAGCTTACCCATGTCATCTGCCAAACTTAGTGAAGATTGCTTCAAGTGGGACTTGACGCCATGAGTCTACTCTATGAGAACAGATTGAGCCAGATGTTACTCTGTGTCATCAGTACACCTAATCATCCAGGTATTTAACATTATAAACTTGGTCACCATTGAGCACTTACAATTAAGACAAACAACTTTACCTTTCAACAAATTTTTGTTCTTGTTTAGATAGACAATCCCATAAGTCGGAAATTTTTTGTATGTTGATGTGAGGCCAAAAATACATATTTTAAATCATTATTTGCCTCTCATTTAGTATTTATATTTGTCCTTTTTGAGCATGAATTTTATGGATTGTGCTAAATACTCCTTCCGTCCCATTTTATGTGAGGTACTTTGAGTCGACAAAAAATTTAAGAAAGAAAGAAAGACTTTTAAAACTTGTGGTCCAAAATGAATGATAGAAATTTGTGTGGCTGTAAATAATTTAATTAAGGATAAAATAGACATTTTATAGTTAAATTGTTACTTAATATATAAATGTGTCATTCTTTTTGGGACTAACTGAAAAGGAAAGTAAGTCACATAAATTGGGACAGAGGGAATACTATATTTTATTTGTAGGATTAAATTGATGTAAAGATGAAGAAATTTGGAGTTAAAACAAATTAAAGATGGAAGGCTGAAAAGGGAAACCAAGCAGACAACTTAATAAATTAACTATAATATAATAACATTATATTACTGGGCAAATTACAGAATCACATACTTTTAAGGTAAAATTACAATTTATCCCTTAAAAGTTTATAATTATAGAAATCCCTCAAATGGATACAATAATATAAGCGCTAATACATTAATCTGATGCGCGAGATACATTAATCGTTAAGTAAGACATTACATTTTATACATGATACACTAATCTGTATACATGATACACTAATCTGATACGCGAAAATAATGGATTTTGGACATTTATAAAACTTATAGGAGATAATGGTAATAAGTAAACTAAAAGGTGGAATTTCTGTAATTTTTCCTATATTATATATGCAGCAGAATATGAATTAGATAAAAATAAGTATATGCCATGTAGTAGAAGAGGCACAAATCGTAAGCTTAGGCGGTTACCAACTGGAATTCGCTTGGGTTTTGATTTTCTAGCTTGTTTTGGACTCAGTTATTTTATTTAGGGTTTTTGACATCTATAAATATTTCATAAGAATAATTATTAAGGGAGGAGGATACAATGTAGAAAATAACTTTTGATTTAGGGTTTCAACTTTTCTTCTCTTTTATTTTTTTTATATCTTTAATTTGAATGATTCGTTGTAATTGCTCTATGTCTATGTGGAGTTAAACTTCTTATTCTTAGATTATATTTACCTACAAAATGATTGTGTAGTGATTTTGATTCAGGATAATTGTTTATCATATTGGTTGTTCTTATATTCTTGTGATTACTATTTTAATGATTGGACACCATTAGAATAAATTTATTGTCTTCTTTTGAACTCAGAAGATGAATACAGTGATAAAACATGGAATATAAGGAGCATGATCTTTTCTTGCATATCACTTGAATTGATTTGTATCTTGAATATAGATATACATGGGTGTCTTGCTTGGCTCATATACGAAAAGACAACGTAATGCTTCATAGTTGGTTCAATTTATCTCCGCTCAACGATGTAGTTAGGATGTCAATTGTGGTAGACGGTTAGAGGTCGAGAGATCATGACTATATTATTAACCCCGTGAATCAACAACTAGATAATCAAATAAGTTGATGAAATTGATGCTAAACATGATTGTTAGTTAAATCATAATCCTATATCAATTCATTCATTGATTATGTGAAAAATCTATATTTTCTTAGTTAGTTGTTTTTTTGTTATTTATCTTTACTTTTAGTTTAGATAGCATTTATCTTTGAAATCCTTCCCTTAAATAAATAATCAGAATTAGTATAATTTAGTAAATAGTTAATTGACATGTCCTTTGGGTTCGATAATAAGGTTCTTTTAAGAGACACATATTACTAGCCTGACCGCGTACACTTGCGTGTGCAATTGGGAGCAACAAGTTTTTGGCGCCGCTGCTGGGGACTTAGAAATTAATTGTTTTTCAAGATTAAACTTTTTCTTTTTATTTATTTAAGTTTTTTATTAAAATTTTAAAAAAATAAATAAAAGACAAACAACTTTACCTTTGAACAAATTTCTACTCTTTTTTAGATCGACAATTTCATATGTCAGTATTTTTTTGTATGTGAAATACGTAATTTTCGATTTGCAGTAATGAAGATGGGATAAGCTGCTGGGACAAACAAAGAGATGAAATCCTATAACACTCAAACATATCATGTTTTAAAGACACTACCAGTAACTTAAAGAATTATAACTCTTTCCATAGATGAATCACCTAAATCAAATACATAATAAGATACTATAATTTCCCAACATCTATAATTTAATGCCCCATAGGATAAGACATAGATTGTTATATTTCTCAAAACATTACAAACACATATTTTGAGAGTCCGCACAAGATAGGACTGCTTTGTTTCTTATACTCTCATACCAAATCAATCTGCCCACTCTCCACAAGTGACTTTATAGACTTGTAAGGTAGAGCATCCAGATCATTGGCTTCAATGTTCATTGGTTTTTCCCCACTGTCATAAAAGAAAATTAATGGAAGTCAAGAACAGAAAATAAACAGACATGATTCCTAAGAAAAATGACAATGAAGTAAAGAAGATTACCTGTCATTAAGCTGAAAAGATTCAAAAAACGTCTTGCTTCTGCAGAGAACATATTGATTTAGCTGCGGCCCAGGAACTAAAACACATACAAGAAAAGAAACGGTTGCTTCAGTACAAACGTAAACCCTAAAAGTCTTTATATTTTAAATATCTAAAATACGAAGAGAGAAACAAGCAGATACCATGAGTGCAAGAGACTGCAATATGCCTTAAACCAACTCACAAACAAGTTGTAGGGTTGATAATTGATTAGAAATTAAATTTCTACATTATGTTTGAAGACAATTTAAATCACTTAATTAGAAGCAAACCTTTATTATATTATGATGCTTTTCGATTATAACATAACCATTAATCTCCGATTCCAGAAACTCTTTTTAGCTCTACAAAGACATAAATAAAGCGAGACACACACATAAATGGATAAACAAGCAGAAGTAGGAAGGGACTTGAACAAATTTCAACACAATCAACTTGCACAGACTAAATGGAAAATTACGTATGTCATCGGCCAAACATAGTGAAGATTGCTTTAAGTGGGACTTGATGCGATGAGTCAACAGATTGAGCCAGATGTTACTCCATGTCATTTATGTACCTAATCATCCAGGTAATTAACATAATAAACGTGATCACCTTTGAACACTTAGACTTTAGACAAACAATTTTACCTTTCAAAACATTTATGCTCTCGTATAGATAGAAAATTTCATAAGTCAGTATTTTTTAGTATGTTGATGTGAGGCCAAATATACATATTTTAAATTATTATTTTCCTTAAATATAATATATATATATATATATATATATATATATATATATATATATATATATATATATATATACTTGTCCTTTTTGAGCATGGATTTTATGGATTTTTCTAAATAGAATATTTTATTTGTAGGATTAAATTGGTGTAAAGACGAAGAAATTTAGAGCTAAAACAAATTAAAGATAAAAAGTTAAAGAAGAAAATCAAGTAGACAACTTAATAGATTAACTATAATATAATAATATTTTTTTATATATGTAGCGTAATGTGAATTAGAGGAAAATAAGTATGTGCCACGTGGCAGAAGAGGCACAAATTGTAAGCTTAGGTGGTTACCAACTGGAATCCGTTTGGATTTTGATTTTCTAGTTTGTATTGGACTCAGTTACTTTATTTAGGGTTTTCTACATCTATAAATAGTCCATAAGAATAATTATTAAGGGAGTAGGATACAATGTAGAAAATAACTTTTGATTTAGGGTTTCATCTTTTCTTCTCTTTAATTTATTTTACATCTTTTATTTGAATGATTCATTATAATTGCTCAATGTCTATGTAGAGTTAAACTTCTCGTTCTTGGATTTACTTACACAATGATTGTGTAGTGATTTTGATTGAACATAATTGTTTATCATATTGGTTGTTCTTATATTCTTGTGATTACTATTTTGATGATTGGCCACCATTAAAATAAATTTATTGTGTCTAGGATAGGGATATACCTAGGTGCCTTGCTTGACTCAAATATGTTGAGTTTGAGTTCTTGAATTCATATTTCTTTTAAAAGTTCTATTCCTAATTATCGAATAGATATATTGTTATTGAGATCCTTCATATCATGAATCATAACTCATGAATCATAACTCTTGAATTCATAATTCAAATTCAAGAGAGAGTTAAGAGTAGAGGTCAAGAAAGCCTTTGAGTTCAATTGTGAATCCTTTGAGATCAACTATCGATTTGAACTAAGTTTTGAGGAAGTAAGTCAGAGAATGAGAAGATTCACATACATGCGTTTCATAATGTTATGTAGACCTACGAGTCAAGTCGTTCATGCCCATAAATTCCTCATGAACTCCAGAAGTTAAGTATCTTTGAGAGGAGTAGTATCTTCAAGTTCTAAGTCTTGAGTATTGAGTTCCTAATCCCCTTTGAGATTATATTTCTAAGCATGGGACTATTACATGTTACCCACAAAGTCTTTGAGTTGAATTGTTCATGTCCATAATTCCGCATGAATCCTATAAGTCGAGCAGTCTTTAGAAGAGAAGTATCTTTGAGTCCTTAAGTTGAGTCGTTCATGTTCATAATTCCGCACGAACCCTCTGAGTTGAACATTCTTGAAATTAGTAGTATCATTGAAGTTCTTGAGTTCCAAGTATTTGAGTTCTATCTATGGTTATTGAAAACCTTGCATTGAGTAGTTCATGTCCATAATTCGGTATGAACCATATTTTAAGAAGTCTTTTACAAACGTTTTAACTTTGTTTTAAGACTTAAGTTTTGAGTTCAGTAAAGAGTAAAGAGTAAAGTTTGAAGTCCTTTTCTTCAAAAGTATATGGGGACTAAGTATTCCCAAAGAGTTTATAAATGTTTTCACATTTAAATAAGAACGGAAACTGAGATTTCCAAAGGGCCTTCGGGCTAGTTTTCAGAAAAGAGTAATAGCTTTCTAAATGAAGCAAGCAGGGAAACTGAGATTTCCAAGATAGCCTTTGAGCTAAGTTTTTGAGCAATTATCTCAAATCAGCAGAAAGAAGTATGCTTTTAAAACATAAGAGCTAGTATATTTTTGGGAGTAGTATTGAGCACCGATATGGGGGAGAGTTCAGACAACTCACAACCCCCATAAACCATGTAGCCATCATGGGTAGAAAAGGGTCATACTTTTTAGATGAACCCTTTTCACATAGACTAGTGGATCCATTAGTAGTTCAGGTCCTATACCTTTGGCCGGGTATAGGATGCGCTGGCAGCGTGAGGTAGATCGCTGTATTATCACTATAGCTCTTATGTGATGGTTGTCGGTTAGAGAAACTCCCACAGAAGTTATTGTATTTTTATATACATCAGTTTATTGTATTTTTATATACATTTCAGAGTTATGGTGTATCCTTGCATACACACAGATTTGACAGCATGTTTTTAAACAGTTTGTTTCTTTATATTGCACTTGTTTTAAATTGCTTTATATTGAAATGAGTTCAGTCATATTTAGTTGAGTATTCAAAGTTGAGTATCCAGAGTTGAGTATCCAGAGTCGAATATCATATCTTTGAGTCGAATATCATATCCTTGAGTTGAGTATCTAATCTCGGAGTTGAGTATCTTATCCTTGAGTACTTCTGAGTTAAGTAAGTTTGAGTAGTTTTGAGTACCCTTGAGTATTCCTTGAGTTGAGTAAGTTTGAGAAGAGGTAAGTATGTTTCATTTCTATCAAGTTTCAAGCTTATGTTTATGTTTTAGAATTCCTCTTACATGCTCGTACATTCCACGTACTGAGCCATTTGGCCTGCATCTTTTCATGATGCAGACACAGGTATTCAGGATCATCAACAGGAGCTTCGTTGATACATCTGAGAGTTCGAGTTAGCTATGGTGTGCCTCCTTGCTTTCGGAGGATTTCATTTACTTTTCAGTTATATCAATTGTTAGGATGTCGTGGGTCTTGTCCCGACTTCCATCTTTATCAGTTAGAGGCTTCATAGATAGTCAGTATAATTGAGAAGTCTGTATCATTTATTTTATTAAATGTTTTAAAGACTAAAGTTGCCTTTTTATGGCGAGTTGTATATATTTTATTATACAGAGTTTTCTTTGGACTTAAAGTTTGTATTTATGTTTTATGAACTTTTATTTCAGTTTTTAAGCTTTGTATGCTTGAATCAGTTTTTCGCTTGTAGTCAGCCAGGATGAGGGTTCGCTTGGGGACCAGCAATGGTCTTCGAGTGCCGGCCACGTCCAGGGTGTAGGCTCGGGTCGTGACAGTAATGCTCCATAGTTGGTTTAGTTTAACCTGCTAAACGATGTAGTTAGGCTGTTAATTATGGTAGACGGTTAGAGGTCGGGAAATCAAGACTATATTATCAACCCTGTTAATCATCAACTAGATAATCAAATAAGTTGATGAAATTGATACTAAACATGATTGTTAGTTAAATCATAATCCTAGATCGATTCATTCATTGATTATGTGAAAAATCTATATTTTCTTAGTTAATTGTTTTTTTTGTTATTTATCTTTAGTTTTAGTTTAGATAGTATATAATCATCTAAGACTGGGAGCCGGACCAGAACAGAACCACAGGACCAAAACGAGATTAGTTGATCGGTACCAGGATGAACCGGACCGAACATACCAGGACAGATACACGATTTCGTCTCGTCCCACTATATATCGGGATGGAACCAGAACGGACCAGAATGGAACGAGATGGGATAAACAGGACAACACGTGTAGATATTTCAAAAAATGATTAAAAAAATTCATTTATTTTAATTTTTTGAAATACGAAAATATGAATGGTTTTTTATTTTTCTAAGTTTAAATCAATAGTTTTCAAATTTATAATGTAATTGTACTTGAGTTTATTTTAAAGATATTTTTTTTAATTTTTACTTATTAAGTTTAATAAAGTTTTTTTTTAAAAAAATGTTTTTGACCTTAAGTTTTCAAGATTTGAATCTTTTGAAGTTTATTAAGTTTGCAAGTTACGTTTAATAAAAAAAAAAAAAATTAAAAAAATATTTTTGAGCTTAAGTTTTCAAGATTTGAATCTTTTGAAGTTTATAAGTTATTAGTTATTAATATGTTATAACTTATAAGTTATATTTACAACTTGTAATTTAAATAACTTAAGTTTGTAATTTTAAAAAATTAAATAAAAATAAGGATAAAACAATGACACAAAGTCACAAATTAAAAAATATCAATCCAATTTATTTAAATTTGTATTACAAATTACAATTTACAACTATTAGTAGAGTGCATAGTTTACGCAGCCACCTTCTAGGAAGGGTTCTGTTTCAACTAAGCCTCGAATGCAATACTAATAGTTGTATTGTCCCGTAAATCCCTTCTCTAACTCAGCTATAGATTGACCGTAATCAGCTACTGGTCTTGGTAAAGTTTATTGACGATCTTGAAGTTCCATGTCATCGTCACTACCACATCCAATGGCTGAATCTATGAAAAGTTCAAATTGACTATCTAACTTTGAAAGTCCTTGATTTCTCCGCTCAACATTTATCCAATCTCTAAACAACACCGATATCTCCAAACTGTCTTCTGCTAACGAATATCTGTGGTCTCCAATTTGAAATCTTGTCGCGCTGAAAGCTGCCTCCAAAGCTACTGATGATCCTTGAATTGCAAGCATGTCCTTCACCATCCTACTAAGTTTTGGAAATTGAGATCCACGAGCCCTCCACCAGTTCAATAGTTGTGGTATACCTTCATCGTTTGTAATATTATCTAAACCCTGTTCAAGATATTTAATAAATTCACATTTATTAGAAGAGTCAAGACCAAGTTTATGTTTCACTCTACCACTGGCACCTATTCGAGGCATAGACATTTGAGGATTTTCAACATTATCTAAGGAACAATATTTATAATACATTTCTTTAGCAAGTTATTTTATATTATTTTGACATGATACCAAATCAGGTTTTTCTTCTGATTTAATAGCTAAATTTTGATAAATGCATTCAACTAAAGCTTTTGCACCATATTCTTTATATTCGGGGTTGAAAAGAATTGCAGTTAAATACTAATGACTTTATCACAAAGACCAAAAAAATCTAAAATTTCCAACACAGTAGTAGCAATATACATTCCAATTTTTTTTCTTTTGACAAATTTTATAACCAATAATTCTTTTTTGTAAATTCCAATTATAATCAGTCCAATGTGCAGTAACAGTTAAATAATCAAAACCATTAGGACTACGACCCATATCAGTGGTAGTAGCAACTCTACAATCCATTATTTCAAAATAGGCACGCAAATATTGACAATATTTTTCTTGAAATTCAAAAATATCTCTTTTTACCATGCTTCTTGATAAACCTTTAAAACTAGGATTATATGTATCATGAATATATGCAATAAAACCCGGATGTTCTCCAAAACTAAAAGGTAAACCACAAACAACAATCATTTTAGCAAAATTTTTACGGTCACGATCCTTATTATAGGTTCGATGTGTAAGACGACCACTTGGGTTCAAATTAATTAATTCACCTTGAGCCATATTTGACTATCTAGCCAATGTCTCAACGTTAGAATCTTCACTCTTTACTATGTTTATTAATCAAATGTTTTTTTAATCCCCCCGTTGAACCTCCACTCCCACCAGATGTTTATTTAAAATGTTGTTTACAAATATTACATATATTAAAAGTTTTTTCTTCATTCAAATAACAAAATTTCCACACATTTGATTTTAAAGTACGTTGTACCTTGGTCTTACCTCTAGTTGGAACAATAGGGGGACGACTAGTTCCAACCAGAGGATTGTCCTCCTGAGGTGGAACTTCAGTACTATTGAGGTCGGGACTAGTCGGTGTATCATCTAAATCTTCTTCATCAATTTCAATTTCTTCATTTTCTTGATAATTACCATAATGTCTTTCATAAACCTCTTCGAGATTTATAGGAGTATCCGAATTAATTTCTCTAGGATCAGGATGAGAAAAACTAGTTTCATTCACATGATTAAATTCATCAATATTCATTCTAACAAGAGGAAAATTAGATTTAGAAGAACTAGAACAGTTCTTATTTTTTGTAAACATATTTTTTACTCCGTGTACAATACCTTTTTTACCTCCATTTTTTTTAGAAGATCCATGACATAAAATTATAAATTATGAAATACGAAATTTAACAAGAACAAATAAAATATAACAAGAACAACTTACAAATTATAAATACAAAAAATAAATACAAGATTAGAGAGTGGAACGAAGTTACCAAATGTTTGTGTAAAGAACAAATGATTATAACCGAAAATTGAAAAATTGATGTCGAAACTTGAAGTTTGAAGAAGATTCCTACTCCAAAATTCACCACATGATTATTGAAATCTTCACAATTACAAAATAATATGATTGAAATTTGAAACTTGAATATTGAAAGTATGAAACTTTGAGAAAGATTGAGAATTGAGAGAAATTGATGATTCTTAATTGTTAAATATTGTAAATACGTAAATTGTAATTAAAAATATAAAGAGAGCAAGTACATATAGTCTTTAGAATTTGTGATTATGTGTTGGAATTGGAAAATAGTCGTTGAAAATATTTTCGTTGGGAGAATGGGGGCTGGGGTAGTCAGCCTTGCCATTGGCTAGTGCGGATTTGGGATGGAACAGGTCGGCAGGGGAAAGGGGCAGGAGCAGGGGAAGGCGGGCTGCAGGCTTTTCAGCCTTTGTTGAAAAGCTGCCCTTGGTAAGACCTTTTTTTTTTAATATATAGATTATAATATAAAATATAAATTAATTAATAAAAAATAATTAATCAGAACCGGAATAAATCGGGATAAATCGATACCGGTACACCGGTATCAAATCGTGATACCGTTTCGTCCCATGTATTGATTCACGGTGTCCCGTTCCGTCCCGAAGACTACCGAATCGAAACGAACCAGAATGGTACCGGTACAACCCGGTCAGGTGCCCAGCCTTATATTCATCTTTGAAATCTTTTCTTTAAATAAATAATCAGAATTAGTGTAGTTTAAGTAAATAGTTAATTAATAAGTTTTTTGGGTTTAATAATCCGGTTCTATTAAGATCCACTATATTACTTGCGCGACTGTGTACACATGCGTGTGATATTTGGAGCAACAAGTTTTTAGCGACGCTGATGGGGACTTAGAAATTAATTATTTTTCTAGATTAAACTTCTTCTTTTTTTTTATTTAAGTTTTTATAAAAATTAAAAAAAATATATAAGACAAACAACTTTACCAGTCAACAAATTTCTGCTCTTATTTAGATAGACAATTTCATAAGTCAGTATTTTTTTGTATGTGAAATGCATAATTTTCGATCTACAGTAATGAAGATGGGATAAGTTGCTAGGACACACAAAAAAATAAAATCTTGTGACACTCAGACATATCATGCTTTAAAGACATTACCAGTAACTTAAAGAACTATAGCTCTTTCCATATATGAATCACCTAAATCAAAGACATAATAAGATATTATAATTTCCCAACATCTATAATTTTATGCACCATAGGATAAGACATATATAGATTGTTATATTTCTCAAAACAATACAAACACATATTTTGAGAGTCCACACAACATAGGATTGCTCTGTATCTTATACTCTCATACCAAATCAATCTATTCACTCTCCACAAGTGGCTTTATAGACTTGTAAAATAAAGTATCCAGATCATTGGCTTCAATGTTCACTTTTTCTTCCCCACTGTCATAAAAGAAAATTAATGGAAGTCAAGAATAGAAAATAACAAGGTAGGATTCTTATGCAAAATGACGATGCAGTAAAGAAGACTACATGACATTAAGCTGAAAAGATTCAAAAAACATCTAGCTTCTGCAGCTAACACATTGATCTAGCTGCGGCTCAGGAACTAAAATGCATACAAGAAGAGAAACTATTGTTTCGATACAAACGTAAACCCTGAAAGTCTTTATATTTGAGATGAGTGCAAGAGACGCATACATTAGTGCAAGAGACTGCAAGGGACTTGAACAAATTTCAACACAATTATCTTGTACAGAGTATGGCAAGCTTACCCATGTCATCTGCCAAACTTAGTGAAGATTGCTTCAAGTGAGACTTGATGCCATAAGTCAACTCGGAGAGAACAGATTGAACCAAATGTTCCTTCGTATCATCAATACACCTAATCATCCTGAGTTATATAACATTATAAACTTGGTACCATTGAACACTTGGAATTAAGAGAAACAACTTTACCTTTCAGCAAATTTTTGCTCCTCTTTAGATAGACGATTCTATAAATCACTATTTTTTATGTGAAATGCATGATTTTCGATCTGTAGTCAAACATTAATTATGAAATGAATGAAGATGGGATAAGCTGCAGGGAAACAGTCAGAGATGACATCTGATGACACTCAAATAGATCATGATTTAAAGACACCACTAATAGCTTAAAAAACTATAGCTTTTTCCATATATGAATTTCACCTAAATCAAATACATAGTAAGATAATATAATTCAAAGCTACATTTTGGAGACGGGTTCTTAAGTATCATCTTAATAGAAACAGAGTTCTATCGAGGTTTTTCTTGTTAAGAGATAAAATGAGTGAATTAACATCATTTTTTGAAAATTCCTCTACTATTTCTTTCTGAAGAGGAAAGACTAAATAACATTAGCATGCAATACATTGTAAGCCATGAAACTGCAGAAATGAATAACGAGTAGCATAAGTCAAGAAACAAAAGAAAATATTAGATTCATATAAATGAACAATACACAACAACATAAAATGGAACTTTTGGCATCATAAAATGAAATGTAGATTTGAAGTGTCAGAGGTGTTTTATATTGCACTTCGTTAAATATGACAACTAATAGATGTTGTACACCAACAATGAAACTATGGATTATAATCTATTATGTAGCAGTAACAACACACGTTATATTAATCATTGTTTGGATGAGAGCATAACAACTTTTCCATTCAGATAACACATAATTTTAGCTTTCAACTAATAACCTCATTTGTGATTTATCGAACACAATTGTGTCATTTAACATAAAATCTCATAGAAATCATACTCCTATAAGAATATTCACAGCAAACACATCACCTAATAGCAGATAAAGTGCACACATATGCTAGGATTAAATTTTGTTAGACAATAATTGAATAAATTGTTCAGTGTATTTTTTTTGCCAGAAATAAATTTATCTATCTAAAAAGTTTAATCTCATATTTTTAAACAAAACTTGAAGCTTCAGTTGCATCCTGCTAGAGTCTTGGACAACACAATTTTTTTCGTTTTTCTGTCGTATTGTCCCTTTATAAATGCACTTCTAAATGATGACGTCAACTAGTAATTCTCGACCTACTGGTCCATATATCCACCACATAATGCCAAACAAAGTATAAGTCTTATCACAAAACAAATATTAAAATAAAAAGGAATGCATAGTACATATTACATTTCACAAATTCCGTCTATCATCAGTTTACTAAACACAAATAACAATCATTAAACTCACCTCATCGCCACTCAAACTGAATTTGGCAAGCAATTTCTCCTTCATTGTGCCTGGTTTATTGGGTATACGAAGCATTTCCTTGGTGGAATTATCGCTTTGGCTGATAATCGAAAGGTACAGTGGTTCCTGGACGACAACGTCAATTGTCAGTGACAGAGATACTGGTGATGTGGATGGCGACGATGTATTATCTTCCTCGCTAGAAACAACCTCAACTTCATCGTCTTTTTCTTCCGACCTAAGATCATCATCAACATCATCATGAGGATAATCATCATCTTTACCATTTTTATCCTCATTGTAGCTGAAAATGCCTCGGTGGACTTGATTCATTAATATTTTCAATAGGCTATACATAAGAACTATCAATTTTTTAGTTAATTTCATCAATAATATAGCTAAAAGAGTAATAATATCGATACATTAGATACAATCAGTAAGACGAAATGAATTTGTACTACAATTAGTAGTACAAATCCAAACAATACCATGAATTCACTAAAGGGAAGAGAAGAAGGTTCATAGATGAGATTTGAAAAAGGTAAGAATGTGAAACAAAAACAATTGGAAGAAGAAAAGTTCAAAATTTTTGAAAGTGGAAAAAAATTGTCGCCTAAATCAGTTAGGAAAATAGATTAGTGGAAAGACTCACCATTAGATAGATTTTTTATAAAGATTTGAATGTTCATCGTTAGATAGATTTTTTATGAAAAATAATTAGTTAGATGAATTTTTTTATGAAGAACGATTAGTGGAAGGGGGCAGAATCACCGTTAGATAGATTTTTAATGAAGATACTATTAGTGGAAGAGGGCAAAATCACCATTAGATAAATGTTTGATGAAAAGTTGAATGCCTGTTTGATAAAGATTTAAATGCTCACCGTTAGATAGATTTTTTATGAAGATTAATTAGTTAGATAAATTTTTGATGAAGAACAATTAGTTAGATAGATTTTTTATGAAGAACGATTAGTAAAAGGGGCCAGAATCACGATTTTTTATGAAGAGACGATTAGTGAAAGGGGGAAGAATCACCGTTAGATAGATTTTTGATGAAGAGTTGAATGCCCATTTGATGAAGATTTGAATGCTCACAGTTAGATAGATTTTTTATGAAGAACGATGTAATGACCCTCCTGGTCATTTATGTGTCTTGCCTTCTGTGTGTCATTTAGAGTGTTACTATAGCGACCCCAAGTCATTTATAACTTGCTGGGACTGAAAATTCAGTCACCTGGTCGTTCGTTTGGTTATGGTGCGAGTTTTTGTGTTTTGAAGCTTATGAACCTTTAACGATCATTTTCGATTAAAAGTTTAAAAAGATGACATCGGAATCCATTTCTGAGGATACCATCAGCTCCAAAAAGGTCATTTTAGGCTGATAGCATGGTCGGCATGACTCCCGAGGTTTTCAGTGTTAATCGGTGCGATTGGGCGTTTTAACTTTCAGTTTACGCCTAAGTTTGACTTTGGTCAACATTCTGAGTAAACGCACTCGGATGAGAATTTCGTCAGCGCAGTTAGCTCCGGAATGTCAAGTTTGGTCTAGATTGACCTTTCTTTTGTGTCTCAAAATTTTTGATATTTTTCTAAGTTCTTTTGTGGTTTTTGACTTAAAATGGCATTTGAGTGTGGGACCCACTTTTTGCCAAGATGACCTTGTATGGAAGTTTTGACTGTGTCATTGAGTCTGGTATCGAATTTGGTATGGTTGCATATCTCGTTTGCATGCACGGAATTCCGAACGAGTTCGGAGCACCTCGTCAGAGGTTTTAATTTTGGAAAAAAATTGCAAAAAATCTGCTATATAATGCAGATATATCAGCAAACATTCCCAAACATAAAACCCTCATAACTCTCTCATCTTTCATCTGAATTAGGCGATTCAAAGTGCAGGAGCTTCGTATTTTTGGTGGTTTCGCTGTAGAGTGTTCGAAAGTTGTTCGATGCACGTAGTTTGAGGAAATTTTCGTGATTATCTCTTAGGTAAGGGGTTTATCCGTTCGAGTGTGTCGCCTTGGGGTGCTCTTGTTCTGTTTGTGAAGAAGAAGGACGGGACTATGAGGATGTGCATTGACTACAGACAGCTGAACAAGGTGACGGTGAGGAACCGTTACCCCTTGCCTTGTATTGATGATTTGTTTTATCAGCTTCAGGGTGCCGCCATGTTTTCTAAGATTGATTTGATGTCCGGGTACCATGAGCTGAGGATTAGGGCAGCGGACATCCCTAAGACTGCATTTAGGACCCCTTATGGTCATTATGAGTTCTTGGTGATGTCATTTGGGTTGACTAATGCCCATGCTGCCTTCATGGACTTGATGACATGTGTGTTCAGGCCATACCTTGATTTATGTGTTATTGTCTTCATTGATGACATACTGGTATATTCGCGGAGCCGGAGTGAGCATGAACAACATTTGAAGGTTGTGCTCCAAACTTTGAGAGATCAGCGATTTTATGCCAAGTTCTCAAAGTGCAAGTTTTAGTTAGACTCTGTAGCGTTCTTGGGGCATGTTATGTCCAAGAGGGCATTATGGTAGATCCGGTGAAGATTGAGGCTATTCGTGATTGGGCTAGGCCCACCTCAGTTACTGAGATTCGGAGCTTCGTCAGACTAGCAGGCTACTACAGACGCTTTGTTGAGGGTTTTTCTACTATTGTAGCCCGTTGACTCGATTGACTAGTGTTGATGTTCCCTTTGTTTAGTCAGAGGAGTGTGAGGCGAGCTTTTTGAGGCACAAGGAGTTATTGACCACCGCTCATATATTGACTCTTCCAGTTGAGGGTGAGGGCTTCACAGTTTATTATGGTCGCATCCGGTGTTAGTTTGGGCTGTGTATTGATGCAGTGTGGCCGGGTTATTACTTATGCGTCGAGGCAGCTTAAGATTCATAAGCGCAACTACCCCACCGATGACTTAGAGTTGGCGGCGGTAGTTTTCGCGCTTAAGATTTTGAGGCACTACTTGTATGAAGTTCGATGTGAGATCTATACCGATCATAGGAGTCTTCAGTACATCATGAGCCAGAGGGACCTTAATTTGAGGTTGCGTCACTAGATTGAGCTCCTAGAGGACTACGACCTCTCTATTCTCTATCATCCGGGTAAGGCGAATGTGGTAGCGGACGCCTTAAGCCGGAAAACGGTGAGTATGGGTAGTCTAGCCTTCTTATCTGTTGAGGAGCGACCCTTAGCTTTGGACATTCAGTTCTTAGCTAATAGCATGGTTCAGTTGGATATCTCATATTCTAGACGCGTCTTAGCCTATATGGGAGTTCAATCTTCTTTGCTTGATAGGATCCGTGGCTGCCAGTTTGAGGATGAGGCCTTGGTGGCCCTTAGAGATCGAGTGTTAGCTGGTGATGGTGGTCAGGCTACCTAAGATCCTGATGGAGTGTTGAGATTCGTCGGCCGCATCTGTGTTCCTAGAGTTGGAGATTTGATACAGTTGATACTTTCTGAGGCCCATGAGTCTAGAGACTCTATCCATCTGGGCACAGCGAAGATGTATCATGATTTGAGGCAGCATTACTGGTGGAGTGGCATGAGGAGAGATATTGCTGACTTTGTTTCCCGTTGCTTGTGCTGCCAGCAGGTAAAGGCCGAGCATTTGAGGCCTGGTGGCGAGTTCCAGAGATTACCCATTCCGGAGTGGAAGTGGGAGCGTATCACTATGGACTTCATTGTGGGGTTGCCTCGGACTTCTAGAGGTGTTGACAGCATTTGGGTCATCGTGGATCGATTGACCAAGTCAGCACACTTCCTTCTTGTTCATACTACTTTCAGTGCCGAGAGGTTGGCTCGTATCTACATTAGGGAGGTGGTCCGTTTTCATGGCGTGCCTGTTTCTATCATTTCAGACCAGGGTTCACAAATTACTTCAAGCTTTTAGAGGGTTTTTCAAGAGGAGTTGGGCACCTGTGTCCACCTTAGCACAACTTTTCAGCCACAGACGGATGGCCAGTCGGAGTGTATTATTCAGGTCCTTGAGGATATGTTGCGGGTCTGTGTTATGGATTTTGGAGGTCAGTGGGACCAGTTCTTGCCTTTGGCAAAGTTTGCATACAACAACAACTACCACTCTAGTATTCAGATGGCCCCATTCAAGGCCTTATATGGTAGGCGTTGTCGCTCTCCAGTTGGTTGGTTTGAGTCTACAGAGCCTAAGCCGCGTGGTACAGATTTGTTTTAGGAGGCCCTGGATCAGGTGAGGGTGATTTGGGATAGGCTTAGGACGGCTCAGAGTAGGCACCAGAGTTATGCGGATCAGAGGCGTCAACCTTTGAGATTCTCTGTTGGTGATCGGGTATTCCTCCGTGTGTCGCCCATGAAGGGCGTGATGAGGTTTGGGAGGCGGGGCAAGCTTAGCCCCAGGTACATTGGGCCTTTTGAGATACTTCGGACAGTTGGGGAGGTTGCTTATGGTTGGCCCTACCTCCAGCATTTTCAGCCATCCACCCGATTTTCCATGTCTCGATGTTGCGACGGTATGTTCCTGATGAGTCCCATGTCCTCCAATACAATGCAGTCGAGTTGGATGATCGTTTGATATTTGTAGAGGAGCCAGTCGCCATTCTTGCCAGAGATGTAAGGAAATTGCGCTCGAGAGCCATTCCTGTTGTTAAGGTCCGTTAAAGGCATCGTCCAGTCGAGGAGGCTACCTGGGAGACCGAGCAGGAGATGCGAGAACAGTTTCCCGGCTTGTTTGAGCCTTCAGGTACTTCTTGATCCTTTTTTTCGCGGACAAAAGTCCTTTTTAGTAATGGATATTGTAATGACCCTCCTGGTCATTTCTGTATCTTGCCTTCTGTATGTCATTTAAAGCATTCCTGTAGCGACCTCAAGTCATTTTAATGACTTGCTGGGACTGACAGTTCGGTCACCTGGTCGTTCGTTTGGTTATGGTGCGAGTTTTTGTGTTTTAGAGCTTATGAACCTTGAACGATCATTTTCGATCAAATTTCAAGAAGATGACATCGGAATCCATTTCTGACAATTCCATCAGCTCCGGAAGGGTCATTTTAGGTTAGTAGCATGGTCGGCATGACTCTCAAGATTTTCAGTATGAGTCGGTGCGATTAGGCGTTTTAACTTTAAGTTTAAGCCTAAGTTTGACTTTGGTCAACATTCTGAGTAAACGCGCTTGGATGAGAATTCCATCAGCGCGGTTAGCTCCGAAATGTCAAGTTTGGTCTAGATTGACCTTTTTTTTGTGTCTTGAGGTTTTCGATATTTTTCTGAGCTCTTTTGTGATTTTTGACTTAAAATGACATTTGAGTGTGGGACCCACTTTTTGTCAAGATGACCTTGTATGGAAATTTTGACCGTGTCATTGAGTCTGGAATATCGAATTTGGTATGGTTGCATATCTCGTTTGCGTGCACGGGGTTCCGAACGAGTTCAGAGCACCCTGTCGGAGGTTTTAATTTTGGAAAAAAATTGCAGAAAATCTGCTATATAATGTAGATATATCAGCAAACATTCCCAAACATAAAACCCTCGTAACTCTCTCATCTTTCATCTGAATTAGACGATTCAAAGTGCGGGAGCTTCGTATTTTTGGTGGCTTCGCTGTAGAGTGTTCGAAAGTTGTCGGGTGCGCATAGTTCGAGGTAAATTTCGCAATTAACTTGACTGTTGTACCCTTTTTGAGCCTTTGTTTTTGGCATTCTTGTTTTGGTCATATCTCACTCATTTTAGCTCGGTTTTGGGTGATTCGATGTCCCACGTGTTGAGAATTGTCATGGCTTCGTCGTAGAGTGCTCAAGGAGTGTTGGGCACCATTATATCCTTGCATATTTCAAGTTTAGACTGCTGCAATGTTTTCTTTTAAGTGATTAAAGTGTGGTTTTCTTGCTTGTTGGGTTTTGCTGCGTTTTGAGCCCCGAATTGTGTTCCATTTTGGAACACAAGTTTGGGGTATTGTTTAGGGTATCTTGACGGAGTCAAATTTGGCCAATTCGGTGCGGGTCCCACGATTCCCGTTTTGACTCAAAAATTGACTCACCTCCGTTTGTTGTGATTTTGGTGTCTAAACCACCGTAATAACGTTGTGACTCTATTTTTGATAGCGGGTCAGCGTTTCGAGGCCGTTCGGATAGGGAAAGCTCTGGAGAAGTGATTTTGGAACGCGTGTGATCAGCTACAGGTAGGCTACGGTTTCCCTCTTAGATTGAGCTCGAGAATGTGAATGCATGTTGATTAATTAGGATTTGGGTTGGGTAGTTATTGAATCACATATAGGTGTTTAAAAATCATGTATTCGGCCTATTTCGAGAATTATTGGGTAACTGTGAGCATGTTATGTGTTACTAATTGACCCTCCTTGCTATGTGGAGTACTTGTATGTTTGAATATTGTTTATCTGAAGCATGTTAGGCCTTAGTTTAGGTTTGACTAGGGTTTGCCTTAGAAATACATGATTCGGATTCGATAGGCCTTAGTTTTACCCCGACGTCGCTCGGCCGGCTTAGATCCCTCTAGACTGGAGTAGCAGATTTGAGTCTGATAGTTTGGGCCTTAGCTAGGCGATACGCTTTCTCCGACGATAGTTATCCTTATTTCCCCGATGTTACGGCTTCACGAGTTAAGTCGGCGACGCTAGTTCTGGTTCGCGATTTAAATTTGATTTTCGATTTGGTTCCAAGGACTTACATTGATTGGCTAAGTGTGGACGGCGTTCCACATACATTTATGACCATGGATCAATTGGGACTCTTTCAGCAGCTACATTGGCACTTTTATGGAGCATCTGGTTTAAAGTCCGGCCTCTATTGCCCAAATACTTATATGGAGCATTCGATTTAAGGTCCGGCCTCTATTGCCCAGATACTTATATGGAGCATCCGGCTTAAGGTCCGGCCTCTATTGCTCAGATACCTATATAGAGCATCCGATTAGAGTTCCGGCCTCAGATACTTGATACTTGTGATTGGTTACTTGGGTACTTTTGGTGAGCATCCGGTTCGAGGTCCGGCCTCCGTACTATCAGATTCTACTAATTAGGGTTGAGGTTCTAGTTCGTGTTCTCCATTCTTGGGTTCTCATATGCGATTCTCTTTAGTTATAGTTATTCTGTGTACTCGTCGGGCTTATAGGGGTCCGTTCGGGTTTTTAATTAAACTTGCGCACGAGTGTACCTTTTGGGCTTATGGGGGCCCAGTTAGGTGTAGTTAGCTTATAGATTACTTTAGTTAGTTCTTTCTACACTCGTGTGCATTCCATTGTTAGTTAGATTTCCGTTCTTGACCTTTGTTTGTGTTATTCCTTTTTTTCTTATTGCCTTTACTTTTCTAGTTCAATCGGCCTATAATGCCTACTGGGTACCTATTGTTTTGGTACTCATACTACGCTCTGCATCTGTTTTCGTGATGCAGGTCCGAGCACCAGTAGTCAGCGTTGATCAAGTTTGGAGCAGTCTGATCCGGAGACGGGGGTGAGCATACGACGTTTTGTACTATTTCAATCTTCATCTGTATATATGAACTTGTCTTTTACCTTTCGAGACAGTCTAGTCTTTGTGGTCCACTTTTGGGACTTGTACTCATTTTGTTAGTATCTTTGTACTAGTAACTTCCAGAATCTGGGAGGGATCTTTATTTGTATATATGTTTTTGGGTTGCTTCTACCTGTTTATATTGTTATCTTAAATTTTGCCTATTCTTGTTTAGTTTCTGCCCTCAAACCCAGTACTTGTTGTTCTGGGTTACGGGTTAGCTTACCTACTGGTGGATTATAGTAGGTGTCATCATGACTCGAGATATCGGGTCGTGACAAACGATTAGTTAGATAGATTTTTGATGAAGAGCGATTAGTGGAAGAGGGCAGAATCAATGTTAGATCAATAGATTTTTTATGAAGAGACCATTAGTGGAAGGGAGCAGAATCACCGTTAGATAAATTTTTGATGAAGAGTTGAATGCTCGTTAGATAGATTTTGATGAAGAACGATTAGTGGAAGGGGGCAGAATCACCATTAGATAGATTTTTTATGAAGAGACGATTAGTGGAAGGGGGCAGAATCACCGTTAGACAGATTTTTTATGAAGAGTTGAATGCCCGTTTGATGAAGATTTGAATGCTCGCCGTTAGATAGATTTTTTATGAAGAACGATTAATGGAAGGGGGCAGAATTACCGTTAGATAGATTTTTTATGAAAAGATGATTAGTGGAAGGGAGCAGAATCACAGTTAGATAGATTTTTGATGAAGAGTTGAATGTCCATTAGATAGATTTTGATGAAGAACGATTAGTTAGATAGATTTTGATGAAGAACGATTAGTGGAAGGGGGCAGAATCACCGTTAGATAGTTTTTTTATAAAGAGACGATTAGTGGAAGGGGGCAAAATCACTGTTAGATAGATTTTTGATGAAGAGACGATTAGTGGAAGGAGGCAGAATCACCGAGACCGTTAGATTGATTTTTGATGAAGGGTTGAATGTCCATTAGATAGATTTTTTATGGCAGAAAAAAAGAAGCATTAACAGCAGTATTCGAACCTGCGCAGGCAACACCCAACACATTTCGAGTCTGTCTCCTTCACCACTCGGACATATTGACTACTTTTTTCTCTTTTTGAAATTAATTTTATTTAATACATAAAAGAGTTTTGCAATTTTGGAAAATATTGTAAGATGTTTCTCTCATATTACAATTTTTTCCTATATTTGTGTGAAACATAAGTGCATAAATTGCTCCATAAATTATGGTAATATGGTAAAGAGTAATCACATACCATATAAGTATACAATTCAAGGGGTGTATAAGAAAAAAAGTTTAAAAAATGATTAAAAAAAAAAAAACATAAGCACCAATGATGATAGTTTTAAAAAATAATATTTTAAAAACATAACATATTAATACTATAATATTTAAAAAATGTGGTAGAATTTTGGAAAAGCTAAAAAAATAAAATTGATTTACTTTCAAATATATAAGTATACAATTCAATCTAAAAGCATTTCGCTTGCAAAAATGTTATTATTCATAAATGAAGCAAAAATCATGTCATGAAAAAATTAATTGAATTCATTTCTTTTTCTTTTTATATTTAGACACTTCAAAAATTGTTATTTTTACTTGAATAATTAAATCAAATTTTGCTTCACTTTTTACTAATCATATATTGTTTTTTTGACTTATCATACGAAACGTTCTAAAAATTACTTTCTATTTTGACCAATTCCTCTTCATTGCATTTCTTTTTTCTTTTCTTTTTTGAATTTCTACAATGTCATGTTTTAAATCAAGATGTCATGTTTTAACCAAGAAAGAAACATGACAAAAAAAAACATATTTCCTTGGAAATAAATGATGAATTAGGGTCCACAAAGGAATAACAATTACTCTCTCGGTAAAAAAAGTTAAAAGAGACACAAACATCTTTTTGAATTTTTCAAATAGTAAATTTTAAGAGTTTACATCCAACATAGTACACTTTTAGTAACGATCTTTGAAAAATTCTAACAATAACAAAAAATTAAAAAATTAAAAATTGCAAATTTACATATTAATAAACAAGTTTAAAAAAAGAAATCAACTGTGTTTTAAAAGTTATAAATTAATTAGCTTTACATTTTCATATTCTATCATTGTAGTTATTAAAAGTTGGTCCATAAGACTATAGAAGTATATGCACATACTTTCTGAAGTAGCATGGCCATATCATGACTCCTTTCCTGCTTCTATTTTTAAAAATATTTTGACCTACAAACATAATAAATTAACCTTACCAACAAAAAAGAGTGAGATAAATTTACCTAAACAAATAAAAACTTTGAAGAGCAAATTCTCCAAGAATTACATAGAGGAGCAAAGAGAAAAATGAAATAATTTTTTTTAAAAATAAAATAATCATGATTTTTATCTTCACGAATACAAACTAATAATATTAAATATATGATTTCAACATAGAAAGAATTGTAATAATATCAAACATATCAAATTATTTTACCTTGTAAAATTGAATTATGCAAGGATATCTAACAATTTTCATTATAAATATTTCTTCTATAATCTGCAAAATATGATCGAATAAGTTAAAAAGTTATTCATCAAAGAAAATACAAAATGACGAATAAGGAGAAAATTACATTTAATCATAAGTCCTTCTGCATATATGATCATTTTTGACAAAACATAAATAGCCAAAAAGAATATAATATAACAAAAACTTTACTTCTTAAACACCTAAAAAAATAGAGAATAACCAACCCATATAATTCAAAATCCATTAATTTTCGTTTGAGTACTTTCACTCCTAAATAGAAAGGTCAAGAAACGTAATAAACAAATATTAATCCTAAAGTGAATCTCCATTATTATGGTTATAGTAAAGAGAATCATAAGGATAATACACCAAAAAATTTATCCAAATAATTATCCACAAAAAAAAATATACTTCAAAAAATTAGGCTTCCTAATTAAAAATAATATATGAAATCATAATTGCAAAGGATAAGGTACCTCAAAGCAAAAAAAAAAAAGATATTCTAACATATCTCCCACTAATTCTTCAACCGATGCAATGACACCAAAATAAAAATAAAAACTTTTAGTGTGATCTTATAGGTTATGAATATGATATGTTTGAGAGTTATGGATATTATTATTACTAATTAAGAATTTAATTTATGTAATTGAAGAGATATGAGTTAAGAAGATGATTTTGCAAGAAAAAATAATTGAAAGAAGTGAAAAAAAGAAGAAAAATAAGATAAATATGAATGGAGGCCATATAGAGGATATTATTTATACTAACTATTTTCTAAATGAATCAGAGCCAATCTGATCTTGTTAAAGATCTGATACAGAATGAAATTTTCAAATGATTCATATCGTCACGTGCACTTATTCCAAATTTCAATTCAATCAAATGATCGGTTGCTGGCAATATATCTCGTGATAACAAAAATGTTTTGTTCTGGGGTATATCAAAGTTTAGTCTTCGGTTCATATTTCGTCAACCAATCCTTTCTAATTCATCACTAGCAATTTATTTATTTTTTTGGTCGAAAAACTCTATTTATTTTGGTGTGGATGAAAGGCAACTCATTTTAATTTGTTTGTCTTATTTTAACTTGAAAGAGAATTTAAGAAAGTAATGAAGATTTTTGAATCTGATCATCTTAAACTAAAGATACATGAATGTAAACGATTTTTAATCTTGTGATACTTGTCATTTCCAAACATGTCAAATGAAAAATTAGAACTAAAAAATTATATTAAAAAAATACTATTTTTTAAAACGAACTAAAAAAAAGTAAGATCAACAAATTAAAACGAAAGAAATATATCTTTTAACACAAAGCAAGGGGGAGTCCATAGATTCATCCTTCTCTAAGTTTCATGCTTCTGTTGGCTAAAAATTATTTATTAAAAAACAAAAACAAAGGACATAAGTAACTTTCCACTACTCACAAATTTTAAACATAAATTTTTTTACTTAGTGAGGGATAAATATTAATGAACCTTTTTTTTTTCAACTTTTAAAGCCGTCCTTGGAAGTTCTTCATGGATATTATGTACTATATAGTAAACAAGAAGGAATCAAATAAATTTACAAAATGTTAGCTCCATTTGCCCTCAAGTTTTATGTTTGACTTCATCTCATATTATTCTTTGTCACTATTGAAGAACAAGTCTACTTACCAACTAGCTAGGGGACGAAAAAATAACTAAACAAATTTACCAAAATTTCATGATAAAACTATATAAAGGGACTTTCTTCATCTTTATGTTCATCAATTTCATGGCTTCTTTTTTGCCACATCTTGTATGGTTTGTGGCTATACTTTTGATATCCAATAGTGTAGAAGCAAGTCATAAACCTTATTCATGGAGAAAATATTATAGTTACAAGCCAGCACCAACGTCTACGCTTAACCCTGACGAGTTACCAGGTCAACCATCTCCATCACCACAACCATCATCCTCGGATTATTACATTTCTAGTCCACCATCACCTTTAGGGTGGTTCTCTCCTCAACCCTCCCTAGTGCCTTCACCTACACCAACCTCATCACCACTATCGCCGTCTCCAAATGATCTTAGTTCCCCTCCCTCACCTTCAAGATGGGCATGGGAACTATCTCCTAGTTATATGACATCTCCTCAATCATCGCATGTACTTGCACCTTCTTCCCCTAACCAGTCCCCACCATCACCTATAGAATGGTTCTCTCCTCGACCTTCCCCAGTGCCTTCACCAGCTACATCACCACTATCACCATCACCCTCACCTTCAAGATGGGCTCCATCCCCATATTTCTATTCATGGGAACTATCTCCTAGTTATACGACATCTCCTCAATCATCGCCTGTACTTGCACCGTCTAATCCTGACCAGTCCCCACCATCACCTATAGAATGGTTCTCTCCTCGACCTTCCCCAGCGCCTTCACCAGCTACATCACCACTATCACCATCATCTTATGATAACAGTTCACCACCCTCGCCTTCAGAGTGGGCACCATCTCCTGAGTCATCGGTTGTACCTGTACCTGCACCTTCGTATTCTGATAAGTCTTCACAATCACCTTCTCCATCACCACTTCCAAATTACTATTATAATTCACCACCTCCTCCATATGTTTACAACTCTCCACCACCTCCACCTTATTACTACAAGTCCCCACCACCGCCATCACCGTCTCCTCCACCACCATATTACTATAAATCTCCACCTCCTCCATCACCATCACCTCCTCCTCCTTATTACTATAACTCTCCTCCCCCACCATCACCTTCTCCTCCTCCTCCATACATTTACAAGTCACCACCACCACCACCATCTTCACCTCCACCTCCTCCATATTACTACAATTCACCACCGCCACCATCACCATCCCCTCCTCCTCCATATTACTACAATTCACCACCACCGCCATCTCCTCCGCCTCCACCTGCTTACTACTACTACAACTACCCGCCGCCACCTCCATCTTACTAAAAATTTCACATTATTTTTTCATATCTCTACTCCTAAACCATATCTGTACCATTGCACCTTCTTACGTGAAGTTTTTATTCTATCCATCTTTTATGACTTTTATCACAAGCCATATGGAAAATATATCTATCTGCAGGGTAAGAGTAATTAGCTCGAGAAATTAGAGATCAACTTCAACAATTTACTTTTATTTGTCCAATAGATCATGTGTTAATTTAATATGTATCCTCTTCAGTTTGTTAGTATGAAATGGAAAGTTGTTATGAAATGGTCTTTTTGTTCTTTGATTTGGAGTCTGCTCAATATCACTATGGTTCGTAATACAAGAATAAGGCTGACATAAAATAATTAAATAAATTCAAGAACCCCTAACTAAATGAGCACATTTAAAATTTTATATTTATCTTATACTAATGTATGTGCCTAACACAAGTCCAACAATGTATGTCCATCAAAGAGAGTTTTGTTATCTTTCTTTATTTTACATTAAGGGTGTGTACGGTTGGTCAAATAATTTGAAAAATATTTTCTCTAGGACAAGCTTTCAAACGGAAGTAGGGAAAACAAACTCTCTAGTGATATTCCACATTAATTGTGTCTTCCCCGCCCTTCAGGCTTCAACACACCTCATCTTCACCTTCACTCCCATAACGCTCATCCCCACCATCCGACACCCCTACCTCCCCACCCCCACCTATAGTCCTATAGTATTTGTTTAAGTTATACACAAATACTTTTAGAATAATACTTTTTGCTTACCTACCGAACACAAGAAAATAAGATAAGTCCTATAAAATATTTTCCTTCATACCAAACACATCCTAGATAGATCAACTTTTTCCTTTTTGTGGTCCTTGAATCCCTTCTTCTTCTTCTTTGTGAACACATACATAGTAATATCATATTATTAATGAAATTCTATAAGAAATTAAAGCAAGAACTATAGATCTTATTTTTTTTTAGGACATGTACAAAAGGATTCTTTCTATAATATAAGGTAACATTAGTGTTGCTTTTGAAAGAAAGACCAATTCCTTCATATTTCGACAAGGAAGATGAAACGAATACACCCTTTTATTAAAGAATATATCCTTTCATTTCAACTTTTGAATATTAATTAATATTTAAACAGTTTCTAATAGTAACGTATATTTTCATGGAGAGAAGGTATAAAGCAATAAAATATTTTTATCAGATTTCAGGTAAAATTTTACCTTAGATTTGCTGAACTTATGTAAGTATTGTCTCAATTATTGGAGAATCATTATTTAAGAACATAAAAGTACATTCAGTCATTTGAAAATGAGAACTAGTTAAAAAAATTATTTTGTTAAAATTTCCAGTAAAGCTCTAAAATTTTATAGATGATGTCATGTGGGTGGTGAAAATTAACAAATTAAGCATCTTTTTAGCTACCACATATATTTCTTCTAACAAAATCATTTAAAATCAAAATAGTTTGAAACAAACAAGAGAACACTACTCATACCACAATAAGGGAAACCATTCTTGAGAAGTTAACAAGATTGTAAAAGAGTTCTAGTCCAATGCTGCATTTGTTACAAACTACAACATTGTTGGATAATATAATTTTCGATTTGTGGCATATCGTCAGTTTCCTATCAGCAGAAAACAAAGGGGCAATGTTTCCCAATGTTGCTCGAACTTTTCAAAAATGTTCATGGGTGTGCTGGATCCTCCAAACGTAGTGCATTTTTGGAGGATCTGATACGGGTACAGCAACATATTTTGAGAGTCTGCACAACATAGGACTGCTCCATTTCCTATACTCTCATACCAGATCAATCTGCCCACTCTCCACAAGTGGCTTTATAGACTTGTAAGGTAGAGCATACAAATCATTGGCTTCAATGTTCACTGGTTCTTCCCCACTATCATCAAAGAAAATTAATGGAAGTCGAGAGTACAAAATAATCAGGCAGGATTCCCAAGAAAAATGACAATAAAGTAAAGAAGATTACCTGTCATCAAGTTGAAAAGATCCTAAAAACTTCTTGCTTCTGCAGATAACATATTGATCTAGTTGCGGCTCAAGAACTAAAATGCATACAAGAAGAGAAACTGTTGTTTCAGTACAAATGTAAATCTTGAAAATCTTTATATTTGAGATGTCTAAAATGTGAAAAAAGAAACAAACAGATACCAGGAGTGCAAGAGATTGCCTCATGCCTTAAACCAACTCACAATCAGGTTGCAGGTTTCGCAATTGATTAGAGAATTTAAATTGCTACACCATGTTCGAAGACGATTTAAATCACTTAGCAGCAAAACTTTATTATTATAAGATGCTTTTGATTAAGGCATAACCATTAATCTCGGATTCCAGAAACTCTTTTTAGCTCCACAATGACATAGATAAAGAGAAACACACAGAAATGGATAAACGAGCAGACAGAGGAAAGGATAAACAGCTTACCCATGTCATCTGCCAAACTTAGTGAAGATTGCTTCAAGTGGGACTTGAAGCCATGAGGCAACTTTGAGAGAACGGATTGATCTAGATGTTGCTCCGTATCATCAATACACCTAATCATCCCAGGTAATTAGCACTATAAACTTGGTAAGCATTGAACACTTAGAATTAAGAGAAACAGCTGTACCTTTCAGCAAATTTTTGTTCTTGTTTAGACAGACGATTCCATAAGTCGGTATTTTTTTGTATGTGAAATGCATAATTTTCAATCTGCAGTCAAACATTAATATGAATGAATGAATGAAGATGGGATAAGGTGTAGGGACACAGCAAGAGATGAGACCCGATGACACTCAAACAGATCATGCTTTAAAGACACTACTGGTAACTTGAAGAACTATAGCTCTTTCCAGATATGAATTTCACCTAAATCAAATACATAATAAGATACTATAATTCAACGCTACCTTTTGGAGACGGGTTCTTAAGTATGATCTTAATAGAAACAGAGTTCTATCAAGGTCCATCTGGTAAAGAGATAAAGTGAGCGGATCAACACCATTTTTTGAAAATTCCTCTACTGTTTCTTCCTGAAGAGCAAAGACTAAGTAGCATTAGCATGCAATACATTGTAAACCATGAAACTGCATAAATGAATAACGAGTAGCATAAGTCGAGGAACAAAAGCAAATATTACATTCATATAAATGAACAATACACCACAACATAAAATGGAACTTTTGGCATCATCAAATGAAATGTAGATTTGGAGTGTCGGAGGAGTTTTACATTCCACTTCGTTAAATATGACAATTAACAGATGTTGTACACCAAAAATGAAGATATGGATTACAATCCATTACATAGCAGTAACAACACACGTTATGATAATCTTTGTTTGGATGAGAGCACAACAACTTTTCCATTCAGATAGCACACAGTTTTAGCTTTTAACGAATAACTTCATTTGTGATTTACCAAACACAGCTGTGTCCTTTAACTTAGAATCTCATGGAAGTCATACTCCTATAAGAATATTCACAGCAAACACATCACCTAATAGCAGACAAAGTGCACACAGATGCTAGAATTAAATTATGTTAGGCAATAATTGAATAAATTGTTCAGTGTATTTTTTTCCCAGAAATAAGTTTGTCTATCTAAAAAGTTTAATCTCATCCTTTTAAACAGAACTGGAAGCTTCAGTTGCATCCTGCTAGAGTCTTGGACAACACAATTTTTTTCATTTTTCTATAGTATAGTCCCTTTATAAATACACTTCTAAAATGATGACATCAACTAGTAATTCTCAACCTGCTGAGCCATATATCCACCACATAATGCCAAACAAAGCATAAGTCTTAACACAAAAAAATATTAAAATAGAAAGGAATTCTAATAGAACATAAGGTGAAAGCCGATGTTAAAAAAATAAACCAGGTACAAATTTAAGAGGCCTAAATATATGAAATGTGCATACCATCAATTGAATTTGTTCTCTGGATCTTTGAACCAAAGCAGTCTCATGTTGAAGAATTTCAGGAGCAGCCTTTTCATTCCGCCATGCTCGTTTTAAGAGCTCCGCATCAGTCGTTGAAAGTAAAGACTCATAATCATCATCCACCCCAGCTGAATATCCAGATGCATCACCTGAATCCATTGTCAACCCGATACTCTCTCTCTCTACTTTTTTTCCTCGCCAAAGATTGAAGCTTTTTCTCGAGTAGAACAAATCTTGAGAGCTCAAACTACGATCAGGAAACAACAAAAATTTAGATATCAGAAATAGTAACTGGGCAATCAATGTATTTTTGTTCTCTCCATCACATTAAGGTTCAACACAAGAAAGTCAGAAAAACATTGGCTAGAAATATCAATATAAGATGAGCATTTTCACAGTAAAAATCATGATGAAACAAAGAGACGTCAAAAATAGGACTTTTGTCCAGAATACACCATAACTGAAACATAGAATGTTCGCCATTTCAGAAACTTACAGTTGAAACATGAAGCTACCTACACATCCAAACATTGTTCCAGAAAACCCATATCAGAAAAGAAAAACACTCATCTCAAAGGTTTCCCCCCAAAAGGGGAAAGATACTAGCAATATGCAATATCAAAAAGTTGTAAAACAAAACCATAAACTACAATATAAGATTCTAAATGAAGATTTGAAACACCTAAAATATAGCGCAATATTTCGAAAAAGGTTAGAAATTTAAAACAATTTATGTTTTTACGCTTGCCCTTCTTGTAATTCTCCACTAATGTAGGTCACTTGGCCTAGGATCAAAATACGGGTCAATAAAGCCCAATTTCTTTTCTTTCTTTCTTTTCAAGCGTACTTTTCTTTTTCTTCCTTTCTTCAACTTGCTCTTCTCTTTTTTTAATAGCACAAATACCTCTTCTTGTCAAGCTTTTGATTTTTCTCATGCCTCAACTCAATCACTTCACCACAACTCAAAAGACCTCCAAACTTAGAATTATGTGCATTCATCCAAGTTTTAAAGTGCTCAAGAGTCGAGGGAATAGGGTATAAATGATAAAAACAAAATAAATGCAGGATTAAGGAAGGAAAAAAAATTCCAGAAAGCCATAGAAACAAATAGCAACAAAACTAAATCCCCCATCCCACACATAAATAAATACCAGGCAAGGTGAAAAGGAAGTCCCCTCAACAGTACACGGGTCACCACCACAGCAGGTGGAGCATCAGATTGATTCCATATATTAACTCTGTCATTCTCTCTGCAACATTCTATTCCACATTGTTGTCTTGGAAAGGGAAATTAACAAACAATTGACATGTCCCACTTTGTATTTTCAAAATAACACTAACACAATGTATTCATCCTCCATGCAGCTCTTCAGAAACACACTTAGAACACCAAAGATAGTCACTTATCCTGGCCATTATCGTAATCCTACTTAATTCAGCAATGCATTTTTTTAATTCACAACCCTAGCCTAGTTATAAGTCAATGCCAAAGGATTGTTTGCCTCAGTTACCAGAAACTTTCATCTCGACTGCACAGACACAATACTCTACAAACCTGCCTAGACCACCCCACAATTGCTCATGTAACTCATTTTTCACTCAGATGATTCATCAAACAGCTTATGTGCATGACATAACAAGTATAGCTAAAACGCTAAAATGGTCATGTAACCTCCCAATTTTGTAGGGAATTATAATTATAGTTCAATAACCACAATTGCAATAACATTCAACAATTCTCAAAGAACAATTTGAACATGACAATCAAAAATCACAACCAAGTAAGATCTACTTTTACAAACGAGCTAGAGAGAGAAAGTAATTCGATAAAGAGAGAGAGAGAGAGAAGAGACACTTACCTAAACACACAGAGCAATGGCGAGAGATGTGAGCTCACTTGAGTGAAAATGACAAATTTGATCTTATACGTGTAGAAGAAGATAATTTTTTTGTGTTATTTCTGATTCGTTTAAGAATATCTTTTTATCTAATAACAAATTTGATTTAATAGATGGATAAGAATATTTTAAAAATATTTTTAATAAAATAAGGATAATTTTTATCCTTTTTCGTTAATAAAATTAAAATTGTTCGCTGTTTTTTGTTAAATCATCAAGCTTATAGTTTAGGCTCTTTAAGTTTGTGGTGCAAAATTAAAGATTGCTATTTTATTTTCTTAGTGTTTAAGAGAAAATGATCAAAATGGTCCTTGATGTATAAGGATTAAAGTATTTTGGTCCTTTTATATATATCATCTCATCCAAATAGTCCTTAATGTATATGAAAAGATGATCATTTTAGTCCCAAGCCCTAAAACTAACCAAAAAAATAAAAAATCTGTTAAATTTAACGGTGGGGCCCACACTTGGTGGAACCCTTCTTCCTCCCTCTTTCTTCCGTAATCTCTTCTCCTCCATCGATTTTCTTAAACCATTTTTTTTACAATTTTCAATTGATCTATTTTTGTTTCCACTGATAAAATCCTCTCATACAGACACAAAGTTTCTTAAGATTTTTATTTTCTAGCTCTGTCCATTCAGTTTTAATCCTTTTATTTGAAAAATGGAATGAATATAGATGCTGGAAAAAAATACTCGTAATTTTGAAAAGGATAAAACAAAAAGAAAATTAGTTACAACTTAAAAGGAATTGATTTATGGTGCTCTCGAGGAGAAATGGAGTCGTTTAACTAATTTACTTGGTTCACATTTGTTTTAGTGATCTTGATTTTCTTCTTCTTCTTATATAAGAAAATAGGAGTTGCTCAAATTTTTGTTCTGACGAAAGATAAGAAATGAATGTAGTGTGTATTATTTTTCTTACAAGGATACGGAGTATGACCTTGTGAAAGAAAGAAGTTGAGGAAGCAGGGTGCCATGGTGATGGTGAAAGAAGACAAATTGAGGAAGAAAGGGTTTTACTAATTTATAAATTTTTTTTAAAAAAAAAGTCTGGCATGTTGTGGGACCCACTATTAAATTTAACAATTTTTTTTATTTTTTTGGCTAATTTTAGGGATAAGTACTAAAATGATCAAAATACTTCAACTCCTATACATCAAGGACCATTTTGATCATTTTCTCTGTTTAAGACTATAGACACGTTATACTTCATTTCTAGACTTCTCAATTGACCAAATGGTTCGATTCTTATATCCTTACCATCCAACAAAACGTCAAAAATTATTTAGAATGAGGTTCAATGCGTTCAACACCAAATTTCCATCACTTCTGACCTCCTCAATTTGGCATAACACTAAAATCTTAAAAAATATACAACTTTTGGGTCTAGTAGTTGGGCTTCCATATATTGACTCTTAATTTTCATGGCGTTGCTCCCTATTAAATTCACAAGAACTATTAGAATCATCAGAAAATAAAAATTGGAAAAAGCGAATAATACTTGGGACAATTATTTCATTTACTACTATACTATTAACAAAATTTTCAATCATAAAGTTTGGAAAAGTCACACAGCCCCATGTATGATCAGAAGATTTGGAATGGAGTTTAAGAAAAGAAAGAAGAATTTTTAATCTTGTGGTTCTAAATTAAAGTTATGTCAAATATACCAAAATGTCTTTAATCTTGTGGTTTTAAACATGTCACGTGGAAAGTTAAAGTCAAAAAAAGAAATGGTTCATTCTTTCTGAAACAAACTAAAAAAGAAACTATATCATTTTTTTAAAAACGGATGGAGTATTAGTTATGACTAATTGCTTACGTGGCGAAAAAAAGTTTCATTATTGCAAATTAAACAATTCTTTAAGGATGAGATTGAAGTCTATCTACCAAAATATGGCAAAAGATCATGAGGTGAGTTTTGAGGATTTTCCTTTTATGAATTTATTTTGATTGTATTAATTGTGAGAAGACAAACTAATTTGGTAATAATATTACAATTTTTAGATAAGAATTGCTGATATCATGTATATTAGATAAGTTATACATCTTATTTTGTATATATAAAGAAAGAAAATCAATATATATCTTACCTAGTTTGAGTTTGACTAATACATTGTGATTAATTGTGTATATTTGATATATTATTGCATGATTTTATGTATTAAATTCAATAAAAACAATGATTTATCTATGTTTTGTACTTTACATTTATTCAATAAAAATAAAAATTTACCTTATCATCACCAGCATTTTAAAGAACTTTACACTATTTTATATATCATTCATGTCATTATTGGGGCATAGTTATTTGTTGTTAATTTTTATTTTACTTAACATGTAATATACTATACAACTGTTTTGTTAAAGATATTGATATATAAAACTTAATTTTAATTAATAAATGATAATTGATGATCAAACGAGTAATATATAACAACAATATACAGTAAAAAATTGATCTTGTTGAAAGTATAAACTTGGAAAGTTAGTCAACACAATAAAAATGATAAAGAAAAATGGATAGACCCCAAATAATTAAGTTATTTTCCTAATTACCAAAATCAGGAGGATCTTTAATCTCTATATAAAGCTAATTACTAACTCAATATATAAGATGAAAAACTCTAACAAAAATCTTATAAATTTTTCTCTCATGGAAGAAGAAAAACAAATTGTTTGTGGCCAATTACCCCAAACATCTCTTAGTGATTTTGATCCTCCCAAATTAAAAACTAGAAAAAGAAACAAGTATGCAATTGCTTGTTCTTTTCTTGCTTCTTTGTCATCCATCTTGCTTGGTTATGGTAAGAATTCTTTTTCCTAGAGTTTTCTCGTCTGATTCACATACTAGTTATCATGTAATTTTAGATGTGTTACGTTTTACTACATAAATTTAATTTATGAGAATATTTGATAAGACCTTTATATATATTTGTATAACGTACGAATTTGATAAACAAACATAAGAAGAAAAAAAAAATAGAATTTGCATTTCAAATTATTGCGGCTCGTTCACATAATATTGGGTTAAACTTGAAATACGAGTATCTATCAAAAGAATATTTGAATGTTAGTATTATGTTTAGACACATAATAAAAATTATTGAATTTTATGAGAAAAAATCATTATTTTATATAATAATAAGTTAATAATTTTGGGACATAAATTGCTTTGCTTTACTTTAGGCATAAACAAAGATCATCAATATAGGATGTGCTCATAGAATTTATTTTCCTTATTATTTTTTAACAGACTTGATATTTTAGAAAATCTTTTTAATTAAAATCGACAATATTAACCCCAAAATCGAGGCATTTGCGTGACTAATCAATCGTTGAATGAGAACTCTTAACAGCTTAATTAATTGACTGTGAATGCAGATATCGGTGTGATGAGTGGAGCCATAATCTACATAAAAAAAGACCTCAACATCAATGATGTACAAGTGGAAATTCTAGTAGGAATCCTCAATCTCTATTCTCTTTTGGGATCCGCCGCCGCTGGCCGGACTTCTGATTTGATAGGCCGCCGGAGCACTATGGTGGTAGCGGCGGTAATCTTCTTAATAGGAGCACTCTTAATGGGCTTCGCTCCTAATTATGCCTTTCTCATGTTTGGCCGTTTCATCGCCGGCATTGGCGTCGGCTACGCTCTCGTGATCGCTCCCGTTTACACTGTCGAGGTGTCGCCGGAATCTTCTCGAGGATTTCTCACTTCTTTCCCTGAAGTTTTTATTAATGGAGGTACGTGCATGAGAGCTAAGAAAATTGAAATTAGTTACAAATTTCATTGCTAAATTGATCGGCTAATCTAAACGGGTTATTGCTAACAGGTATATTGTTGGGATATGTGTCTAATGTCGCATTTTCAAAACTCCCAACACACTTAAGCTGGCGATTCATGTTAGGAATCGGAGCAATTCCATCTGTATTCTTAGCTATAAGTATCATAACCATGCCGGAATCACCCCGTTGGCTTGTCATGAAAGGTAGACTTCATGAGGCACGAATCGTGCTTAACAAAACCTCTGAATCACCTGAAGAAGCGGAGTGTAGACTTCGTGACATCAAAGAAGCTGCTGGTATACCTGAACATTGCAATGACGATGTAGTTCAAGTACCAAAACACCCGAAAGGTGACAATGTATGGAAAGAACTATTCATTTCTCCTACGCAATCCATCAAACACATAGTGCTCACTGGTATTGGTATACATTTTTTCCAACAAGCAAGTGGAATTGACTCTGTTGTTCTGTATAGTCCCACCATTTTCGAAAGAGCTGGGATTAAATCGGACCACGATAGGCTACTAGCTACAGTTGCAATGGGATGTGTGAAGACGTTGTTTATATTAGTTGCCACATTTTTACTTGATCGAGTTGGTAGAAGGCCCTTGTTGTTAACAAGTTTTGGTGGAATGACAATTTCATTAGTTTTACTCTCTATTGGTCTTACGGTTATTGATCGTTCAAATGGTCAAGTGACATGGGCAGTAGCGCTCTGTGTCATGATGGTGTCAGTTTATGTAGCACTTTTCTCAATTGGTGCAGGTCCAATTGCTTGGGTGTATGGTTCAGAGGTTTTTCCGTTAAAACTAAGGGCAACAGGGTTTAGCGTAGGCGTGGCAGTTAATAGAGTAACGAGTGGGGTGATATCGATGACATTTTTATCGTTAGAAAGGGCGATAACAATACAAGGGGCGTTCTTTTTATACGCGGGAATTGCAGGGATTGCTTGGGTTTTCTTTTTTACATTGATGCCTGAAACACAAGGGAAGACATTGGAGGAAACTGTGGCGTTGTTCGGAACGTTTTTCGAGTGGAGATCGACAGCGACAGAGCTCAAGGGAAAGAAGATGAATAATAATGATGAAATTCAGATGGCTACTGGAGATGTTGTTAGTAGTTGAATATCAAAAAGACAAAGGAAAGAATTTGGGATATTGTTGTTTAACATTTGTACTTTTTTTTCTTTAATGTATAGGTCGATATCGATTATGTTACGAGACAGTCAAACTCGTAATAATGCAATTTCAAATTGTTAACTTTTTTTTTAGTCATTTGATTGTTTTAATAGAAACTTTATACATTTTTAGATGTTGATTTATAATTTAAATTCACATTACTTAAATAAGTGGGCTAACCTAGTTGATATTTTGTAAATTTTGAAATGTAAAATATCACTAGTTCAAACCATTTTGATCAAAGCATGCCATTTGATTTTTAAAACTATTGTTTGACCTCTAGTAGAATAGTGATATTGATATACAATAAATTCATTCAACTGATAATCCAAAAAATTTCTACATTAAATCATTACCAACTTTAACTCTTAAGAATATGATATACAAGATTGGAATGTGAAGACTTGGACAATTGAATCATGATTTCTATTAGAAGGACTAAAATACGTGTTGTACACTTTTTTTTTTACTTAACTAAGATTTTTAACGAGACAACTAGCAATGTGTATTACTAGGTACGTGTACTCTTTTTTCTCACTAATTTATTTTTTTCGATTGAATTTTTTGTAGGAAGATTTTAATGAAAACAATATCTATGAATGAGCATTCAGGTATATTATAAGTATACATTGTATTGTGGAAGTTCATTACACAATTAATTTTCTGAATAAACTTGAAATCAAGCAAATAAGTGAATAACTTGTAAGTAACTTGAGTATGCAACTTATAGGTAGCTCAAGTAGTCCGTTCGTAAGCAGAAAAACCCGGCATTAGCTTTCTCGGGCTTGCCATCAAATATCGATCTTGCAATAGCTCAGGTAATTGCAAGTGTATCAAGTCAATTCATTTTATTTGTATATCAGTTGAAAATTAAATAATATACTATCAATCTTCATATACTTAACACTATGTTGTATTTTATTTTTTATTTTGTAATAGAACTTTTGTTTTATTTTAAACAATTTTAGGGCATTTTTCCACTTAAATTTTCACTAACTAGTACCTAACTTTTTGTATATTTCATTCGGATTTACACATGAGATGTCCATCTTTTTTCATATTCACGCTAAAAAAAACACACATGTGACTAGAACATGAGATGTAACATTCTTTTTTAAAAAACAAAAAAAACAAATTAAAGCGGTAATTAAAAGAAAAATAGTAGTATAGAGAAATATGATAGCAAAGTAGTGCAAAACATATACGCAAGGAACTATAACAACAACAACAAGATGTAATCACCTAAACATAATAAATTCAGATAAAATCAAATAATCAAAACTCAAAGATTACATGAATATTAGACTAATACTACAACTGACACGGTACTCTATACCACTATCAAGCCAAATACATGAAAAGGCTAATATAATCAACTTATATTTTCCTTTTTTTGTGAAGTACCTTATGTTATCAATATAAATAACCTTTTTTTTTTAATAAAAAGTAAATACTTCGAGTTATTTTGATCTCATGGGCTTCTAATTTCTTGAGAGGATGACTATATAAATAGGAATAACATCTTTATTCTCACAATTACTTGTAAAACTAATCAACTTTCATTCACAAAATATGGTCACATATTGCTTCCAACTAGTATTATTTTCAATAATAGCAAATCTCATATTTGTTGTAGCAGCTCGAAATCATCCAACTAACATGTCTCCATCATTTCCCCTACCACCAAATGTTTGTACATTATTACGATACCATCTTCATCTATTATTCAATACACCACCTCTGTCATCATTACCATCAATACTACCTCATGTTCGTAAGTTATTTCCCTTAACAACGCCACTACCTTCATACGTGCTCGAATCTTCACATTTGCAACCATTGATTCAACTACCTTCATCGCGTATCGTGCAACAAGTACCTTCTTATGATTTGGAAATTTCTTTGTTGCTATACTTGATGGTAAAGTTGTTTCTTTTGAAAATTTTGTTGCTTTTTGTAGCCATCATTGATGTATGTGAATGATTTGAGTTAGGACTATTTTCTTTTCTCTTCATCAAATAGTTGTAGGATTTTTTTTCTTTGATGTTCCTAAATTCTAAAGAAGTGAAGTGCAAGTTTTAATTTACAGGATCAAATATGGTATTCGATCTTCTACGATTTCCAAGTTCCAATAGACTAGAATTACATAGTTTTAGCTATACGTGTAGAATTACTAAAACAACAAGCATTAGTGCATTACCCATTGGCCAATGAAAATTGTAGAACTTTATAACTAACAATAGTATTATTCCACCTCCAGATTAAAAAAAAAATTGTGTGTCAAATAAATGATACAATTGTAGTATGTATGAAGAGCACTTGTTGCAATAATCTTAAGAAGCTGCGAGGAAGAACAACTTCTGGAAAGAGTTGCAACAATGTAACTGGAATTATTTAGAATTATTTATCAAAAAAAAAATCGAAAGATTATTTCTTATGTTTGGTTTGGTGTATTAAAAATAACATGCATTGCGTAATTTCTAAAAAATATAATTTATTTTACAAATATACCCTCCACAAATATGATGGAAAAGATGTAGAAAAAGCTTTTAGGGGCAATTGTGACTTTGACCATGCTAATGCATGCTTTAAAAGTCCTTGCATTAATAATACCATGGTATCATTAATTAGTTATGCATAGGTTGAAAACGTGTACCAAGCAAGGTACTACTGATACATAAAGCTAATGCATACATTATTTATTTCGTATCAACATAAACCAATTACAAGGATCCCTTACAGTAAGTACACTGGAATGGTTGTTAGTCAAGCTAATTGAATCATAACTAACTTTCCCTCCAAATGCTAACCTTACGAAATGACTATTACAACCCTATCCTTACTTTGACATATAACATAGCAACTTTTTACATACAATGGAACAAAAATAAAGAATACATTTGGATAATTTATATACTAAAGTTTACCTAAACATATTGCTGATAGTTTCATAAGAGGCCAATCATGAATAACAAGCCAAAAGACAATAAATGAGAAAGTTAGAGCCACCAAAGTATCATGAATGAATCTTGATCTTCAAACATTTCTTGTAAAAACCAGCCCTTCTTAGTCTTCTCCTCTGATTTGGATGCTCAACTTACCCCTATATAAACCATCTTAAACTGCATTATATCATCATGCAGGAAGTAGGTTTTCTTTCAATGTATTTGGAGGAGGTACTTTAGGAGCAGTAGATTTTTCTGACTTGGAAGAGACAATGAGAATCTGCATCAAGACTAGAACCAAGACCAAGAAAACTGCACAAAATACAACTCCTCCCCAAGAGAATGGACACCATTCAAAAAACTTTATAGCACTGAAGAAAAGGAAACATGACCAACAGATAACAACCTGCATATCAAAAAATAATCTAGTTGTTAAACAGGCGAACAAATGGAAGTGATGCAACTGTGGAACTAGCTATTTTATGAATTTGCTCCCTCCTCACCATTAAGGATTTTTTTGGTCTTCCAATATCTTGACATTCTTGGTCACCAAATGTACCCGTAGCAAGATGCCGGTCCAATAAAGCATCCTAACATCAGTGTCAGAAGGATAGAAGCATCAAGAGATGTATAATAATTAACCAGAATAGGTCGAAGCATTACAATATTAAAAGGTGAACTTTGTTAGATGTCCCACATTAGACCAGAGGATTGACTGTTATCTCCTTATATGGTCTTGGAAAATCCTTACCTCAAGAACTAGTTTTTGAGTTTTAGTTAGGCTCAAGATTCATTTCCTTCGCATAGTATCAGGTCAAACCCATCCCTACTCTTCGTTTACTAGTGTTGGGTCCATGTTGTATTGTCCATGCACCAGATGTGTAGTCTTTGGTCGGTCAAGGTGTGTTAGATATCCCACATTAGTTAAGCATACAGGTTATTGTCTCCTTATATGGTATTGAGTAATCCTCACATCATGAGCCAACTTTAGAGATTGAGGTAGTCCCCAAATTCCTGTTCTTCCCAAACTTCACGAGTGTTCACACACTCCCTAGTTTCGTTGTTTCCACTATGGAGCACCTAGCCCCCACCACCCCCAAAATCTTCTCAGAGAGTCTTAGAGAAATAAATGATCTAGACATGGTATTCTTGACAAAGTTTCAAATTCCACAATAAATCAACTAAGCCTCAGTGTATCGAATTCTACCTTTACAACAAAAACATCTCTGCACCATTGTGCAATACCACTCTCATCTTCTGGTAATTCCTGCATCAAACGGCGCTCAACACGCACATGGACCTACAAAGAGACAAGACAGATAAAATGTAAAATTATCATGAGCAGGAACTCAGACATATGCCCACGAACTGCAATGTATGGAGCCATCCCTAATACTTGATGCCATGCTTACTTTGCAAAACATAGAAGACATTCAAAGAACCCCACTTTTACTAAGAATCAACATAAAACAATAATTATACGTGAACACTGCAACAAATCAAATTAAATAAAGAATTGATCCATTCATCTATCACTCAAGCCAGAAATTTGAACTCAGAAAATAGATACTATTAAGGAACAGAACTATAGAAACTTGATAACTATGTATTATAATTGATTGTCCTTCCTTAATCAGAGTTAGGATCACTTGAATAAATAGTTAAATACCCCTTGTCGTGGGATGTAAAGACATACTGAAATACAAAGAAGTCTTTTCTTCTTTCTCAAATCATACACATAATTGAATTGTTTTATAAAAGAGAGAAGAAAATAGATAGGGAGAGAGGACAGAATGGAGAATGTAGTGTGAATTAAGGAGATGAAAAAGAGGAGATCCTTTGCTTCAACAACTTTAGCCCATTTTTTGAACACTAGTGCCACATTTTGTTTGGTTCCTGTTTATTCTATACTAAGAACCAGTAATCCCTAGGTCAGATTCTTCATAAATCAAGAACTGCTCAATCCAATTTATAATTAAAGCAGCAAATTGAACTTCTTTTTTAGGAGACGGTGCATATATTGAGTTTTTTCAGCTGAAAGTACAGATTTCGGTTTCGTTTGCTTGTGAGATAGAGGTTTGTTAGTGGAGCTCTAGAATAGATACTGCTCCACCCTTGTGAGCATGTTGTATTACATATTACATAGTTTCTTGTATCTATTCAACTGACATTCACAGTTCAAAACAAACAAGTACAGAAAGTTTATTTATTTGTCAGAAACAGCAGCATATCTGCAGCCTCAGTTTTACGCAAGCACCAGTTGACTCAAGTGGGAACAAGGGACATCGAACAACAAAAAATGTAATTGTTGAAGTGTGTGTGACCATCTCATCTAAAGGCTTAAGTTGTTAGAGAGAAAACACTTAGATTTATTTAATTATGCCTTTTAACACTCCCCCTCACATGCAGCCTGATTCTTTTACACTGGCCAAGCACGTGGATTTTTTTTTTTATAACAGGCTCTATCTGTTCTAATATCATGGTGAAGTATGTGATCATCTCATCTAAAATCTTAAACTCTTAGAAAGAGAACACTTTCATTTATTTAATTATGTCTTTCAACAGTAACGTTATCCAGATCTTAAGCAGTGAATAGTGACACAACAACAAGCTTTGTGGACAATATCACAATATAAATCATAGCATTTTGATACCCTGTTGTGAGAGAACTGTCGCAAATTCTCAGATCAATGCACATATGGTGCATCTTTACTATCTCAAGAATAAGTGTAGAAACCCTTTTTATTAGAGTCTTGTGTAGAGGGCAAAATTCTCATGAAATCATAACCCGCCCAACACAGTTTGGGCTGATTTTTGGCCCGCCCATTTATTAGTTCAGCCCATTTCAGCCCAACCCATAGTAGTCCATCAAAGTTTGGGCTGATATCTAGCCCAAATTTATTTATGAGAAATTTTGTCAAAATACTTTCAAAAAGATAAAGTTTTATTTGATATGTTATATATAGTAGTACTAATAAAGAAAAATAATACTTTTATAAGGTATTAACGAATTATAAAACAATAAATAAAACAATAAAAAATAGTAAGAATTGAGCAGATTAGGTTTTGACTCGCATTTTAACCCATTTCAGCCCAAGTAAGTTCTGAGTGGGTCAATAACCCGTTCATTTATTAACTCAACTCATTTTGACCTGCCCAAATACAGGCCAACCTGCCCATTTGTCACCTCTAGTTTTGTGTATACTGACATATATACTAACAACATCAGTTTCGGAAAGTGAACAAGTACGTAGGTATGAGCTTACCACAGAAGAACATCCCCTAAGCATTCTTAGCAATGTCGGTCGAGGCTTATCTTTAGGAATTGCAAGTGTTATATCATAAATTGCCGGAATAATGGAACGCAAATGGCTTACTGATGCAACAAAACCCTGAGGAGAAGAGAACACTATCAGATATTTGTTGACGGAAATTTTTTCTTTAATCATATGAAGAACAATAGATACCATAGATAACTAGGCTACATTTAAACAATGTTGTGACTTTTAAGAATCATTCCTCTGAATGTTAAATCCAGGATGAGAAACTGTTATTGTCACCACATTTAAATCACATATAAGTTAGATAGACTACGCCACCTTGGTTCGAGGAATCAAAACATTCCTTGGGATAGGTTTTCCTACAGAAACAGCATATTCTTGAGCTGCTAAAAGCTTTGTATGTGTGAAGCGAGTTCCTTCTACAAAAACAGCCAACCAAAAAGGTTGGTGGAAATCATTTAGCTCTTGGAATCCTGACTGCATTAAAGACCGAAAGAAGAAATAAATGCAACAAACATAAGTAGAAGATCACAGACAAAACAGATAAAGGTAGAGAATGGTACCTTTAAGATGTTTTCATCCTTGTTCCAGCTTCTCTCAAGACTGATACAACAAGAAAACCACATTGACCATCCTAAAACCTGCAAATCAATATTTCCTTTTCTGTTGAGCTAAGGAAGATGGATTAACGCATTCCTCAGTCAAAAAACAGTATTTTTTCCCAAATGCTGTAGCAAATTATGAGTTGCATAGCATTGAAGTCATTTTATTAGATTTGTTAAGTGTATTGAGCATCATAGGCGAATTTTGACCCAGCCTCTTCTGGTATCATACACTTCAAAGTTAAGATTTGCAATATTTTATGCATTTTGTTGGTTTTATTATGGGCAACAACAACAACAATTACTATGCTGATTACTTGCCTCTTGTTGGGTTTTTATCTAAATGCAGTAATTTCTTTAGTTAAAGTTACACGAACGGATGAACCCATCACTCCTTTGGTTCAATAATTGGCTCTTGACTGATTAAGTTGTTTTTACTTATAATATATGTTATACTAAATGCTTTTCAAAAATCTTTACATTATTAGGTGTCGAACTCAAACAGAGATGTAATGTATCTATAACCAATTCATTGAATAGAATATAATCCCAAGTATAGATAAGCCCTATCAATATCTAGGCCAACTACAATGTACATCATAATTGAAATAGGCTTAACCGATTTCGGAATCCCTGAAAAGATAAATTGTCTTCGAGAGGCTCAACCGTGATAGATTCATAGAATCTAATGCATTCGTAATTGCATTTAAGTATAAAACTAGATTGGTTTATGGAACCTCCACCTAAGGATAGATAAGACGCAATTATAAATTGGTGCAAGGAACACTGTAGATTAAAGTAGGAATCCCACCATATTATTAGAACCAAAACTTGAGTAATTGTGAGTTGAATTATGACCAAAAGACTGTAGGTGAGGTTGACACCCTATCATTACATTATTAGTTTGTGCTAATCAACCAATCACTCATTCAATCTCTTAAATGGTGCCATAGGAAAGCACAACCATGACTATTATAGTCTTCATGGGATCGACAACTCTACCCACTGCTCTACACAAGGCTTTTGCTAGTGCCGTGCAGCACACATCACTCACGAAGCTGATTCTAGATAGTAGAGGAATATAAGATGCTGGCTTGATACTTGGATAAGTCACACCTCTCTAAAAGAAGAATTTTATGACTTCTTTAGTTTTGGTAACAATACTGCAGCCACTATCACAACGCACAGCAAGCTATGGCTGTGAGATTAGATTTAGAAAGAATTGATAAGATTGGATATGTTAAAGAATGACCCAATTGCTTGGCAAAATGGAAAATATAAAAGACTTTTTGATATGGTGATTCATTGAGATGGGCACCAACTAGAGCAGCTTACAGTAGCTATCTACATAGGGGACAGTATCAGCTTCTTTGCAAAAGAAGAGCACCTCTCACAGTGGCTTGATGGAGATTGTAGAATATGAAGCTTTTTTCAGTTAAACAGGCGAAACACAAACATATTATTACCGTTCTCAGCATCACACTTTCAGAAGAAGGGTTTGGCTACCTGTAACAGGTGTTGAAAGTGTGATGCTGAGAACGGTAATAATATGTTTGTGTTTCACCTGGTTGCTACTCGGCTTTAAAGCGTATTCCTTAATCTGTGTGGGCATTCAGTGGGTAATGCCTGAGCCACAAAAGAACTCTCTTGAGCTGGACAAGAACGCAAGCACAATAGACAGATTAGAAGGATATATCACATTGGCTTTTTTGTGGTATATCCCTAGAGGATATGAAAACCGATATTGGTTTCAACTTTTACATTTGCATCATTTCCTTGGTGATTTTCTGTTGAATAAAATCCAACTTACTTCAATCAATCGATCAATAACGCCTTAATCACAAAGTCCAACTTACTTAACAAAATAAAAAGAACATTATCCTTAGGAAAGCTAACAAAAACCTTCAGAAAACTGAGGAAACCATTACCCTACATAGAAATTATATAGTAATTGCCTTAAATGTATTAAAAAAAGAAAAGGAAGCCGTAATTATGGCAAAACCTAGATTAAGGTGATAAGTTATAAACACAAGGTAGCAGAAACCGTGCATGTCCTCTTTACACTGTTCACTGTTGATTGATTTTATTCAAAATGGTGGAGAATATCTTTGTAAAGCAATTTAATTCTGTACTCTTTAACCGAAGACTATAAGCCTCAGCAATATATAAAATGAAAGTTGCATTCATCTGCAAATCCGACTTAGCAACAACTGGTACCGGAGAGCATATAACAAAGTGAAGAATTCTGAAGGTGTCAAGAACTTACTGGAAGATATGATAGAGACTTCTTTGCCAAAGCAATTGTGTTTCCGAGACAACCTACTCGCTGTTAATAACCATAGAGGAAAATATCAAAAGGTAGATCCTTCTGCTTCAATGGGGAATCAGAGTAAGTTTTCTTCCCAAAAGATAACATGAGAACAAAAGGAAGAGATTATAATGCTACTATTTTATATAAGAAAAGCATAGAAGTCATAAGTTCTACACAAAGAAAAAAGAGACCATTCTAAACACACAATTGAGTTCTCATTCTAACAATGTAGACTAAAATGGAGGAACTGACATTTTGGGTTACTGGACCACTAGAGGTGACAAATGGCGTATCAAAGATTTGATATCCAAGGTTTTCTCAACTTAAGAAATGGATGCTTCTAGAAAGAGGGGATTTTGATGCATCAAGAAAAAGCAACAATTTGATGCTGCAAGAAAGAGAGAAACTAAAGTTGAAGTAGACAATCACCTGAGCTAGAACCCATCCAACAAGCCAGTCAATGTCACTTCTATGGTTGGAGATTATTAGGGCAGGCTCTTTTCCTGAAATCAGTTATTATCAAAGAATTCATAAAGCTTACACAGGAAAAATGAAGATACAGACAGCTTATCTGGCAAAATAATTCAGGTATGAAAGCTGATGAAATTTTCTTACCCATTATCCCATAAGTTTCTTGATCTGTGTATAGCTCAACCTGGTAGTAAGCACAAAATGCTACAGAGTTAGTCTTAAAACACAACAGAAATCAATATGGTGAATGTTTTTAATGCAACCCTTTCCTTACATAGTCAGGGACTTTTTCTACCAGAAAACAAATTTTATTTTGTATTCCACATGCATAACTAAAAGGCAACTCTGCTGCCACATAGATGGCCCAACTCATAAAATAGTACTTAAGAGAAATAGGATGAACTTCCTTTTTCTTCCTACTATGGATAATTCATTTTATCAGATTATCAATTAAAACTCATTCTGGACTGCTTCTCAGTGCCAAAATATAACTATACAAAAAGTGGAATAAATTTCTTAGTTACTTTCATCGGCTGGAGCCATTTCCAACAAAACTTGTTCAACAAACACCTGAAAATAGTATCATAACAAGTTTTAGGACACTTCTTTCAGTTCAGTTTCACTCCCCCTCTTTCTGTACCATCTCCTTACAGCTTTCATTTAAAATTTTCCCTGTAGGTATGCTTATTATTTTGGACTCTGAACAAGTTTCATAAGTTAAACTGGTATTGCTGCTGGGTATAGATGACAACAAGATTTGCTAGGGTAAATTATAATTATGAGTTTGGTAAAGGAGGTGGCTGAGGCAACGCAGCTCAGTTTGTGGGCGGGGAGGAGGATTATCAACCAAATCTATGAGTACTCTTCCTGCTGGTTTTGATATTGGCTTTTTATATGGATGTAATATGCTGGCAGGTCTAGACTATATTCATATTGGTGATCTCTACTTTCATTGAATAATTGGCTCCAATAGCTCCAATGATAAATATTTCAGAAAACATCAGATATACAATTTTCTCGACCTTCTTACAGCACTTGATACTTTTCTATGGATAGATTCATTTATTAAGCAAAAATATTATTTCATTGATAACAACTAATGGAAATATTTCGGAGAAGAACTCCCCTGCAGTGAAACAAAATGATTTTATTTTTTTTTATTTTTTTTTGAGACAAAGTAACTTTGTATTCACACCAAAAAATTCATCATCCAAAAAATGATTAATTGGAAACTTACATCCCACCCATGGGTATACTTTACAAGTTTCCTTTAAAATCAACTAAGTCTACTATATCCCCTACAAGATTCTGTTTACACCAAAAAAACAAAAGGCTTATACAATTCATTCTAATCTTCTGTAAGTTAGTCTTTTGTCCCTCAAAACTTCTTAAATTTCTTTCTTTCCAGAGAGTCCACCATATGCAAGCAGGAATAGTTCTCCACCAGTGTTCATTTCTCCCTCTGTTCCCAATACCTTTCCAGCTATTTAGTAGTTCCTTTGTTGTGCTAGGCATCACCCATTTAACTCCCAACAGAGCCAAAAACATGTTCCATAGGCTCAATGCTGCCTTACAATGAAGGAACAGATGGTCATTGACTTCTGCTTCCTGTTCACACATGACACATCTTGAACAAAATTGCCATCCCCTTTTCTGTAAAGCCTCATGTGTTTTTTTTTTTTTTTTGGAACATTGGTAAAGTAAAAAGCCTCATGTGTTAAACAAGCCTTTCTACAAACCAACCAACAAAAACAAGCTACCTTTGGGGGGCATTTGGTCTTCCAGATTAACTTCCAAGGCCAAATGTCCACCATTGACTGCCTTGTGTTAAGATTCCAGTAACATGATTTCACTGTGAACACACCCTTGTTATGTAATTTCCATCTAGGTTTGTCAGGCCTCATAGATAAAGCAGGGTGTGAGTTTAGTACTCCCAATAGGCTAGCAATTTCCCCAATTTCCCAGTCATTTAGTGCTCTTCTAAAAACAAGGTCCCATCCCTGTTGACTCCAAGCTTGGGATACAGAGACATTCCTTTGCGTACTCAAAGTGTAAAGATGTGAAAAGGAGTTTCTAAGACTGTCTTCTCCAATCCACACCTCATTCCAGAAATCAGTTTTCAAACCATTTCAACAAAATGATTTTATATGTGATAAATATGTGACGCCTTTTAAAAGTATAGAAGTAAATATATTTATAACCAATTTAAGGATATCAAAACAAATTGACAAACAACTAGAGAAATGTATTGCAGAAACAAATAACTCCCCCCCCCCACCCTACTTGAGCAACATTCTGCTACAGCTAAAAAGGAAAATGCTTTCCCCATGTCATAGATAAGTGATTTTCTTAGAAAGAGAATTTTTTGTTATTCAACTAAAGAAGCACAATGTTGTGGGGAAAAAAATCCCTATAATGAACAGTCCTGTTATAGTTAAAAGCAAAATTGCCTTTCTATGTAATGTACATGATTTTTCTTTTGGATAGCATTATTAATTTGTTGAAATTTTCTGTTATAGTGTAAAATAAAACCAAGAGGAAGTGTCAGGATTTTGAAGCTCCCAAGATTTATTCTTGTCTAGCCACCCAATATTTCTTTCTTTTTTTCTTTTAACAACAAACTAATTGAACTCCTCTAAGGGTAGCAACCATCTGTTCCGTAAGTTTTCTTAGTATTGGCTTTCGACTTGAGGGTATTTATATAAAAAAAATCATTTGCTAATACAACCATGTTTTCTGAGCAGCAATTACTTCCCATCCTTATGGATTTTTCCTTGTTTTACTGTTTATGTTTACCTCTTTCATTATTCTTCTTCCTCTCTTAAAACACCAATACTTTGTCCTAAAGCATATATTCAATATCAAAGAGGTCAGACAAGATTGGTCTGCCATCTAGAGGTGGAAAAATCGATGACTTCTGAAAGTAATATTTACAACCATTTGCTAAAGATCAGACAAAGTAAAAAACTTCTACATCATATGTTTTCCCACAGCCAAAGTGACGTCTGGTGACATTTTATCACTCCCTAAGAATCTGGAAGGATCTCAGGCAAAGTGCATTTGGGACATCAGATATAAGACTTTTTCCTCGCACTATGTCTTCGGGACGTGGAGTATAAGAGCAACAGAGCGACATCTATCAAACAGAAGGAAAATACAGAACAAAAGAAGCTATACAAAGTCCATTGCCAGAGATGTTCCCTGCTTTGCTACTAGAAGTGTCTAACTAGAAGTCCAAAGATAGAGCTATATCTCTATTTGGAACCAAATTGGTTAACGAGTGGATTAACTACTCTTGCTTTTTTGAGAAGCCTGAATACTACCAATGGATAACTTTATAGGAGTATGGACAAGCCTACCAAAGCCAAAGAATAGATTACCCTGATACAACTCCCCACCAAAACAGTCTTGTCAAAGAAAGGGGGAAAAGGTTATAAGCATTTGATAGCTGAAATGCACATTTGTTGCACTAACATGTTCGATATAATTACTCCAGGGTTTACAGTTGCTTGACTAAACAGCACCCTCCAACATTTTTGGGATGAAGTAGAACACTCGCACCAACTCTACAGGGACAACTGGACTGCCATCACTCTTTACAAAAATTGTAAATAAGACCACTAGCTTGTTTACAAAAATGATTTTTTGTTTGTTTTTATGGAACTTTTGCCCACTTATGTACTTCTAATTGTATTTGAGATGAACATTAGTTGAACTGCAAGAAAAGAAGAGAAGTACTTGAAAAAAAAAACGTGTGCTCCTTTTCTTCAGGAGTTTAGAATTCTCAAAATCAACAAGAGCATTATGGTTCTAAATTTCAGTAGACATATTTGGAAAAAAGAAAAATAGCAACTTAAATAATGATTAGCACAAAATGCAAGTAGCTATAAATGCATAAATGTAAACAATCAAATTTAACAATAGTCCTCAAGCACCTTAACATTTGCCCACCAGTCGAAAAGCCATACGATTTCCAACCATAACAATTCTGCGACTTCTTTGTTTATCCTTCTGAATATGTTTTTTGAAAAGGGTCGAACTAGAATGAAGAGAAGTGCCTGAAAGTAATAGCATCTGAGAAAATCATTTGAGTGCATTTATATATCAAATGTAATCATGTAAGAAAAGGAAGACAAAGATTGCAATCGAACAGCAAAATAAGCTAAAATCAAACACAATGGTTCTACAATTGTTATTGTGCATTCAATAGACTTAGATAATACTCATGAATATTAGAGTGGAAAAATAGGCAACAAATAAATTGGAAGTGGTTTAGGCATGTATCTTAAGAACAAAACAAAATGAAACAACAAGTAAAAGATTGTGGCGGATCAATGACATATCATCAAACATATTATACTCACTTCACATAGCCATCAAGATATCAAAGGATTCTCTTCATCCCAAACACTGTTCCAAGTACATTGTCTAAGATTTTTTTAGTTAATCCCATACATTGGTACACTGATTTTCTGGAAACTACATAAACACCAGCAAATCCACTTCGCAAAACTAAATATTACTCCCTCCATTTCAATTTATTTGTTTTACTTTCCCTTTTTAGCCCATATAAAAAAGAACGTCTCTTCCCTTTTTTGGCGACTCTTTAATTTTAACTTTCCAAATAACATGCTTAATTCCACAAAATTAAACGACATTTTGGAACATTCTACTTATCTTCAGTTTAAGCCCACAAAATTCGAAAGTCTTTCTTTACTTTCTTAAAACTTTGTGTCAAGTCAAAATTAGACAAACAAATTGAAGCAGAGCGCCTACAGTTTTCAACAACAACAACATGCCCAGTATGGACAAAAACTTACACATACAGACAAGTAGAATAATCAAAAATAAAAATAAAAACAACATTCAAATAGACCAATGTGGGCATAAAAGGAACAATTCAAATAAATGCTGAAGCCATAACATTGCATGAAACAACCCCAAAAAAAAACGCAAAAATAGACAAACCCAAGAACAACAAAATACATAACAGATATTCCACGAATAACAAAAGCAACGTGAGATCTAATCCAAAAGAAAAAACTTATTATATCAAAAAAAAATTGTTAGAACAAGGATGAAATGGACATACCTGAATAAAGTTGATAATGAGGCCGGATAGAAGGAAGAGTAGACCAATGGGAAGAATAATGGCAGCGGCGATTGCCATATTGCTAAGAAATTAGCCACATCCAAAAATGATGGATTCAAGAGACATATTGAGGGATGTATAGTTGGCAATCTGCCGTTTGTACAAATCAACCATGTGAAGCCCCAACTAAAATTTAAATAAATAAATAAAATAAGAAAATAAAAATGTTAAATTAGTTGAATCAATACATTTTGAATATAAAATGGTTATATATTAAAAAGAAAAGTCAATGGCAAAAAAATAACTACATCTTTTTCGAAAGTTTTGACACTTCAAGTATAAGTTGTTTTTTTCTACATAAACTTTGGTTGAGGACAAGATGCGAGAAGGGAGGTTGAGATAATTTAGGCATATGAAGAGGAAATGTTTGAATGTCCTGTTGGTGTGACATTTTAATATTAAACAAAATATATTATATGTCACATTATATATCATGTTATGTCTATTGGTGGACATTACATTTGTGCATCTTTACTCTCATCAATTGTGAAAGAAAATGGTCGTTAATTGTTAGTAACTTATGTAACCACCAACTCTTTATGTCTTGTAACTTATGTAACATTTGAGCCATTCATTTGGCAAATTTACTACCCACTATCTTCCTATTCATTGCAAGGAAGAATTTATCACCTATAAATAGTGTGGTCTTCCTTTGTGTTGGAAAGAAAAAGTAGAAACAACAAGAGATGTACAAGAAAATATAGAGTGAAAAAAATGAGTAGTATTATATTGAGATTAGTGTAGTGAAAGAGAGAGTTGAGACATAGAAAAAAGGGTAATTATATGTTGAATAAGGTTTTCTTTTTGTGGAGTTTTGGACTCTTCAACTAATCCAGACTTGCTTGAGTTGTACGACGTTGTTGGGCTGTTGTATCCTGGAGGGGACAAGTTAAGAGTGATACTGCTGGATTGGTGATTATGCCACAGTGGACTTGAATCTCCTTAAAGAAAGCGAGATATCCGCGCCTCAGCCTAAAGATTTGTTTATAATTTTTTGTTCATTTTATTCCAACTATAATTTATTGTATATGTGATATATTACACCTACATGTCCCACTGCGGAGGTGTAAGAGGTTGACTGTGAATGATTTAAGGAGAGATAGACGTAAATCAGAGAAGTATTAAGGAGAGGCTATTAGATAGGACATTGCGTAGTTTCAACTTATCGAGGACGTGACCTTTGATATGAGGGTGTGGAGAGTACGAATTAGGATAGAAGGTTAGTAGGTAGTAGGATAGATGCAAACGAAAGAAGTATTGAGGAGAGACTATTAGATAGGACATTGCATAGTTTCAGCTTATCGAGGACGTGACCTTAGATAAGAGGGTGTGGAGAGCATGAATTAGAGTAGAAGATTAGTAGGTACGTGTGTTGTTTTGATGTTCGTTCATATTAGTAGTAGTATTGCACTTTTAGTTTCTTATTTTTTCATACCCACAATTATCATATTATTTTGTTGTAGTTTTTGAAATTTTACTATAAATTGTTTTTGTTATTTTATGCTACTTTTTGTACTTCAGATACTCTTTTTTGGATTGCTTTGGACTATTTTCCCTTACGTCGAAGGTCTACCAAAAATAGTCTCTCTACTTCTGAGGTATAGGTAAGATCTGGTTGTCACGCCCCGAGCCTACACACCGGACGTGGCTGACACTCGAGAACCATTACTGGCCCCAAGCGAACTCTTGGTCTGACTTACTTACTTAGCGGAAGAAGACTCTATGCATATTTATAATGATCAATAGCATTGAACTCACTTGAACAATAAAATACTGAGAATGCTTAAAAAGTCAAACATTCAACTTGGCCAAAATGGCAACTCAAGTTTTAACATATGAAATGGTAATGTGAAGACAACAGAACTACTAACTGTCTATAAAACCTCTAAAACAAAGAGGGATGTCGGGAAAGGACCCCCGATCATCCTAACAACTGAAAACTAGAAAGCAAATGATAAAAATGAGCCTTCTAGAAAGCAAGGAGGCTCACCAACTGACTCTGAATGCTGAACTTGATCAACGAGGCGCTGGATGCTGATCCTGGTTACTTGCATTTGCATCATAAGACAATGCAGGCAAACTGACATCAGTACATTGAATGTACGAGTATGCGAGTTGGAATGCTAAACACAACTTAAGCTTAAAAAGGATCTGAAAGGAACACTTACCTTGGCTTTACTCAACTCCTGAATAACTGAACTCAATATAAAGCAATCAACATATGCAATATAAGAAAGCTTGTAAAAAAGTGGAAAACAACTTAGTTCGTTAAATAAAAATGCAATAACAAACTCAACTTTACACACATAATAATGTAATATAGTTTCTGTGGGAGTTTCTCTAACCGACAACCACCACTATGAGTCTAAGTGGTGATACAACGTCTTTCCCACACTGCCAGAATTGTCCTATACTTTGTCGTCATATAGAACGATTAACTAAGTGGATCCACTAGTTTATGCTAAAAGCATCTTAAGGAGTCATCTAAAAAATATGATCATTTACTACCCACGATGGCTACATGGTTTATGGAGACTTGAGTTAATATGAACTCGCATCCCCATATCGGTGCTCAATACTACTCCCAAAATATACTTAGCTTATATGTTTTTTAAAACAAACTTCTTTCTTTGGTTTGAGATAATTACTCAAAATTTAGCTTTAAAGCTCTCTTGGAATCGATGTTCCCTTTCTTGTTCAAATGTGAAAACATTTTAAACTCTTGGGAATACTTAGTTCCCTTATAGCTTTTTGAGAAATGAACTAAACTCTTAACTCTGTTCTTAATTCGAAACTTAAGTCTTAAAACAAAATTAAAACGTTTGTGAAAGACTTTTGAAAACCTTTAATGAACTACTCTTGACTTACTTCTTAACTTCTAGACTTGACTCTTAGCTTTCCTTGAATTGAATTATAGATTCAAGGATTGTGATTTGTGATAGGAAAGATCTCATGATGTTTAGGAGTGTTTTTAGATAGCTAAACATGAGAAAAGATCAAAATATCATTGTCTGAGGGTAGGTCCGCGATGCGGAGATGTATTTAAATTTTGATCACAAAAATATTTTTTGAGGTAGAACGGTCTATGACCACTCCACGACGCAGTGTGACTTTTCCCAAATTTGGGGAGCAGGTCCGCGATGCGGAGCCAGTCCCCAGATTTGCCCGACTAAATTTCTTCTTCGTTTTCAAGCCCCAATTCGCCTAAACTCGATTCGTTTTCCCAAATTAGTATTAGATACAGATACCCAACAAATGTACCTAAGAACCTAACTCCAACCAACTCAATAATTTGACGTAACGATCTCAGAAACGTCTCAATTTCATCCCAACTCAAGAACAATATCAAATTCAAGAATACATATCAAGAACATCAACTTTCAAACTCTTTTAGTACGAATTCACGCTAAAATAAACATGTTTAGCACGTGGGTGAACAAACCCAACGTTATGAAAGCCTCACATACCTTGTAGGATTAATTCCTTGGTGAAATTCACAACCAAATCGCACGATCTTGGCGAATCTTGAGCTTTTCTTCTCCTTTCTCTTCTTTTCACTTTTCTCCAAGCCCTAGCGTGAATTTCCAATTTTCTAAACTGACCAAATTCTGATTTGACCCTTAATTAATTCATTAAAATGAATTAAATTAATTGGGTAAGGAAAAGACCAAACTACCCTTCCAAAATCCGAATTTGACATTTTCTTATTCAAACAACCTAACTTCAAATAGGTATATCTCACTCATACAAACTTGGAATCGCACAAACTCCGGCGGCGTTGGAAATGTTAATCCAAGATATTTCCTACGATATCTGGAACCACAACTAACTCATCTTGAGGTAGGAGTTATGGTCGTTTGAAGTTGACCAAAAACTTAACTTAACATACTTAACAAATTTCCAGATTTTTATATTCTTTCCAAAAATGGTTATTTCCAATTCCTAACTTCTTCCTAGTTATTTCAAATTGGCGAGATGTTACAATATCTCCCCCTTGGGAACATTCATCCTCGAATGAGATTACTCTTACTAGGCTAATCGTGTAACATCTAACATTCAGCTTAAACACCCAACAAGCAATGCAATTATAACATGCTAACTTATAACTGAAAGAATACTAAGAAGAGAATTAGTACCTTGATCTGGAATGTCTCCAGTTTCAAAGAGATGTGGATATCTCTTTTTCATATCTTCCTCAGCTTCCCAAGTAGCTTCCTCAACAAATTGGTTCCTCCAAAGTACTTTAACTGATGCTACTTCCTTAGTCCTCAACTTGCGAACTTGACGATTTAAAATCTGAACCGGAATCTCTTCATAAGATAAGCTATCCTTGATCCCAATATCTTCAGTTGGTATGATAAGTGAAGGATCTCTCATGCACTTCTTCAACATGGAGACATGAAATACCGGATGAACTGCTACTAACTCTTATGGTAGCTATAACTCATAAGCTACTTTTCCAATCCTCTTGGATATTCTGTAAGGGACAATATACCGGGGACTAAGCTTCCCCTTCTTACCAAATCTCACAACACCATTCATGGGTGAAACTTTCAAGTAGATCCAATCATCCACTTCGAACTCTAACTCCCTTCTCCTAACATCAGTATAGGATTTCTGACGACTCTGAGCTGTTTTCAACCTCTCTTGAATCACTTTCACTTTCTCCATAGCTTGATGAACTAGATCTGGTCCTATCAACCCTGCTTCACCAACTTCAAACCATCCAATAGGAGATCTGCACCTTCTCTCATAAAGAGCTTCATAAGGAGCCATTTGGATGCTCGAGTGGTAATTATTGTTGTAAGCAAACTCAATAAGAGGCAGGTGATCATCCCAATTACCTTTGAAATCAATCACACAAGCCCTCAACATATCCTTTAAGGTCTGAATAGTGCACTCTGCTTGACTATCTGTCTGAGGATGAAAAACAGTACTCAAGTTCACCTTTGAACCCAAGCCTTTCTAGAATGACTTCCAAAACTGTGTAGTAAATTGTGCACCCCTATCTGATATAATCAAAACAAGGACTCCATGAAGTCTTACCACCTCCTGAATATATAACCTGGTATAATCTTCTGCTGAATGGGTAGTCTTAACCGGTAAAAAGTGGGCTGATTTGGTCATTCAATCCATAATCACCCATATAAAATCATGCTGCATGCGAGACCTTGGAAACTCTGTGATGAAATCCATGTTTATCATCACTCCCACTTCCATTCTGGGAGTTCTATAGTCTGAGCCAAACCACCGGGCCTTTGGTGCTCTACTTTAATTTGTTGGCAATTCGGACACTTAACAACAAATTCTGCAATGCCCTTCTTCATGCTACTCCACCAATAAACTCATTTCAAATCACGATACATCTTTGTGGAACCCGGATGAATGGAATATCTGGAGCTATGAGCTTCATCTATGATCCTCTCTTGGAGTCCATCCATCATTAGTACATACAATCTACATTGATATCTCAATACACCATCTCCCCCTTGTTCAAAAGCTAATACTTTTTGCTTATGAACATTTGCCTTCAATTCAAGCAAAATAGGATCTTGACCTTGCTTTTCTTTCACTTCTGACACTAGTGAAGATTCTGCCCCATTCATCACCACTACTCTTCATTTTGTGGAATCCATCAGTCGAACTCCTAAGCGTGCAAGTCTATGCACATCTTTCACTAACTCCTTTTTTTCTTCCTTAACATGGGCGGTTCTACCCATAGACAACCTGCTTAAAGCATCAGCAACAATATTAGTCTTACCTGGGTGGTAAAGAATACTCATGTCATAATCCTTGAGTAATTCTAACCACCTCATTTGTCTGAGATTAAGCTCTTTTTGAGTAAACACATACTGAAGAATCTTGTGATCAGTGAATACATCAACATGAACACCATACAAATAATGGCGCCATATCTTCAAAGAAAATACTATAACAACCAACTCTAAGTCATGAGTTGGGTAATTCTTCTCATGAACTTTCAACTATCTGGAGGCATAAGCTATAACTTTGTCATTCTACATTAACACTCAACCCAAACCAACTCTAGATGCATCGCAGTACACCTCAAAACCTTGAGTACTCTCTGGTAAAGTTAACACTGGGGCAGTAGTCAACCTCTTTTTCAATTCCTGAAAGTTTTTCTCACAAGTTTCAAACCATTGAAACTTCACTGTTTTCTGAGTCAACTTGGTCAAAGAAGATGAAATAGATGAGAACCTCTTTACAAACCTTCTATAATAGCCAGTCAAACCCAAAAAACTCCTAGTATCAGTTGGAGATGTGGGTCTAGGCCAATTCTGCACTGCCTCTATCTTTTGGGTATCAACTATAATTCCATCACTGAAAACTATGTGGCCCTAAAACGTCACCGACTCAAGCCAAAACTCACATTTAGAGAACTTAGCATATAACTCCTTATATTTCAAAGTCTAAAGAACTATTCTGAGATGGCTAGCATGATCTTCTTCATTCCTTGAATAGATTAGTATGTCATCAATGAAGACGATAACAAGCATATCTAAATAAGGTTTCAAAACTCTATTCATAAGGTCCATGAAAGCTGCTGTAACGACCCGATTTCTCGAGTCATGATGGCACCTACTATACCCTACCAGTAGGTAAGCTAACCCGCAACCCAGAACATCAAGCAATGAGTGAAAGGGCACAAAACTAGCGAAAACAATAATCTAAACAAGAATAACAAGGCGGAAACAACCCAAAATAAATATATACAGAAATCCCTCCCAGAACCTGGAAGTCACTAGTACAGAGCTATCTAATAAAGAGTACAAGTCCCAAAAGTGAACCACAACAAAACGTGTCTCAAAGGCAACAAGACTAGCTAAAACAAAAGAAGGAGACAGAACAAACCCCAAAACGTCAAGTGCTCGCCCTCGTCTCCGAATCACAGCTGCAAAAGAAGGCTGGAACTAATCACCGTTGATAACTGGTACTGGGACCTGCATCACGAAATAGATACAGAGCGTAGCATGAGTACCAACACAACAGGTACTCAATAGGCATCATAGGCCGACTGAGCAAAAAAGGTAAAAATAATAAGAAAGGATAGAATCTAGACACAGAGAGGTCAAAACGGATAAGAAAAGAAAGCACACGAGCATACCAGAAACAAACTAAGTACACTAAACTAAACCTAACTGGACCCCCATATGCCTAAAAGGTACACTCGTGCACAATCTTAAATAAAACCTGAACGAACCCCCATAAGCCCGACAGGTACACGAAAAAGCTAAGTCTAATGAGAAAGAAGAAAATCGGGCTCCCAGCCCAAAGTAACTAAGATAATCCATCAGCCTCCACCCAGCCAGCAGTGCACTCCCAGCCCAGCTAGAAAGAGTGACCCTAGGGGGCACCCAACCAAACAATCCACTCCCAGCCCGTTAGAAAGAGGGACCTGTGAGTGAGGTAGATATCGCGAGTCGTCCTACCATGCAGTCAGCTCCCAGCCCAGCTAGAAAGAGCGACCCGGGGACACCCAGCCAGCAGCACACTCCCAGCCCAGCTAGAAAGAGAGGCCCGGGGGCGATCGACGATATCACCGAGTCTACCCAGCCAACGATACATTCCCAACCCAGCTAGAAAGAACGACCCCGGGGGTGATGGTATCTCCAATAGGATTCAATCCAACAACAACAACCGTGGAACGTCGTCCACTCTAAGAAATCACAGAAAAGGCTCCAAGCCTATACTATCTCAATCCCCCGCCTCGAGTGATGCACCAAACCTTCGAGAATGCGTCGAAACCGCATAATGAGAGGGAGAAGATACAGAAGTGCAGCAAGTAGTGATAACGCCTAATCTAAGGCTCAAACTATCAGACTCAAGTCTGCTATTCCAGTCTACAAGGAGCTAAGTCATTCGAACAACGTCGGCAGCAAGTCAAGGCTATCCAGCCCACACGGTCATAAGTCTAAAGCAATGCTAGCCTAACCTAGACTAAGGACATCATGCTTACAGTTAAGGATGAACAAGGCATGTAATACATAGCATACAAGCATACAATAACATTTAGCACATAAGCATGCAACTCTATTAAATCAGTTAACATGATACTATACCCGAAATGTGGCCAATCGATCCTAACATGAGGTATCTAATCAAAGTAAGGTAGTAAACTGGTACCCACCCCCAATTCACTCCAATCGACATGTTTTTACACAATTAAGCTCAATCTAAAAGAAAGGAAGTCAAAGCCTACCTTAAGGCCGATCGCGCGCTCTCCAAATCACTTTATCGGAGCTTATCCTTCTCGAACGACCTACGAACGCTGTCACTCTATCAAATATAGGGTCACAACATTAGTACGGTCGTTTAGACACCAAAATCACAACAAACGGAGACGGGTCAATTTTGGAGTCAAAACATGAATCATGGGACCCACATCGAACTGTCCGAATTTGATTCCGTCAAGAGACCCTAAACAGCACCCCAAAATTATGTCCCAAAATGGAACACAATTTGAGGCTCAAAACATAGCAAAAACCAACAAGCAAGAAACCAAACTTTAATCAACTAAAAGAAACCCTACAGCAGCAGTCTAAACTCAAAATAAACGAAAATCGAAAGGTGCCCAACACTAATTGAACACTCTACGACGAAGCCACGACAATTCTCAACATGTGGGACTTCGAATCACCCAAAATCGAGCTAAAATGATTGAGATATGACCAAAACAATAATACCAAAAACAAAGGCTCGAAAAAGGTACTGCAGTCAGGTTTTATCATGAAATTACCTCGAACTACGTGCACCCAATAGCTTTTGAACACCCTACAGTGAAGCCACCGAAAATACGAAGCTCCCGCACTTCGAATCGCCTAAATCGGACAAAAGATGAGAGAGTTATGAGGGTTTGAAGTTTGGAAATATGTTGCTATTTTTTCTGCAATAATTTCCAAAACTTAAAACTCTGACGGGGTGCTCCGATCTCGTTCGGAACCCCGTTCACGGAAACGAGATATGCAACCATACCAAATTTGATATTACGGACTCAACGGCGCAGTCAAAATTTCCATCAGAGGTCATCTCGATAAAAAGTGGACCTCACTTCCAAAAGTCATTTTAAGTCAAAACCCACAAAAGGGCTCGAAAAGATATCGAAAACCTCGGGACACAAAAGAAGGGTCAATCTAGACCAAACTCGACATTTCGGAGCTAACCGCACTGACGAAATTCTCATCCGAGCGCGTTTACTCAGAATGTTGACCAAAGTCAAACTTAGGCTTAAACTTAAAGTTAAAACGCCTAATCGCACCGACTCACACTGAAAACCTCGGAAGTCATGTTGACCATGCTACTAGCCTAAAATGACCCTTCCAGAGCTGATAGAATTGTCAGAATTGGATTCCGATGTCAACTTCTTGAACTTTTGATCGAAAATGATTGTTCAAGGTTCATAAGCTCCAAAATACAAAAACTCGCACCAAGACCAAACGAACGACCAGATGACCGAATTGTCAGTCCCAACAAGTCATAAATGACTTGGGGTCGCTATAGGAACGCTCTAAACGACACACAGAAGGCAAGACACAGAAATGACTTGGAGGGTCATTACAGCTGCAGGTGCATTAGTTAAACCGAACGACATGACCAGAAACTCATAATGACCATAACGGGTCTTGAATATTGTCTTGGGAATATCACATTCCCTTACCTTCAACTAATGGTAGCCAGATCTGAGGTCTATTTTCAAAAAATAAGAAGCACCATGAAGTTGATCGAAAAGATCATCAATTCTCGAAAGAGGATACTTATTCTTGATGGTAACTTTGTTCAATTGGCGGTAATATATACACATCCTAAGGGAACCATCTTTCTTTCTCACAAATAAGACCGGAGCTCCCCAAGGTGAGACACTTAGTCGAATGAAACCCTTATCTAGCAGATCTTTCAACTGTTCTTTAAGTTCTTTCAACTCTGCAGGTGCCATCTTATATGGCGGAATAGAGATAGGATGAGTATTTGGAAGAACATCTATACTGAAGTCTATCTCTCTCTCAGGAGGGACTCCGGGTAGATCATCTAAAAAGACTTCTGGAAACTCTTTAACTATAGAAACTGACTAAATGAGAGGTATCTCAACATTAGAGTCATTAACTCGGACCAAGTGATAGACACAACTCGGACCAAGTGATAGAGTCATTGGCTCACTAGGAAACTGGAACTTGATTACTCGACTTCTACAATCTATTGATGCATAACGGACATGAATGCAGTTCATACCTAAAATGACATCAAAATCTACCATATCTAAGTCAACTAAGTTAGCCATGGTACTCTTGTGATTCATGGAAATTATACAATCACGATAGACTCTCTTTGCTAGAATAGACCACCAACAGGTGTAGAAACACTGAAGGGCTCACTAACTTGCTCAGGAAGAACATTAAAATTCATCGCAACATACGGAGTTACAAAGGATAACTCGATCATGGATCTAGCAAAGCATAAACATCGAAATTAAATACTTGGATCATACCAGTGAAAACATCTGGCGAATTATTTTGCTCATTTGCATATTCTTAGGGCATTCTTTCATGAAGTGAACTTCTTTTCCACACTTGAAACAACCTGACTGGCCATCACGACACTTACCTGGGTGGGTTCTACCACACCTAGCACATGCAGGAGCCCATTTACCTCATTGTGCCACACTACCCTGAGACTGTGCAGGTCTGGCTCTGAAGTTTTGCGATTTCTGACCATAATACTCACCTTTGTTTCTGGGTACAGATGCACTAGCAGATGATGGAGCAAGTCCCTTTTGCTTTTGCTGAAAAGACGAACGGTTCACATTACTTATCTGCTACCCTGACTCATTCCATGTCTTAGATTTCTTATTTCTGAATTCCTCCCTATCCTTCAGCTTCTCTTCCTCAACCTGCTGCACATAGACCTATCAACCTTGATATGTCCATGTCCCCAATTAACATAGTTGCCCTGCCCTCTTTGCTTGATAAACGGGACAACCCAATAATAAACAGACTCATTCTACTCCTCATGTCTGCAACCATCTCTGGAGCATAACGGGATAGTTGGGTGAGCTTCAACTTATACTCATGTACACTAAATGAATCCTGCTTAAGGGTAAGAAATTCTCGAACCTTAGCCTCTTTCAGTTCTCGGGGGAAGAAACGCCCCAAGAAGGCCTTCTCAAAACATGACCAACTCACAGGTAGTGCATCATCAACTCTATCCCCTTTCCACTAGTCAAACCAAGTCCTAACAACATTCTTCAGTTGATATGCAGCTAGTTCAACTCGCTCAGTATCGGCAACATGCATAACCTCAAATACCTTCTTCAGTTCCTTAATAAAACTCGCTAGATCCTCAGTAGTGCTTGAACTCGTGAAACTTGGAGGATTCATTCTCAATAACTCTCGGATCCTCGAAGTATTAGTCACTTCATTTCTAGCTCCTCTTTGTTGCCCAATCTGGTTAGTCACAGTTTGGCTCAACATCCGGATAGCCTCATGGAACTCAGCATTGGTAACCTCTCATTGGGGTTGCACCTCAGGTGCATTGGGTACCCCTTGCTCCTTAATATTCCTCCTAGCAAGACGACCTCTGACAGCTCTTCGTGGAGGCATGATTATCTGATAACACACGCAAACATGAATTAGAAGGAAACTTTTTTTAGAGATCAAATTATAACGCACGAAATTAGTGTGAAAGAAGTGAGATAATTTTCTTAAGTGTTGCAACCTCCTAATTATAGATGTGGCGCGCTTCACACCGATAACTAGGACTCTACAGACATGGCTTCATAGACTCTCTATAACTCTTGAACTATGTGCCCTGATACCAAGTTTGTCACACCCCGAGCCTACACCCCGGACGTGGCTGGCACTCGAGAACCATTGTTGACACCAAACGAACCCTTGGCCTGGCTTACTTACTCACCGAAAGACTTTATGCATATTTATAATGATCAATAGCACTGAACTCACTTGAATAATAAAATACTAAGAATGCTTAAAAAGTCAAACATTCAACTTGGCCAAAATGGCAACTCAAGTTTTAACATATGAAATGGTAATGTGAAGACAACTGAACTACTAATTGTCTATGAAACCTCTAAAACAAAGAGGGATGTCGGGACAGGACCCCCGATCATCCTAACAACTGAAAACTAGAAAGAAAATGATAAAAGGGAGCCCTCCGAAAAGCAATAAGGCTCACCAACTGACTCTAAATGCTGAACCTGATCAATGAGGCGCTGGATGTTGATCCTGGTTACCTGCGTCTACATCATAAGACAATGCAGGCCAACTGGCATCAGTACATTGAATGTACGAGTATGCGAGTTGGAATGTTAAACACAACTTAAGCTTAAAAAGGATCTGAAATGAACACTTACCTTGACTTTACTCAACTTCTGAATAACTTAACTCAATATAAAACAATAAACATATGCAATATATAGAAAGCTTGTAAAACAGTGGAAAACAACTTAGTTCGTTAAAGAAAAATGCAATAACAAACTCAACTTTACTCACATAATAAAGTAATATAGTTTTTGTGGGAGTTTCTCTAACCGACAACCACCACTATGAGCCTAAGTGGTGATACAACGTCTTGCCCACGCTGCCAGAACTGTCCTATACTTTGTCGTCATATAGAATGCTTAACTAAGTGGATCCACTAGTCTATGCTAAAAGCATATTAAAGAGTCATCTAAAAAGTATGATCCTTCACTACCCATGATGGCTAAATGGTTTATGGAGACTTGAGTTAATATGAACTCGCATCCCCATATCGGTGCTCAATACTACTCCCAAAATATACTTAGCTCATATGTTTTTAAAACAAACTTCTTTCTTTGGTTTGAGATAATTACTCAAAACTTAGTTTTAAAGTTGTCTTGGAGTCGATGTTCCCTTTCTTGTTCAAATGTGAAAATATTTTAATTTCTTGGGAATACTTAGTTTCCTTATAGCTTTTTGAGAAATGAACTCAACTCTTTACTATTTGCTTAATTCGAAACTTAAGTCTTAAAATAAAGTTAAAACGTTTGTGAAAGACTTTTAAAAAACTTTAATGAACTTCTCTTGACTTACTTCTTAACTTCTAGACTTGACTCTTAGCTTTCCTTGAATTGAATTATAGATTCAAGGATTGTGATTTGTGATAGGAAAGATCTCAAGATGTTTAGGAGTGTTTTTAGATAGCTAAACATGAGAAAAGATCAAAATATCACTGTCTGAGGGTGGGTCCGCGATGCGGATATGTATTTAAATTTTGATCACGAAAATATTTTTTGAGGCAGAACGGTCTATGACTGCTCTGCGACGCGGAGTGACTTTTCCCAAATCTAGGGAGCAGGTCCGCGATGTGGAGCCAGTCCCCAGATTTGCCCGACTAAATTTCTTCTTCGTTTTCCAGCCCCAATTCATCCAAACTCAGTTCTTTTTCCCAAATTCTTATTAGATACAGAAACCCAACAAATGTACCTAAGAACCTAACTCCAACCAACTCAATAATTTGACGTAACTCTCAGAAACATCTCAATTTCAACCCAACTCAAGAACAATATCAAATTCAAGAATACATATCAAGAACATCAACTTTCAAACTCTTTTAGGACGAATTCACGCTGAAATAAATATGTTTGGAACGTGGGAGAACAAACCCAATGTTATGAAAGCCTCACATACCTTGTAGGATTAATCCTTGGCGAAATCCACAACCAAATCGCACGATCTTAGCAAATCTTGAGCTTTTCTTCTCCTTTCTCTTCTTTTCTCTTTTCTCCAAGCCCTAACGTGAATTTCCAATTTTCTAAACTGACCAAATTCTGATTTGACCCTTAATTAATTCACTAAAATGAATTAAATTAATTGGGTAAGGAATAGACCATACTACCCTTCCAAAATCCGGATTGGACATTTCCTTATTCGAACAGCCCTACTTCAAATGTGCATATCTCACTCATACGAACTCGGAATCGCACAAACTCAGCGGTATTGGAAATATTAATCCAAGATCTTTCCTACGATATCTGGAACCACACCTAACTCATCTTGAGCTAGGAGTTATGGTCGTTTGAAGTTGACCAAAAACTCAACTTAACATACTTAACAAATTTTCAGATTTTTATATTCTTTCCAAAAATGGTTATTTCCAATTCCTAACTTCTTCCTAGTTATTTCAAATTGGCAAGATGTTACACTGGTATACTTTATCTTCTTGAAACCTCACTTTGTGAGATTACACTGGTATATTAGTTGTTGTTGAACTATCACCACTTATGGATAAAAACACACCTCAAAGCTGATTAGACTAACTATTAGTTGTTCTCTTTTTCTACCTAAACTATCACCATCTACTCAAGTAAGTGTATTATAATATACAAATGACAAATAATTCAAGTAGGAAAATGGAATAACCAATAAAAGTTCAAGTAGGAAAGAAAATAACATATTTAGAGTATGAAACTTGCAAAAATATAATAGTTTAAATACTTTTTTGATGATCTTCGAAAAAAAACCCAATCGATCTCTTTTTTAGAAGAACTATGTTGTTAATGTCGATGCGTGCAACCTTTTCAAAAAGTCATGTAAATACCCTGTTTATTGTTGTAGGGAGTACATAAAGTTGATAGTAATTGTTCAAAACATATTATTTTGGACACTTGACAAATTTTATTTGATTTTTGAATTTGATTGGAATTACCATATTATTTGAACATGTGGCATGTCACGCTTCGAATTTGCATCCTAAATGTGGTTGGCATTCGAAATCACTATTGACCCTGAGCGAATAATTGATCTAGCATGCTACATGATTAATACTAAATTAAATGGAAGATGAGAAATAATAATAATGAACTAAATTGCAGAAAAATGAAATAATTCTCTATAATGAAAAAGCAAAAAACAACTAGAACACTGTCAATTTTAAAATTACTAGTGACTAATGAAGCCTCTAATATCACGACTGAATAAGTCTATAGGAGCAGGATTTCGCTACCTGTAAGCAAAATATTTGAAGATTGAACTATAAACTAATCAATCATAACTAAATTGAAATTCTTTTGATGCGAGTAGGACTCACCACAAGCTGAATGAAGAACTTAGTGGAATGTTTTGATTGGCTGAATCTGAACACCAAAATTTACACCATAAAACGGTGTAGCACAAAGGATGTTAATACATTGAATGTATTGATATGTAATGCAAGGATTGAATATAATACATATATGATAACAAGAAGATTATAAAGTTGAGTATGAACAATATAACTAAGTTAACTCAATGAAGAAAGTCAGGGCTGAAACATTTGAGATAATCATTAAAATCCTCAATAACTGAGAGTATATAATCTATTGTTTACTAAAAAGCTGAGGCATGTATTGGAATTGTTTATTTTAAATAACATCATAATTTGTATCTGCATAAAAGATCATTATGATACTTTAAGTAAAGAAAATACAATGTTTTTAGAGAGTTTTTTTTTTTACAATCGACATACCCTAAGTAAGCTCATGATGTCCAACCTCTAATCTGAATGAGAGAGCTGCTTTATACCTTGTTGTGGTATACAACCTAATAATTGTGGATCCAAAATTAAGCCTCTTGGTCCAAGGAATCATCCTAATTGGTCGTACAATCCTAACCTACAATGACAACATAATTTTTGGGCATGTGTAATCTAACTCATATTTGTTTTGTACTAAATAATTTTCTCAAAATTGTATATGCTCATGAAATATTATGTAAAGTAACTAAAATCATAATGTAATTCTCTACTCAAAAATCTGATTTGCAAAATTGAACTGCACTGAGCCTATGCTCAATTTCTGTATTCAAAATCAAGTCTTCACTTTCATGAGCATCTAGTTCTCCTTGCAAAATTACTTTTCAAAATAATTATAATATGAATCAGTAAAAAAAATATAACTCAACTTAAAATCAATCTTTTTTTAAAAAATTAATCCCAAAACATAAACTAAATTTGAAGATATTGAAGAGAAGGTTTGAGATTGAAACCCAACATTAATTTCAAATAATATAAGACTTTGAGTGGGACTTTGCAAGCCTAGAAAGTTTTTTTTTCAAATTAATCAGCTAAATACAAATTATTTCTCACCTAAAAATTAAAAAAAAAAAACACTTTTCAAAATAAATTAATTTTAAAAATTCGATCACATACTAATAAATTTGTCATACTTAGTATAGTTGGGATCAACTTATTTTTAGGTTATTTTTAATTTTTAAGCATTCACTTTTGGTCAAAAAAATTTAAAAATAAATAAAATATCTAAAGTAAAACATCCTTTTTTATAACCTTTTAATTTATAAATTACTTTTTATAAGCTCGTTGGAACCAATTCAAAATATATTTATTTTTAGAAGGGTTTTTGGTCAGTAGTATACTTGCACACACAACACCATAATTTTGTAAGGTTTTTATGTAATATTGCAATAAACAATTGTGGTGTTTTTCTCTTACAATATATGTTGAATTTGTTAAACCCCAGCGAAACACAAAGCCAGAGATGAACACCCAGCAGCCATACCACCAGCCGGCTACACTAGAAGAAGTGCGTACTCTTTGGATTGGCGATTTACCATACTGGGCTGACGAGTCCTATCTCCATAGTTGGTTTGCTCACACTGCCGAGGTCTCTCTCTCTTTTTTTTTTGTTTTTCCCCAATTTTTTTACTGTACTGGTGTTGTTTTTATATTTATTATGAATTTTCGTTTGAATATGTTTATCTGGGTATTCTTGATTTTCGCTTAAGTAGTCAAAAAACCAAGTCTTGGGGATGGTTAATGAAATAGTTAATGTGTTTCTTTGAATTTTTGAAGAATCTTGACAATTGATGTGGAACTGTAATGAATGGTGAAATTTGTGGTAGTTCTTTAGTAGTGTTAGTGGAGAATAGCATATTAGAAAAGGAAAAAATAAGATTGAGGCTTTGAGTCCTCCTTCCATGATATGATTGGTATTGTGATGTTTGAGAAATTAAAAGGTTGGTTGGTGGTGTAAAAGGGCGGCCTTTGATTTGTGTGTGTGGAAAGAACATAAGTGGAAAATTTGAGAAGGACTAACTCTTTTTTGTACAAGTTGGTGCTTTTTGTGAGAAGCTAGTGAAATATAGAACACTTATAGTGATGGGATTAAAAGTTTAGAATGACATGGTTAGATGAGAACTGCTCCCTTATCAGTAACTAAGGGCAAAATAGGCGTGCTTCACAGGGCTAGTGTGATTCAACTTCAAAGAAGTATGTGCTTTTTCGGATAAGGTGCAAATTAAGGCGAGGCTGAACTGCTTGCATCTTCATGGTATGTAGCCTTAGTCTATCAACAAAGAAAGAGGGGTAAAGAAATAAGACATCACCTTTGATGTTGGGAAATTTTCTGGTGTAATGACATAAGTGGTTCTTAGAAAAAATATACTGTTTAAGCCGAAAGGACAATACCTGCCTTTTTTACATCTTCTTGTTAGAAATTCTGTAAGATATCTCTAGTCTGACTTATTCAAGAGTTTCGACAACTAAGCTATCAATTTTTCTGGTTATGTCGAGTCCTCCTTCCATGCTTTGATTGGTATTGCGATGTTTGAGAAATTAAAAGGTTGGTTGGTGGTGTAAAAGGGTGGCCTTTGATTTGTGCGCTTGGAAAGAACATAAGTGGAAAATTTGAGAAGGACTAACTCGTTTTCGTACAAGTTGGTGCTTTTCGTGACTAGTGAGAAGCTGGTGAAATGTAGAACACCTAGTGACGGGATTAAAAGTTTAGAATGTGATGGTTAGCATGAGAGCTATCCCATGTCTGAGAACTGCTCCTTTATGAATAACTAAGGGTAAGATAGGTGTGCTTCACAGGGTTAGTGTGATTCGACTTCAAAGAAGTTTGTGCTTTTTTAGGATAAGGTGCAAATTAAGGTGAGGCTGAAGTGCTTGCATCTTCATGGTATGTAGCCTTAGCCTAGGAACAAAGAAAGAGGGGTAAAGGAATAAGACATCACCTTTGATGTAATGAAATTTTCTGGTGTAATGACATAAGTGGTTCTAAGAATAGATACTGTTTTTAGCCAATACCTGGTTTTTAGATCTTCTTATCAGAAATTCTGAAAAAAACTCTAGTCTGACCTATTAAGAGTTTCGATAGCTATCAATTTTTCTGGTTATGTTGAGGTTTTATCAAGGAGCTCTTGACATGTCAGTAGGAAAAAAATATGAGAAAGAGGGATACGTAAAAAAATATTCCCCGCACTATTGTATGGATCATTTTAAGGCCAGGAACATACAGGCTTTCAAAGGAGTTGAGAAGCATTTCCACAAATGAAAATATGTACTGCTTTTTTGTATATATTCTCAAGTATAGATGGTTGGATAACCTTTGTGGATAACAATTCATTTTTATAGCTAGAGCATTCTTACTCTGTGGTTTTCCTATTTATTATTGCAGCTATAGGTTAGGTTAAAGTTAAATTCATGAATGGTAGAATAAGTGGGCTAAGCTGATAATTTTGCTTCCAACAAGTACTACTTGTCCCCTACCAATACATGTGCCAAGCAACTCTACCTATCAAGGAATAGGAAGATTAAAAGGTATATGTTGATTCCATTGGAAATTGAACCTTATTCGCGGAGCACAACACTCTTTTTAGCTAGAACATTTTTACACTAGGGGTTTCCTATTTGTCGTTGTAGATGTAGGTTAGGTTAAAGTTACCCTGGTGTATGGTAGGATAAATGGGGTGTTAATTTTGCTTCCATCAAGTACTTGTTGCCCCCTCCCCCCACCCATGCAAGCATCAGGTAACTCTACCTATCAAGACATAGGACGATTAAAAGATATTTTATTCTTTTTGTTGGGAATTGAACCTTGGTCTCCTATATTTTCTTCCAACTCCATTGACTACTAGGTCATACTCTTGAGTGCGTCACGAGTATTTGTTACTTGGGATAAGGTCGAAATTTTCCAATCAACATGTGAAATGATCTACAGATGCCCATGTCCTCTATTAATAGTTCGGATCAAAACTACCCCTGGCATTATACAAGTAGCTTCGTTTTGCCCTTATTTACTAATGGAAAACCATTTGAACTAATTAGCATTAAAATTTTCCACTTGTCAATAAGTAGACTAAATTAAACCCAACCCGTGTCACCTCTCCACCATTTCCAAAGCCATCTTCTTCACTACAGATACGACCAAAGACCACCATCGCATCTCCACCTTCTCAACAACAGAGAACACCCCATCCTCCACTTCCACCCACTCACCCACAAGGGACCTCCTAATAAATAACCACATGTCATCTCCGCCATCCTGCTTCTCAAACCACCACCACAGCAACACCATGACAACCTCAATTCCAATTTCCCAGCCTGAAGCAGCAGTGTTCGGCCATAAAGATCTGTTACTAGCTAGAAATTTCCCTTCATTTCATCTGAAATCTCCAAAACAGTTTCTTATTTGTTTCTGGTCTTATAACATAAATCAACTTGGAGTTGCAAATTGAAAATGGGGTCGTCTTTAGTTTCCGGCAGAGCAAGTGACAACACGTGTTCTGAGGCACTTACAGAATTGATTTTGGCTATCCAAGAACTGGAAAAAACTGAATCTTGTAGGCTGGGTTTTCTACATTCTGGTAATTTTCCTTTCTGTGTTCTGTTTTGCTTGAATCGATGGCAGTGATACATTTGAAAAGTCTCTATCGGATTTAAGCTTCTCCTGTGCATTATGTTGAAAAGGGAGATGGTGGTCCGAGGGAATAGAGATGAAAATATCCAAATCTATGAAAATCTATGATCTGGGTATTGAAGATTTGAGAATTTTGGAGATGGGGTTGAATCTTTTTCTGAATTTTTGTTCTGGAATTAGAAAAAAAGAAGTGGAGCTGGACGGTGCTGGGCATCTGGAAAAACTGAATCTTGTTGCATTTCTTTGATCTTTTTCTTTTCTAGTGTCTTTCTTCTTTTTAATGTGAGGTCTTCCTAAGGTCTAGCAGTGAAGGGACGAAGGAGGTCAAAAATGGAGTGTTGCAGTGCTGGTCGTCTGTGTTATAATGGTAGAAATAAGGCGTTTGTCAAAAGGTGTGAAAGAATTCTAAGGGGTTTTCATGGCTGAATTTGGAGGAAGGCTGGTGGAGCTACGATGGAGCTTACAATTGCATGGTGTTTCAATGGAGGAAGAAGATGAAGAAGGTTCGGGAGATGATTTGGACATGCGGAGAATTTTGGTGCGATTCAGTCCAATTAAAGATTAATTAGTTCAATTAGTTTACCGTTAGTCAATAAGGGTAAAGTTAAGCCACTATATGATGGCATGGGTATGTGGACCATTTCACATAATTTAGGGGGCAACTTTGTATCTTTGGGGGAGGGGGACATTATAAAATACTAGTTCACTTTCTTAAAAGGAAAAGTTATACCTAATTATTGTAGTTAAAAGTTTGGTAAGTCCATCTTTTGCGCTCTGTAATATCAACTACTTAAGCTGTTTTACGTAATGCGTAAATGACTCCACATTACTATCACAAGCTTCTCCTTTTCTTTGACAATCATGTGCACATTTACTTTGATTCAAATATCATAGTTCATCATGCTACTATAATGAAAAGTTTCAATTATAATTGTATGCTTATTCAAATTTAATGTCATGGTAATGACCAATTTGATCCCTCCAGGTGCTCTCAATAAAAGTTATCCGCAACAAAATCACTGGACAACCTGAGGGCTATGGATTTGTGGAGTTTGGTGCACATGCAGTTGCTGAGCGGATTTTGCAGTCGTATAATGGAACTCAAATACCGGGGACAGAGCTAACTTTTAGGTTAAATTGGGCATCATTTGGGATTGGAGAGCGTCGTGATGCTGGGCCAGAGCATTCTATTTTTGTTGGAGATCTAGCTCCTGATGTAACAGATTATCTATTGCAAGAGACTTTTCGTACTCACTACCCGTCAGTTAGAGGAGCGAAGGTTGTTACTGATCCGAATACTGGCCGCTCAAAGGGATATGGTTTTGTTAAATTTGCTGATGAGACAGAACGAAACCGTGCCATGACGGAAATGAATGGGATGTATTGCTCAACTAGGCCGATGCGCATCAGTGCAGCAACACCAAAAAAGTCCAATACTATCCAACAACAATATGCAGTACCAAAAGGTAATTCAGAACTGCAATTTAGTGTGTAATAGGATTTATTAATATTTAAATCCAGCAATAAAGTAGTGCTATATGATTGTGGAAATGACTTTACGTATACACACACACAAAAAATGTTATTACTGTTTAGGGGAGGGGATAGTACATACTGGATTCTATTCCTGATCAACTGGCTAAGCATGAGGTACTCATACCCACCTCGAGTCCGTATGACTTTGCAATATGAATATTGTTCTTTTTTAATAACCGAGAAATCCCTGAGGGCCAGTGGATAATAGGTCCTCCCCTTTATGGATTACATTTCTTAACTTAAACCCATAAAATTCTAAGAAAGTCTATTAAGTATCATCCTTGTCTACAAATTTTCAGATTAAGCAACATAACAAGTAAATACAAACATTTGTACTTTATAATACTTCACCTTTTCTTCCAGCATCTTTGTTTCCTTTCTCCTAACCATTACCCATAAAATACTTGCTGGAACAGTTACCCATATCTTTTTAGTTTTTTTCCTGCTGATGCACCTTCGATAACTTAATAGAATAATAATTATCTAGAAAGGACATCAGATGTATTGGTGGACACTCAAGTCGTTCCTTGGAAGATTTGTGTAGCATATGTAGATGCATTGATCTTTCGATTTTATTTATGTTCCTCAGTACACTAAACACTGAATTTTGGTTTTGATGCAGCAGTATATCCGCCTGCCGTTTATACTCCAACAGTGCAGACTATTCCTGTAGATAATGACTTGACTAATACAACAGTGAGTTAGTAACTTGGAATGTGTCCCTCATATTTCAACTTCTCTTCTGATGTTTTTTGCTTAACTGCAGGTTTATGTTGGAAATCTGGATCCTAACTTAACTGAAGAGGAACTAAGACAAGTATTTTTGCAATTTGGTGAAATTGTTTATGTTAAGATCCCTGCTTCCAAGGGCTGTGGTTTTGTGCAGTTTTCTGCGAGGTATCTGTCTTCATGAAGCTTTCACCTTTATAACAAAAGGGGGGGGGATAAGTGTATTGGTCTGCGGAAGTTGATGTAATAGTTGCCTATCACAGTTGATTGTACGTCTTCCTTAAGATAACTTCTCCAGTCACTAAAAAGAGTTACGGAACAACGAGAAAATGTGAGGGATCGTGAATATGACAAAAGCGTAGAGATATTGATCCTTTGACTCTTTCATAGCATTTATTTCTGAGTGTTCAAGTTTTTTCCCTTCATCTTCATTATACAGGCCATCTGCTGAAGAAGCAATCCAGAGAATGCAGGGTGCTGTGGTTGGTCAACAAATTGTTCGTGTTTCCTGGGGTAGGAGTCCGACAGCTAAGCAGGTGAAAATTATCCTATAAATTTTCATTGTTAGCTTTATTCTTTAGAATCTTAGGAAGATTTTATTCATGTTATGGAATTGTTGCATGAGTCTGATGATAAAAAGGTGAAAATAATCCTGTATATTTTTTTTGTTAGCTACAGAGTTGTCTTTAGGATCTTAGGAAGGTGTCTTAGGAATGTCACAAAGACGTTTTGAAGGACTTGATAAAAACGAAAGATGTTTTGTAGGAAGTAGTTCTATCCAGAAAATTAAGAGTTCGCCTTCGTACTTCTCATTTTTGGTGTAAAGAAGAACTTGTACGAGATATAGTTCCCTGTTAGACATCATTGGATTGCTATAAGAGGAACAAGGATGTATACTTGTGCATGTTTTGAACTTGTAAATATGGTTTGCAGCATAGCCTGTGTTGAAGATTCATAATATTGTTACCTTTATCAAAAAAGGAGAGGTTATCTATGTCATGAAATTGTTTTAATGGTAGTAACCATCTTGATTCACAAGCCATTTAAAACGAAATTGAGAAGTCTTTCAGGCAATGAACATCTAGTTAAGGTAAGCAGTGATTGCAACAGGCTTTGAAAAAGCAGTCCATTTAAGAGAAAAGTTCAATAATTACCACAAATATTAATAAAATCTTGTGTGCTATATATGGAACTATACATTATAGATGTTTGTGTTATGCGTGTACATTATAGAAGTAAACTATTGCTCAGCATGCTGGTATGAACTGTAGATCTGAATTGCTTGTATTCCATGAGTTATTAATTGTCTAACATCTGAAAAATATGGTGCTGTCTTGTAGGACGCTGGTCTATGGGGTCAGCCTGCTGATCCGAGTCAATGGAATGCTTATTATGGCTATGGACAAGGTTATGATGCCTATGCTTATGGAGCCACCCAGGATCCTTCACTATATGCATATGGTGCATATGCTGGTTATACGCAATACCCTCAACAGGCAAGATTTTGCTTATTTTTCTTATTCAGGCCAATTCCTTACTGTGCAATTATTGATTATGATGAGAAGCTAAATGATGAATCTACTTCGTGAGCTTATCTGCCAATTTTTTTGGCATTCTGGAATAGCTGATAAGATCATTGCAGTCAATAAAATAGTTGCAACTATCTTGGTCATAAACTTCAAGTTTTATGCATCATATTAAATACTTTATTTCATAGTCTGTCACTCCTCAGAGCTGTGTCGGGCAGTTCCAGAATATTGCTTCCCTTTGGTCTAGGCTTCCTCATTTTGCTGAACAGAGTGATAGCAATTACCCGGAAGCAAGGCATCTCAGTTAATAGAGCTCCTTGTTATATACAGACGAATTTTTCAAGGCTGCTCTGCATAGAATCTGAAAAATGGGATTTTATTGAGAAATCCATGTCTTTCTTCAGTTCTTTTTAATGATTTTTGTCTAAAATGTTCATGGATCTGCATAGAATCAAGAAAATGTGATTTTATTTAGGAATCCGTGTTACACAATTACTTCATATGCTTTATCTGAAGTATTTAGGGAAGTTGCAACTTCTTCTAATCTCTCATCGTCTTCATAACTTCTGCTCTGGCTGGTTCTTGATATTTTTCCCCCTCTTTTGACTTCTTTTTAAATTTTTTTTGCTTGCGAATGTTAAGGCTGGTCTATCTTAGACTAGTTCCACAACTAAGAGCCTGATCAGGGACTATTGCATCCCCATTCTGGCATCCCCCAGGGCACATGCATGCTTACACAGACATGCATGCACAAACAAAACTGATCTTTTTGAAGGGGTGGAAAGTGTCTTGCACGTATTCCTCCTCAGGAACATTCTCTTCCCTGAAGTTTGATGTCTCTTTCATTAACAAACATTATGTTAGTAGTTGACGATAATTCATTGGTGCATTCACAGGCTGTACATGTGATGATTACACTGTCAACTTTCTTGTCCTTTCTTGATAACCTGTTTCTGGAAATATTATTTGTATCATCTCTTTTAACTGGGTCATATTTGAATGAAATATTTTGTAGTATGTATTTATCTTCTGACGATACATAGTCAATCCTTCTGGTGTAGGCTGAAGGTGCTCAGGATTTGGCTTCCATGACTGGTGCTCCTCCAGTTATTGAACAACAAAGAGAGGAGCAGCATGATCCTTTGGCTGTGCCAGACGTTGACCGGTAAACATTGCATTTGCAGCTTCTTTTTGTGTACTTATATCTCGTTAGGTGCTTTGTTAGACTTTGTGCGTGAAGAAAAAATTCTTCTCTGTCCTCCCACCTGCTTTTAACGCTCAATGTTTTCCGATCTAATGATAATTGTTTCTTACGACAGGCTAAATAATGCTTACCTTGCTGTCCATGCAAGCACAATCTTGGGCCGGCCATTGTGGCAGAGGACATCATCGTTTCCACAAGTATAGAGTGCACCGTTACAGAGATACTGTACCTGTTTGAATTAAGTTCTTGTAGTGTATGTTTATTGGTAACAAAGACTTGGCCAGCCTTCAAAATGCATGCTGCATTTCAGTCTAACATGCTTAATGCTACTTTCTGAATTCTTCCTCCAAAATTTCCCTTTCTGATTTCTTCGTTTTCCTGTGTAATTATAGCCTTAGTTCTCTCAGGGAGTTGGGTGTCTTTCAGTTATTACCTGCCATAGGCTACCTTGCCTTCAGTACTACTTTTCTCAAGAACTAAGAGATCTATATTTGTATGCCTGTGGATGACTAATTAACATGGAGGTGTGGTGGAAGAGTATTTTATGCAAAAAGAGATGCATATGTACAAATGTTTTGTCCTGTGCTACATTTATGAGGGTAGTTGATCATTTACTATTGATAATAATTACCATATGCCAAAAATACTACACAAAAAAAATTCTTCCTTGGTTTGATTCTATATTTGATTAGTACTTAGCTGTTACGACTAGGCCGCGATAGGATACCTGACGACCTGCTACTGATACGTGAACTCTCTAAGTTAAGATGTGCAACAATTATGATTTGAAGGATAAAATTGTCTCAAACTCTATGAAAGATTAAAGTGTGAGAGTTGATGTAAAACACAAGTCTGTTTAAACTATTCCAAAGTATACAAGTTACGGAGCTATTAAGATCTGAAAAATAAAATATGAGACAGTTTTGATAATGGTAAAAGTACCAATGGGTCGTTCAGTAGCTGGTTAGGTTTATGCAGGTGTTAATAATGCAGGTATTAGTTATTCTATCTCTATTATGTATACGATAATACTCGAATTTCCTCATATTAATTATTTGGATTTCTAGATTGCAAACCAAAAGTCGCATTAATATTATACGAGTAACTTACTTTCTTACTAGCTACCTGATGTTGTATAACTTATACAAAAATTAACATATAGATAAGTAACCTCTTTTCTAGCTACCAAACGACCCTTAAGTCTACTAAGTAATAGTCGTCATTGATCTAAATCTACTAGGGACACTGGTGTGACATAATTGTGATGAAGAGTCAGCATTACATACACTACACTGCATATCATCTATATATGTTGATTCTTTGCATTTTATCATATTGTTTTGGTTGAATCTTTGTATATCATCTATATAGGCTAATCTAGTAATCTGAGCATTATTATGTCGTTCATTTGGATTTAGCTTGTATACGATTATTTTCCTCATCTGTTGAGTGGAACATCATACAACAATTACCATATAAATGTTATTTGACATCTAAAAATTATAACGAGATCCGACTGTACTACGACATGACCAAACTACTCCCACATTCTGCATGTTTGTCGTCATCTTTTCCTATCTGTAATGAGTTGAGAAACAAACAATAGTTTGGGATAAACACATGTAACTGCTTGAATTCACTTCCTCTTGGCACTTCTAGCACATTTGATCACCAATGATCATAGAGAGACCACTCAAAGTGAGTGCCACTTCCTTTCATTAAGACTTAAACTGTGGATTATACTCATCAAACACACTCGCCAGCTCTTCCAGAATGGGCAATGAAAGTAACAGCTTGATCATCTTTTCTTACAGATGCTTAATTCTCCAAGTTAATTCCATTCCTCAATAGTACCATGATCTCATGCTGGAACTGCCAAACTTTTCTCTATGCCCGTGAAGTTGTCTTGCATCGTTGTTGGACCCTTGCCTGAAGTCCAACAGATTGAAACTGCATTAGTTGTCTAAATCATACACAGAATATCAAACATTACCAGGAAAGTATAGCCAGATGAATTTGTCCAAGCATCATGAAGAATAGTATTATAAACTGGGTAAATAATGTGGAACCGAATATGTTGCGTAACCAGGACCTATAATGGAATTAATCAACATATAGGATCACACATGGCAATACATTTTCTCCACATTTGTGACTACAGAAAACTTCACAGTATTTGGCGGATATTTATGTGATCTGCAAAAGAATATTCATGCGACTCCTAGAAACGTATTTGGAGTATTCACAAGCCACCTGGAGAGACGTATATTCTCTCTATTTATGAAAATATACAGAGAAATTACCATAGGTTCTAAATAAGGTAGAGTATAAAGAAGTGCCTCAACCAATAAGATCTAGCAGAGGATAAGATTGAGGACATTGAACTAGACATCCATCGGCTCAAACATCTCTCACACATGACTGTTTTCACATTCATGGCAGGAATAGTGCATGGGAATTTGATGCAAATCAAGTGAGTGTAAATTGCAGTCATATTTTGCATTAAAACACAAAAGGGAAAAGAAATGCAGATATGTGACAAAAGGTGATAAAAAGGTATCATTATTTCATGAAAAAACAAACCAGCACTCTTTTCCATTTTTCTCCTGCTGCGCCACAAAAGCCGAATTGGAGTGCCTGCAAATCCTGCACTTGTCCTCAGTTGCTTTTCCATGTAACGACGGTATGTCTCAGGAAAGAGTTTTGCATCGTTAACAAAGAAGACAAATGTAGGCGGTCGAATAGCAGCCTGTAAAATAAAAGCAGAACATGAGTTTATTACGTTTTGAAGAAATGCCAATTCAAGTCACTGAAGTGAGAGTTTACAACACACTTGCATCCAATGCCATGTATGTCAATGTCACTTCTGTTAAATCTATTTCCATTTTAATGAGTATCAAAAACAGGGGGTAGCCAGCTTGGAAGTAAACCTCTTACAGCAGTTATATGTTTTTTCTACTTCCTAAATAACAATAAAAGGGATTTTTTTTTTGTGCTAGCAGGTAGCCATTCTACTACATGTTTGTCAATTATACATCCTCCAAGATCCAGAGTGCAAGTGTTTGCTTGAGTAGAAAATAGTAAATGTAAATGCATCTTCCCAAATGAAATTTACCTGAGTGCTATAATAAACACGCCCTCTCTTTCCACCTCTAGTCCTAGGAGGTGCTTTAAATGCAACGGCTTCTCGCACAACTTGATTCAATATCGCAGTAGTCAATCTTCTTGATCTCTCTTTTTCCACCGCAGCAGCAGAGACAATGATCCTAGAATATAACAAAAAATTATTTTAAACAGGACTAAATCTTATACGGAAGGTCACTAGTGAGACCAAACAAATGCTTCAGTGAAAAAAAAGCTCTCCATTTTACTTCCCCTCAAGTTATCCCTTGCTGTTTTTTGTACCTATGAAACAGTTACTCCATTTTAACCAGTTCTCTTAATATGTTTCTGATCTGTCTTACTCCAACAAAACAGAAACAAACATCTTATGACTCTCCAACTTAATTTTGCATACAAGTCACATCTCATCTAGCATTCCATTTACAGTAAGCATCACATCAATCTATTGCATGACGGCCTCACATGGGATTACCCAAAAAAGGGCCTATTTCTTAAGCTTCTTATTACCTAACTACCATAAGTACCTCTATTACTACTCCTCAAGTTATCCCTTAATGTTTTTGAGCATTAAGCTCTGAAATACAAAGTTTGAGTTGTATTACAGCCACCACAATAATATGATATGCCGGTATTTTATTCCTTCATCTAGTAAAAATATGAAACAACACATCTGATCTTCAGTACAGAATCACAGATGCCAAAGTCTATTGCAACTGATTTTTGTCTGAAATGTGGCAATAAATTTGTAAAGCAAATGAGGAACAAGTATAAACAAAGAAAATGGATGGAATAAGTAACATACTTTTCAACACTGTGCCCAGCTATTGCTGTTGAATACACAATAGGTGCCCAACTCAGAGAACGAACCTTCCGTCTAACATCTTCCTCATAAAATACAGTAGTTTCTTGGTTCTTGTTTGGGATCGTATCCCACTTGTTCACAACGATGAGACAACCCTTCCCTTCTCTCTCTATCCTTTCTGCAATTTTGCAATCCTAATAAATTGCAAGGAAACAAAAATGAGTTTACATGTCAATATTTATGTTGCCACACTAGGAGCACAGATGGAACTACTCTTCGCCTATTACTAAAGACTGATGTATTCTCATTGCTGTATCATGTGCATTAGCTTGGAGGAGTTTTCTTAAATGAGAACCCCAAAAGAAAAAAAGAAGTCCACATATTACTAATATTTGGATTATCTAAATTATTCAGTATGTATATTGGTCCAGAAAAGAAGAAGAGCAAAAATATAGGGTAAAAGTTAATAACATTGTGGATATCTCGAAAGCATCTTTATTCTTTAGAGATCTTTCCTCTTGATAATGCCATAAGCTCCAGAACCAGCACAACCCCCTTATCCATGCGATTTGATCAGATGGTCATATCAAATGTTGAATACTTTTTTGCACTTGAAAGATAAGCCTGAATTTAATCAAAACATTCTTCTCTTTTCATATTGAAGAAAAGAATATTTGTCATTCTTTCTCCAGGAATAAGATCATAGCATGAATAAATAAATGCTTAGCCTTATGTGACAGACGGAATAGGACAAAGTTCAAACTTCAGGTACAAATAGTAATGTTAAAGGCACAAGTGAAACTAATACTAGATGTTATGTTTCACAGTCCTTGAACAAAGGACTATAAAAGCAATGATATCTCACAACAATAGTTCCTCCCGTTAAGCTTAAATTTTACTTATGAACTACTTCCTGAAACTCAAATGTACCTGTTCAGTGATGCAAGCCATAGCCTCAATAACAAGAGCCACAACATCTGACCGACGAATCGCACGAAATGCTTGATTTACTGATAAAGCCTCTGGTATGCTACCTGATGAAGCCACTGCAGTCTTTTTTCTTATTCCGGCAGTATCTATAAGCCGAAACTTCTGCAGAAAAGGATCATTAAAATATAAGTTTCCACAGTCAACTTCAGGTAATAAACCAGGAAACTCCGATTTTTTCCCAAGCCATTTTTATAGAACTTATACATCAAGGAAGGGAAGGAATGATAACTCTGTTCCGTATCCCAATTGCTTTTATTAACAATCCTCTTTTATTTCATTTGTATTTCTAGTGTAAAATGAATATAACATATTGAATAGATATTTAATTAGATTTACAGGAGGCATAACAATTGCTTGCCACGTTATGCACTTTGGTAAAGTTGACCCACTAATTGTGTGGTATCAAAAAAAACTTACGCTGTTACATTAACCATTCAAATAGAATGGGTAGAGGTTTAAGTGCAGAACAGTCGTCGAACCACAAAGTAACACTGCAGAATGAGAAATACGGACGAGCAACAGTTGTTGTATATACTTGCAATAAATTGTCTCACTAACAAAAATAAGCGGGTCAGGCGGTCAGCATATCAGAATGTGATCAGGTAGGAACTGCCTTGACTGGAAGTCAACCTAGTCTCAATATCCTTTTTTTCTTCCCTTGCAATGATTCTTACTTAGAAATTTCTTCATTAATTTACTATCTGAGAAGTAGGGTGCATTTATCCTCACAGATGCAACTCTTTGTGCAAAAGTTGAGATTGCTGAACAGAGACTCACCTGCCCATCTGGTCCAGTGAATTCTGTATCTATAGCATCACGAGTAGTTCCACTAACGGGACTAACAATTGTTCTGTCCTCTCCGACTAAAGCATTCAAAATACTACTTTTACCAACATTTGGACGGCCAACAATTGCGATTGCAGGAACGTAGTTTTCTTCTTCAAGATATTCTGTCCCCTACAAAGTATTTTAAAAGTAAATATTAAAAATGTTCATTTAATATTCCAGAATTGCTATACCAAAGAAAAATATGTATGATATTCAGAATCAATTAACGAGAAGTTCACAGTCAACAGGTGTGCATGCATTTTGTATCACAGACGATAAAATGTCATCAAGAAAGCAGTAGGAAATACTAGAGCTAGTTTCCCTCTGCTTCACACTTAAATATGATGGTATATAAAATCATGTGAACATTTTTGAGAGAGAGAGAGACATCAAGAGACAGACATATAGAGTTTAGCCAATACTAGACGGAAATATAGAGTAAGAACAGAAAGAGGAAAGAAAGAGTAATCTAGTGAGACTCAGGTAAGTAGAAGCTGATTCGGATTTGAATATTGCTTTTAAAAGTGCAATCCACATATAGTAAAGAGATTGTTTCAACGGTTCTCCTAGGTCAGTCTTAGGAAGCTGGGGCCCTCGTTTCTTGGAGACGGTTGGGGACGTTATGGATTGACTTGGTGATGAGGCTAGCGAAGGTCTAGTAAGTTAGTGTGCTAGTCCTTTAATTGGGCTCCATGCAGGACATGGCTGCTTCGGGGTGGACCTGTCATTGGGCTGGTTAGCCTAGTTCAGGTAAAGTTTTGACCACCATAGACACATAAGCACACACATCCTACTACAACCTGGTAAGCATTGAACCCATTTTACTTTCCTTAAATGCCCCTAATAGCATGTTATAAATGCCTAAGTGAGATGGATACTTTTGTCCTTCTACAAACACTATACCTAATTTGGTCCCCCCCCCCCTCTCTCTCTCTCTCACCTTTTTCTCTCCCCATCTCTGCAAAGTGTGAAACTGGCGACTCGAATCTTTTCTTTTTCTTAGAATTTTTGCTTTCTATTCATTTCTTCCTATTCAGATGGTTTCCACAAAAACTAAACACTGAAATATTCACCCTTGATATTTTATGTGAATGTCTTAGATATCCTAGGATTTATTGTCAAGCTTTATGGAGAATAGAAGATATGAAACAAAATCAAATCATAATTGAAACTCAGGGTGAGGGAGATAGGTCTTGTTGTTCCACCATTACTCCATTGATGGGAGCAATTTACACTGCTGACAACATTGTAGAAATGTCTTGAGATCTTTCTCATTTAGTTTGCTTTAACAGTAAATAATGGAAAAGTAAATGAGCGCAGTTGCAAATAGAAAGGAGTCACTGAAGAAAGAAATAGAGATGCACAGTCGAAAAAAAGAAATAGTGAGGGTGATTCACCAGTGGGGAATTTAAAAGGAAAAAGGAAGAATGAACAGAGACGACCTGTCTGAGTATGAAGGAAGATTTTTGGATTTTTTACTGGAATGATAGAAAAGTCCCTGGTATTAAAAGGATGATAATGTGTTTAGAAGGGCAAAAATATGAAGCAAAAACAGGGTACAATGCTAACCTACTACAAATATATAGGGTAGCCACCTGTGGCTGTCATTTTATATTATATGTACACACACACACATGAAGGATAGCCTAGTGCACTAAGCTTCTGCTATGCAGGGGGCTAGGGGAAGAATCAGATCACATTGGGTTTATTATAAAATGCCTATATGTGTGTGTGTGAATATATGGTATTTACGTGTATAGAAAAGAAAAGTAAATTTTATTGATTGAGAAGGGTATACTGAATAACTGAAATTTAACTTGACCTCTCCCTAAGAAAAAGTTGCATCAAATTTATAAAGCCCTCCAATCTCAGCAAATATCGGGTGATATCGTAAGAAAGGCATATTGCTTTACACAGAGAGGAGAAAGACTACTCGGGCATAAGAGCAATTTTGCGTTTCTACTTTTCTTATACAACTAAATAAATGTTCCCTCTCCCTACTATACATCTAACGAGGAATGTAACTCTCCTTGAATGTTTCTTTTTCTTTTCTTTTTTTATAATAGTAACTGTGTATTCACACCAAAAAGCCCATCAAGCAAAAGCTGATGGAGTGGGATTTACAACCCCAAAGGGCTTCATCGAGATTAAAAGACTAGATAGGAGGCTTTACAATTGTCCTTTGAACTCAACTAAACTATCTATTTCCCCCACTATATCATGTTTACACCAAAAATACAAAAGACTTATACTCTTCATCTTGATCTTCTGGAAACAGCTAGCTTTTCCTTCAAAACATCTTTCATTTCTCTCTTTCCATAAAGTCCACCAAACACATGCTGGGATACTTCTCCACCAATCTTCTTGTGATCCCTTCTTCCAACTCCTTCCCAGCTTTTCAACATATCAAAGGAGGTCCTGGGCATTACCCAACTTATCCCAAGTAAACAGAAGAACATGTTCCACAGATTTACAGCTGTTTTGCAATGAATGAACAAGTGACTATTTATCTCTGCCTCTTGCTCACACATAAAACACCTAGAGCAAATCTGAATACCTCTTCTCTGTAGTACTTCGTGTGTTAAACAGGCTCTCCTGACCACCAGCCAGCTGAAACATGAGATTTTGTGTGGTATTTTAACCTTCCAAATCAGTTTCCAAGGCCATTTTGCTGTCATTGTCTGGCTGAAGTTCAAACTCCAATAACATGATTTCACGGTAAAAGACCCCTTGCTATGTAGTTTCCAAATTGGCAAATCAGAACCTACACTTACTCCTGGGAAAGCATTTAGAGTCTGCAGCAAATCAGCTACTCTATTTATTTCCCAATCATTCATGTTTCTTTTTCTTTTTGATAGGTACAACAATAGTATTAAATGAAAAGGGATCAAGATGATGAAGGAGGAATAAAAAGTTAATGGGAAAAGGCAAATAAAAGAAACAACTATAGCAAATTCCAGAACTAGTTTCTTTTGCACTTCATTGTTACCTTTTCTCAAAAAATAAATAAAACAGAAATCCTATGCATTAAGTTACTAAGAGGAAGTCCAGGACATGTACTCCCCAGTTCTTTCCTTGGATATTTCATTTTATCGTGAAAAAATCAACTCTTCTGAAGGCTTGACTTGGAGGAGCTCAAGAGAAGAAGATATTTTTGGCTGTCATGAGGCTCCCATCTTCTATAGCAGTAACTCATTCCCCCTTTAAGCAATTACTTTTTCGTCTATCGACCCCATAAACTTTACATTTCTTTTCTTAATCATTTTAGAAGTTTGATATACAACTGAAGAACTCTAATCTGTTTCATACCTCCAGTAGCTATACTTTTTTTTTTTAACTAAGCGTGGCAACGGCCACCCGCCACCATTTATTTCAAAACAATAACAAAGTTCAAAAAAAACAAAAAACAAATGAAAAGGAATAACAAAAACAAAGAACACAATAGAAACAATCTAAAGAAGAAGCAAAAGGGGGAAAGCTACGCCTATCCACTGAAACATCAGATCTTCAAGATCCATCCAGTCTCTGAGCAAAACTGAGGCTTCTACCACCAATAGCTATACAGATTTATACTATGCATTATGTTTTCAGATTCTTTACATAAAACTTCAACAGGGGCCAACTTTGTTTTGTTGCTTTTATAGTTTAATCATAACTGGAATATATAACTTAACCTACTCCCGTGTATACATTCGGGAAATAAAGCATAGAAATATTCCTCAGAGGCGTATCCACTGAGAGAGTATACAGATCTAAGCAAAAGGAAACCTAATCTCCACGAAGATGAAAGAGTACCTCAACTTTCTCTATCCCTGCACAAACAAGATCTAGAAGCTCTCCAGTTCCAGTTCCAGATAAAGCAGATATTGGAAAGGGGTCAAACCTGATAAATCAAACAAAGGAACATTTTCTATAAGATTAAACAGAAGGAACATTTTAAACAGCAATCATGAAGTCACCACATTTATTTATACAGAACGACTCGAAGTCCCTGGATCTAAAAACTATGTTGCTTGGATCCTTCAAAAGTGCCACCAGATGTGTGTCGTCCTGTCGGGTCCTCCGAAAACTATTTAGGATTCGACACAGGTGCTGCAGCACATTGGAGGATTTGAGCAACATAGTTTAAAAAATAATAGCGAAAAGAAAAACTAGTTTCTGAAAAGCTCAAAAGAAAGAATGCAACAGACTTTCCAATTAAGAAAAGCACAGAAACAGATAAAAGAGAAATTCATTACCACATGATAAAGGAGCACAAACTTTTTCCATTTGCATTGACCTACCTCAACCACAGGAAGCCGGTATAAATATCACCAATAACTATGGAGGTTGTATATTCATTTATTGGAAATAGAAAACGTCCACAAGATACAAATTCTCTTAGCTCTATTAAGACTTAAGTGATATTGATGCCATAAACCACAACCAAATTCCTAATCTAATGGAAGTACATTGGACACTAAGTTGGTTGTCACACTTCACACATATAGTAGGTTTATACTGTTCTCTCTTTAGATATATACCATAGCCTTTGAAAATTCTCCAGTCATTCTGATCCAAAGAAGGGGGATCTAAAGACTAGACCACCAACTCTTGGAGTATAATGACAGATCTCTGAATCTCTCTTGAGTAGGATTTATATTTGCTTTTATGAGGATTTTTTTTCACTGTTTGACCAGTTACATTTTCTCTTAATAAATCCCTCATATACTAAAACCGACAAGAAAAAGAAACAGAACTGCAACCATGATGAATTTTCTAACCACAAGTCCAGTCAGAATAATCAGCTCACCCCAAAGACCAAAACTCTGATGCTTGTGTGATTCCTTTGCGCGGAGATTCACACTTATTTACAGCAAGAATAATGCATTTGTCTGAGTAGTGCTTGCGTAGCCAATCTGCTATCTCCACATCAGCAGCATTTAGACCTGCCTGTTTAAAATTTGTTACTCTTTCTGACCATATTAAGCTACACTTTCACCACTAACAAGGATAAGGGAATGTCTCATAATCAGAATATGACAACAAATATAGGTACAATATCCACATGGTATACACTTTACTTCTGTTAACTACAAGATACATGAGATGATCCAGACCTAGACAATTTTCTGAGAACTTTTAACAACTGTCAACAATATGACTTTCCAATTATGTCTAATTCACAAATCAAGGAATAAAACGATGCATAATGGAATCAGTAGTATTCTTCCATCAAATTCTTTGCTTTTTTTTTCAGACAAGTTTTCCTTCCCTCAAAACTTCTCATGAACGAACTGCTGTATCAAGTGATCCAGAGCAAATAGAGAAATTTGATTCTTCAAATTTTCTAGATTGTTATGAGCTCTTCTGATTGAGAGGTTTATCAGGTGTTGGGGGTAGACGGTAGGTGTGGGAGAAGGGGTAGAGAGAGTGAGGGAGGGTAGAGGGTGAGTTGAAAAAAAAAAGGGGACAAAACTCTTTTTTTAAACTGGTAAATTGTATTCTTCAGCATTAAGGGCATGCCGGCCACCACCACAACTCTTAATTATGGATCAAGGAAGATGTTTTCCCTTGGGCCTTAGGGAAATCATTTTCCCTTAATTTAAGGGTAACATTTTCCTTAGAATAATATTTTGCCAAGTATTTAGTGCAACTATCCAAAGAAAAATAGGAAAAAACAATTTCTGCAAATGTCTTCCTTTGTTACCAAACACACAAGCTATTTTGCTAATTAATTTTTCAGAAAACAGCATCCAAGTAACTCTACTAAAGGATATACCTGGCCATCGACGAGGAATATAATGACCGATGACTCTTCAACAGCCACAGTAGCTTGTTTCTCAATCATAGTAGGCATTCTAGCAACAGCAGCCTCCCTGGTAGCAAGTGGAATGCCCTCCATTCCAATTGTTGTTGAGACAGCTAATTCTTCCACTAGATCAGTCTGTGATTTCGAAATAGTAAGCACACCTCCTGTATCCACCACCATAAATTCATAGTTTCCCCAATATGATCTACCATACAAGCGATCCCTTGTTACCCCAGGTTCATCTACCACAATGGCCTTCTTCCCCTGTTGAAGATAAACCAAGCTTCATGAAGAGAAATCCAGAGCAAGAAAAAATCTCATATAACGAAACTGGACCATTTAATAAAGATTGTCAAGGTTTTATTTCGTGGTAATCAAAAACCAAGTCAAGTTTAGAGAAAATACCCCAACAAGACGATTAAACAGTGCTGATTTACCAACGTTCGGTCTTCCAACAATTGCCACCTTAGGAAGAAGGTGATCAGGGATCTGCAAGTAAACTTCTACTGGTCAAGTCAACCACAAAAAACTAAAAACCTAGATCTTCATATAGATCTCAGAATATTAGAAGAACCAAATCATATAAACAATGGATAAAAATAAAGCGTAGATCTTCCCATATCACCCAGTAAAATAAGTAAAACCAAAAATAAACTGTGGATAATTGTTCCAACTTCCATATTCCTTCCACGTGTATCTCGAGGAGCAACAGAAAAATTGTGGACATTGTTCACTTTGGTTACTCTGATCATCTTATGAAGCTTCAAGTAGATGACTACTAGGTCATGCATCGAGTAATTAATCACATCCACACATAAAGTTGAAGACTACAATATCCCCCCTAAATCTGAGAACATATATCAATATTTCAGGGCACTTCAGCCAGTTTGTCAGCAGAAAGGTGAAACTCAGAAACTTCCTAGCAAAGTTATGAACTTCTTAAAATCAAGACTTTTCATTGGACGAAGAGAAATCTTTCATGATTAAGAAAATCACATACTCCTAGATGAAGTTCCATAGAAAAATAGGCTAAAACTGTAATATTCTATTATATAATTCACAATGACATGATCCCTTTAGAACACGTTACCGTTATTCTCTTCGTCAAGATTACTTCAGAGATATGAATACAATTGAATTAGCATGTGGGTGATGAGCATTAGAAATTTAACTTCACAGCTATTCAACTTTCATGTCATGAGTCCATAACATGAATTGATAAGCAATGACATCACCCACATTATGAAGCAAGGAGAGGGAAGAAATTTAGTACAAGTGATTGTAGACAAATCGGCATGCAGTTCACTATATGCAACTGATTTTGTATAATGAAAGAGAAAAATACAATTCAGAACATGTAGCTACTCATGATTCCCAGATACTAGTTGGGAGTAGAAGTTCCAACAGAGTAGCAGATGAGATACTAACATTTTTTGAGGTAGTATTTTTACGTCTCTTCTCCTTTACTTGTGCTTCTTTTGGACTAGATCTCTCTTCTTCTGTAATCAACAAAGAAAGAACATCTTGAGCGTCAAAGGGCTAGAAAAGATATAAGATGCGACAAGTGGAACAGTTTAGCAGTATTTTGCATTTTGGTTTCATGTACCCTGCAATACAATGATTAACAGCCTAACCAATTTCCAAAGCTCAAGCAGTAAAAGACTTGTTACCTAAGTTTCTCGGACTCGGGTGCAGATATCTGACGTGGATGCAAATCCAAGGGTTGGATTCGGCCAAATCTAAATTTTAAGATTCGGGGGTACAGATCCAGGTATGTATACGGATGCCGGGATTCGGCTAAAAATCCAAAATTATAAAATAGAACTATAAAGATATTCTATATTTTGAAAGATCTTCTAGGTCGTCTTTCCCAAGACCCCCAACTTCTTCTTTCAATCTCTCTGGTTCTTCCCCTCAAAAAAGAAAAAGAAAGTCATCAAGACCTTCCATCAACTCTCCTTACAAATCGTTCCTACTGTCTACCAAAAGTCAGAACACAACCGCTTTAATTCTTAGTTTCTCTCTGTTTGGCTTGAAACATGAAGCAACGAATATTGACCAAGAGGAAAAGCTTAAAAAAGAGACAAAAGGACTATAATACTTAAGGTATGCCATTTCTCATGTCTTAAATCTATTTTAATATTTTATCAAAATCTCAATTTTCCCCCAAATTTTTCCATGGACTTTGGTCAAAGTATCCGATGTGGGTTGACCAAATCCCCACACGTATCCCACACCCCGTCTCGTGTCGACACGGGTGCGGCAGCAAAAATGAAGGGTCCAGGCAACTTAGCCTGTTACAAGATTATCTACAGAACTACATCCATTGCAGTATCAGTGAACCTCTGTGTACGTGTTGGCTGGTAGCCAGGTCATCAAAAAAAATATGCTGGTTGCCTGGTATTTTTGAGGAAAACCTTCAGCTGAATTAACATCTGCAGGATGGGAACTGAGAAAGGGAAAGACCGGCCCTATATTGTGCACATAGAGGAAAAAGGAAGATAGTCTTTTGCAATTCCCTGTTTAAAAAGGTTAAAACTTCAGTTATCAGTGGAAAAAATAAATCTTTTACCCAGAACAGTGTAAACTTCAATTTAGATTTCCTTTGATATAGAAAGTGTGATCTAGTTTTGAAGCTCAACGGGCAACCGGTGACCCATGACTACATTTGGTTAATTTTCTATATGAAGGCCAAGACAGTTAAAATTAAAAATATGTTTTTTTTGATAAAGTAAATATTTTTATTAATGATGGGGGAACCCCATATATAAGACCAAAGAAGTAGAGAACCTGCATCGCAATATAGTTCTCTACAAAAGGAAACCCAATAATATATTCACGTAGGAACTTCATGGGTACACCAAAAAGAAACTAGAAACAAGTGACTATTGTGTAGTTTTAAAACAACATTCTCAACCCCTTCAAATGCCCTCACGTTCCTTTCTTTCCCTAGAACCCACATAATAGCTAATGGAACAATATTCCATGCCCTCCGTCTTCTCTAATTTAATCTAAAGGCACAACTTAATCCTCGACCTCCACACCTTTCTATCTAGGGTATGTCCTAAATAAGCTGAAAATGGATCATATCCAATCAAATCACCTCCCTCAAATTTTTTTCGACCTACCTATACCTCTCCTTAAACTTGTTATAATCGACCTCTCACACCTCCTCATTGGTACATTAGCACACCTTCTCAGTATTTGCCCAAACGATCTACATCTTGTCTGCCACATAGGCCACTCCCACCTTGTCATGTATAACTTTATTCCTAATCTTATCCCTCCTAGCATGTCCACACCATCCATCAGAGCATTTTCATCTCTTCTCTGCCACCTCCATCTTCTGAAGGTGTGCGTTCTTGACTGGTCAACACTCTGCCCCATGCAATAAAGTAGGTCGAACCACCACTCTCTAGAACTTACCTCTTTAAGCCTTCGTGACACATTCTCATCACATAGTACCCCAAACACGAGCCTCCATTACAACCACCCACTTCAATACGATGTGCAATGTCATCACTATCTCCTCGTTTTTGGATTATAGACCCAAGATACATTAGCATCCTCTCATGGGAATGACTTGTTTATTGATCTTCACTTCCACCTTTGCCTCATGCATATCATAACTGAACATGCACTCTTGGTACTCTATTTAAGTCATGCTTAACCTAAAACCTTTAGATTCTAAGGTATGTCTGTATACTTCCAGCCTATCGTTAACTTCACCACACGTCTCGTCGATCAATACTATGTTGTCTACGAATTACATACACCACGACACCTCCCTTGAATATGCCGCGTCAATTTGTTCATTTCTAGGGCAAATAGAAATTGGCTAAGGGTTGATCCTTGGTGCAACCCTATCATGACCGGGAAGTGTTCATAATCACCTCCCTACATACACCACGGCAACTCCCTTGAATATGTCGCATCAATTTGTTTTGTTCATTTCTAGGGCAAATAGAAATTGGCTACGTGTTGATCCCTGGTGCAATCCTATCATGACCTAAAAGTGTTCTTAGTCACCTCCTATTGCTTTTATCCAAGTCTTGGCTCTGTCGTACATGTTTTTAATTGCCCTAATGTAAGCCACAAGAGCATCTCTAGCCTCCAAACACCTCCATAACATCCCCCCCCCCCCCCCCGGGAATTTTATCATAAGCATTTTATCGACCACCTTTCTAGATATATAGATAGTTCTCTCCCATACATGTAGCTCCTCCCTACACTCACTTCGCTTCTACCTCTAGCAAAACGAAAAGGAAGGTAGACTGCCCATCTTCGAAACTATCAAACCTGTCATCAATGACCAAGTCTTTTGGTGACCTACTCCTGTGAGCCCACTCTTTTAGAACTTTCCAAACATACTAAGTCTTTAGGAACTCTTCCATTGCTCTGACCTGACCTTCAGACAGACTGAAACTGGGTTTCTTACCTATATCTTCTCTCCTGCACTTCCGAACCAAATTCAAAGCAGGCAACTCCAAAGCTTCCTTGTAAGACTGCATGTTGACCTTCCTTGCTTCTAGAAAGGAGTTTCTCCCTCTAGACATTGTGAAGCAACAAGCTCTCTCACATGCAACTTGTATAGACCAAATATAATATACCAAACAATGACTGAAGAAAAGCTCTGTAGGTCATGTTTTTATCTCTCTCCAACCATGTTTTTCTGAACATTTTTTTTAAAATACAACAATACTTATTGACGTTGTGGGGATAAACCTCATATACATGGAATATACAAAAAGGTATTGAGCTTAAGCAAAAATATAGTTCTCTATGAAAGATACACAATCATCTAATAAATAGGAACTTCATCAGTACATCAAAAGTTAATAAAAAAACAAAAAGGCGTGTCATTTATATGAAGTTGTATGCCATTCCTTCAAATTATCTCCTATTTTTTGCTCTCCAAAGTACCTATATGAGTGCCAAAGGGGCAAACATCCCAAACTCTACATCTCCTTCTTCTCCTCCTGAATGCCCAACTTTACATCACATTCTTCACTATTACAGGCATTCACTATGTATTCCTCATAAACTCAGAACTGTCCACATAACTGACTGTTACTGTTATGCTAAATAATAAACAAAGCAAAGAAACACTCCTTATATTTACCATATATCAGACTCCTTTTTACCACTCCAAAAGTTACCTTCATCAAAGTATTATATTTTGAAGAGAGTCATTGCATGTTTGAATAGATAACATGCATCAATAAAATAGTTACAAAACACAATATTATACAACTACTTGATGCCGCCTCAGAGAGCTGTCTGGCCATTCTAATCTTTGTGAGTATGAAGTTATATAGGTACATAAAATTAATACTCTTTAGTGTATATCCAGCTTGAATGCATGATTCTCCTCATGGAATGCCAATATATTTTGATCCATAAATTTCAGAAATTAGCTTGGTGGTCATAATTGCACCGATTCACACCCAAGTATTAAAAACACTGTTATAATAAGTCTTTTTCTAACACCCTTCTTGTCAATCCAACTATTGAATCACCTAGACAAACACCACCATCCAATTGAGGAAGCAGCAGCAACATTTAATAACTTGTTTCATACTTACTAGAGAAGAAAAAGAAAAACACACAACCAAGTACTTTCAACGAATTCCTAACTCTCTCGTTCTCTACGGTATGACGTAATGTATCTTTTTTCCATGAATAACTTTGACGGGTGTGTAATAGTGATGGAGGATCAGTGGAGTTAAAATATCATTGCACAACTACTTTTTTCTGCAAAATGTTTGAATTTCCCCGAGCGCCAATATACAAAAACCCAGTATAGTCCCAAAAGCGAGGTCCGAGAGTATAGAGTATACACAGACCTTACAAATACCTCGAGGAGGTAGAGAGGCGAATATATCAAACATTTTTACTTAATTAAAACGTTTTCAAGAACCAAACACTAAACAATGATGGCTGGGGAAACTACATTTTACCTCATACCAAAACAGGGGTCAGTTTCACTCCCACTCAAAATTTAAAAAATAAAGAACTGGAAAAAAGGGGGATGAAAAGGTAAACTGAATGTACGGGGAAACAGAGATAAACAAACCTATAATCAATTGTCGAGACAAAGAGTCGGAAAATTCTCGAACCACAAGTTGGGCTTCACGTTCTAGCGAATCAACATCAAGGGTATCTTCATCTTCAGCATAATCAACTTCTTCCTCAAATTCAGACCCTCCAATTTCTACCATTTCATCTCCGTCATCTTCTCTACTAGTAGACAATTGTACGGCCGATGGAAGACAAAAACTCCGGCTAAGATTACAGCGGCGGAGGTGGTGGGAACGGCGGAAGAGAGAGAATGGTGGGAGAGATGAAGAAGAGGGTGAAATTGGAGAGAGAAGAGAGAGAGTTTTTGATAGAGAAATTGCTGTACTGAGGTCCATGGATGAAGAATACTGCTTTGCTAGCTGAGAGACTCAGGCAGCTTTATCTTCCTCTTTCGAAAAACAAGAGACAAGTTGGAAAAATATCTTAAGTTAAAGGGTATATTTGGTAGAAAATGATTTTTAATGGTTCGTGATGTCTAAGCTAGCTTTCGCGCATGATATTAGATAACTCGTTTATCAAAATTAGGATAAATGGGAAGAATACCGAGTTAATTTTTATTGGATTTTGAACCTGAATTCTTAACTATTTCATTGATTACTAGGTCATACATTTAGATGCAATTTCATAAATAACCTTTTATATACAAATATTTAAGATAATATTTTCTATTTATTTATTAAACATATAAAACAAATAAGAAAATTATTTATTTCTGAAAAATAGTAAACAATATTTTCTTCATACCAAGCATGCTCATATCTCTCCTTGTACTTTGAAGTTATTTATATTAGTGATGATATTGGATAATCTTATATCCCTCAAAGAACTTTAGGAAATGCAAATTTATTTGAAGAAATTTTAATAAATAATGTTATTTGCACCCAAATTCATAAAAAGATAAATGAGATTTTGTTTGATTAAGAAACATAACAACATTTTAGTTTCAATATATAGAAGAATATATCGTATTCATGCGTATTAAGTGTATTCCTCGTTTATACAATATTATCATAGTAAAATATATTATATTCACGCGTGTAATATAGGGAAATATGTTATATCCATGTACCCAATTGCGATCAATAATTTAATTTTTGAAAATTACTTGTTTAATTTTGACATGGAGTTTATATTTTCATAATCTACTTGTTTAAAAAATAATTGTTTTTTCCTTTTTAGCATCTCACTGCAATAAAAATAGATTTTAGAGGCAATAAATATGCACATTAATAAAGAGCGTTAAATTTTTTTACTGACATTAGTTAATTGTCATTGAATCCAACGTCACTACTTTACGGGCATTTACAAAGTGCTAAAATGTAATTGTTACTAGGAATTGCGTCTAAAAAACATATTTAGCAGCATCTAATTCTTATATTACCGCTAAAAAGATGATTTTTGGTGTAATGTCTCTTTATTCCAACTTTCCACATAATATGTTTAAGACCACAAGATTCAAGAGCATTTTGGTTCATTTAACATATCTTTGACATAAAATTACAAGATTTAATTTTATTTTTTTCTTAAATTTCGTGTCAAATCAAAATAGGACAAACAAATTGAAACAGATTAGAAATGAAGTATATATAAACTAGGTTTACATCCTTTGTCATATTTTTTTTTTCATATAACGAAGCTTAAAGAGTAGAAAGGGTAACAGATGGCTAGTAGAGAAAAAGGGTACATATTTTTTTCTAAAGGAACCTTAGAGTCCCACCTAAATTTTTTTGAGTACATGATGAAGAAAAACAAGAATTAATATTCTTGCAAATTCTTTTCCAGGACACATTCTATGTCCTCCACCAAATGAAACTGATGTATAAGGAACTACTTCATTTCCTTCAAATCTTGAAGGATCAAACTTTGTAGGATTTGGAAAGTATTCACCATTCTTTTGTGTAGCTCCAAAACTCAAATATATCTGTAATTTTATTTTTGATGGAGTATTTTATTTATATTGGAAAAAAAAAAAGAAGGGAAAAAGTTTAATTATATATCGAATTTTGAGAAAAGGCATATCTATGCCATTTGTTAAAAGATTGGCTCATCTATGTCATTTTCGTTTGAGAAAAGACTCATTCATGTCGTTATTTGTTAACTGAAATGACGTAAATAAGTCAAAATTTTAATGTATGACATAAATGAGCATTTACTCAAAGTTCGATTATTTTGAGCCTTCTCATTTAAAAAAAATGATTTTAATTAGGGAAAAGGGTCTGAAAAATACTCCAACTTTGGTCGAAATTGTTGTTACGATACCAAACTTTGGAAAGGACCTTTTATCTCCTTGTACTATTTAATAGTGTATTTTAAAGGTATATATGTGCCTACATGGACATCATAAATATTGCATCATTTTAAATAGTAATGTGTCCATGTGGGCACATATATACCTTTAAAATACACTATTAAATAGTGCAGGGGTAAAAGGTCCTCCATAAAGTTTGGTATCGTAATAGCAATTTTGGCCAAAGTTGGAGTTTTTTCAGACCATTTTCCCTTTTAATTAATGAGGTGGCTGAATCATAATTGACCACGTGTAAAGATGGTTTTGCAAAACTAAAAAAAAAATAGCTTACAAGTAATGACATAGATGAGCTTTTTTCAAACGAAAATGACATAGATAAGCCAAACTTATAACGGATGACATATAAATGAGCCTTTTCTGAAAATTCGATATATGACATAGTTTATAAAAGTTGAAGAAAATATACATACCTTCCATCCTTTTGGTACGTGGAAATCTTCATAAGTGAAATCCTCTATAGCCTCTCTAAAAACACCTTGAACAATTGGTGTGTTTCTTAATACTTCATTCACAAAGTTCCAAGTTTTCTTCATTTTTTGAATGTCATTCCAACATAGTTCTTTTCTTGGAATCATTTGCCTTGATATCTCATTTTGCTCTGTCATTTTATTAGGTCCAAATTTACAATAATTCAAAAGATTTTGTGAATATATATTCATGTTATTCAAACACAAATAATCCACTTTTTATTTAAAGATAAAAGTAGAACCAATTCTAATAGAAACATTTAGATAATATTCCTAATTTAAAACAAAAATAATTATTTAGCTAGTATATATTATGTGGAAAGAAAGAGTAATTTTTCTCTTCCAATTATCTCATATTAGATGTCTTGTATATATTTTGACAAGTAACATAAAGAACGATTTGGATAAAAACTTCATTTATGTGAGGAACAAAATAATAAGATGTCATGTCAAATTCAACTACGTAAGTCTAAATAACGATAAATCAGATGACAAATAATAAAATCATCAAAAACACCATTACAATATTTTTGGACCAATAGTTTTTCCACTCATCTATCCTACTCTTACTTAAAATTAACTTCTATACCTGAATAATGTAAAAGAGTTTTATACAAGATGTAAATTTACAAGAAAAAATTTCTTTATAACAAATCATGCAATTTCATTTGAAAAGACAAAAAAAAACAAAAAAAAAAAAGATATACCTTCCATTATTTCATTGAAGAATTCAGTGTTTTGTTTAAGGTACTTCATTGTCAAAGTAATAGTTGTAGCAGTAGTTTCATAACTACCAACAATAAATCCAAATACTTTATCAACAATTTCAACCTCACTCATAATTGCCATCTTCATCTTGTTCAATAATCAATTGTGTTAACACATCATTATAATAAACATTTGCCAAATTTGAATTAATCTCTACTAATTTTTCTCTTCTTTCTTCAATAATCACCTTCATTTCTTTTCTTAATTCATTCCCAGATTTCATTGCCTTATAAAATGTTGTGCCTGGTAAATTTATGTCCATTACCAAAAGACCTGTTGAAAAAATCTTGAATTTCTCATAAATATTATTATCCGATTCTTCGATACCTATAAAGGCTCTAATAGAAGGGAGAAAGTGAATAACTTCACTAGATCATACACAATAAGTGTATGTGACAAATATAGTCCATAATACTAATAAGTGTTTCAACATTTTGTGAATTCAAAAAATAACTAATGACACTTTGAGCCCTTTGTGTCATGTTCTATAGGTACAAATGATGTTGAAGGGGAAAGTTTTTTAACAGAATTAGGTCTCCAACCACTAAAAAGTTTGTTACCTTTGGTAAATATGAATTTGTTAGCTGCTGGACCTGAAAAAATAACAACTTTTTGGCCAAGTAATGAGGTTTTGAATATATTAGAGTTGTATTTTTTGGTTCTTTCTTGAACAAACTCATGGACTAATCCATAGTAAAGTGATACAAGGAATTGAATGGTTTCTCCAATAATAGGCCAACCAAATGAACCTGGTGGAGGTAAAATGATTTTTTGTTTAGGCTTAGCAAAGAAATATTTGAATAAAAAATTGATGATTATAGCAAGAGTGGTTGCCAAAGAGAGGAGGAACAGGTCCATCTTGTGTAAGAGTTTTTTTTTGTTTTTCCTAAAGTGGTATTAAAGTATACCATATATATATAGAGAGAAAAAAAAATAATGTTTTTTTTCTTTTTCTAATCAAGACACATATACCGTAACTAAAACAATTTTTAGCGGTAATAAATATGTACATTAATAAAGAGTATTAAAATTAGTATTAAAATTTCTACTGACATTAATTAATTGTCATTGAATCTAGCATCGCTATAGGTTTTATAGAAATATTTACAAAGAGTGTTAAAATGTAATTGTCACTAGTAATTGTCTCTAAACAAACATATTTAGCGGTAATTAAATTATTGTCTTTTTTAAAAAAAAAATACCATTAGACACTCTGTCTAGTGTTGTTTTATTAATATAAAAATCCTCAATATAGATAAGTACAAACAAGGGGGCTAGGTCTTATCTTACCGATCCTAATAAGGTTATGAACTTCTACTAATTAACAAACATGAAGAAAATAAGAACTAGAAAGAGTGGTGAACTAGTGATAAAAGCTAAGAGTGGTGCTCTAGCTCGCAATGTACTCTCTTTATTGGCGTGTTGACTCACTAATCACAAATTGCTTTTTTTTAAAAGCACTTTTTTGAAAATTATTTTTTTTTAAAATACTTCTGAATATAAGTAGTTTTTAGTAGAAATGTCAAACACGATCTAAATTAGGACAAAAGAAATACTTTTTATTGAGATGAGAAGAATCAGATGTAAAAGTCAAGAACAAAAGAAATACTTTTTATTGAGATGAGAAGAATCAGATGTAAAAGTCAATAGTTTGGCGATAGTTGATTTTATGAATATCAGTCTAACTTTAATTATATCGTCCAAAAATCAGAAAATTAATTATCTTTGTTAAAAATAAAAACTTATGAACTTTTCTTCTTGTTTCTCAAAAAAAAATCAATACATTAGTCGACAAAAGTAGTGCATATGTGTTCAAATTCATTATTGTTATATCATCAAAAAGTTTTATTATTTTTATATTTATATATTTACACTTACACTATTTAATAAATTAAAGTTTTGGTGGTACGAATTGTACTTTTGACATTTTATTTTTTTATTCAATATTTTATCACTTGATGACACATATTTCAGCTATTGTGAATAACTTGCTTTAAGTTTCATCCTCACTCGAACAAAGCTTTTTCCATATCTATATATACTTTGTGTCAAACAATGATGAGGTCTAAAATTGAAAGATTTTTTGAAGCTTATGTAATGTAATTATGTAAAAATGAGAAGTTTGGCAATGGTTGAATAAGTGAAAGTTTGGCAAAATAAAGTATATATATTAAAATTATATTAAAAACACTATTAGTTAAAATAATTAATCGTTTAAAATATTTAAAAAATATAAGCAAAGAAAATTATCGTAGTCAATACGTTCTATTAAATTAGGTCTTGAGCCTAACTCACACCCTAAAAGCTAGCTCAAAGGGAGGAGGATTGTCCAAGCCTTATAAGGAGTCCCACTCATCTTATTAACCACCAATATAGGACTTTTATCATTCTTTAACACCCCACCTCACGCTCAGTGCTTATCATCTGGTGCGTGAACAATTTTGATTTTTTGGGGCCTCTACATTGGGTGAAATGGACCATGCTCTGATACCATATTAAATTAGGGCTTGAGCCTAACTCACACCCCAAAAGTTAACTGAAAAGGAGAAGAATTGTTCAAGCCTTATAAAGAGTCCATTCATCTTATTAATCATCAATGTGAGACTTTTGTCCTTCTTTTAAGACGTTTGTTTTATAATTTGAAATGATGAATATAATATTGTTCAAAAGCAAAGAGAAGTTGACAATTGACCAACTTGATGGCTCAACTAGAGATTTACACACCACTGGAAACTAGTGGCCATGCATCTCATCTAGAGGGTTCAATATGATGAGAAAGTGACCAAAATAGTTGCAATGTATTAGTCGTGCTTTATTTTGGTTATTAATATATTTTAGTTAATTAAAATGATTATTAATATATAATAAATATGTTTATTTTGGTTCTTAATGCATTTTATTTGATTAAGATGATCTTGAATATGGTGTTTATTTTGATAATTTACCCTGAATCTAACGAATTTATAATTAAAGAAGACTGTCAAATTCAATTATGACCCCACGTAGCTAATAAAATCCATATTATTGTCTTCTTTGTTAGCTCCAGTACAGAAAGAACTCCATAAAATCTAACGAAGATAAAATGGTGTTAGATTTTGTGGAGTTCTTTCTTTGGAGTTAACAATAAACACCAATAGTGAATTTTGTTAGCCACATAGGTTTCATAGTTAAATTTAACAATTTTTTTAATTATAAATATGTTAGCTTTAGAATAAAAGATCAAAGTAAACACTTTTGGTTTTACATTTAGGACCATTTCAATCAAGTGAAATATATATTAAGGACCAAAATGAACATATTTGTTATACATCAAAGATCATTTTAGAAATATATTTAAGATCAAAATAAAATATTACCCATACATTAAGAACTATTTTGGTCAATTAGGTATGTATATCCGCTATGCTAGTGCAAAATTCTACACTTCTTTATGGGGTCGTTTGATTTGGAACAAGTTATTGCATAATTAATTATTTCGGAATAAGTTATTGCACCATGTATATGATATAACTTATTCCATCACTATGCTATAAATGATGGGATAAGTGGTTCAAAGACTACTTAATACCTCAAATCCAACATAAGATAAAATAATCTTACATTTTATCCTGAAATTATTATACTTTAAACATCACATCAAAAGACTCCTAAAGAGTTCAACTAATGTATTTTGAATTTCATGAGTCGAATCAATTTTGTTTGTCAAATTTTTATTTTTTTAAAAGAATATTTTACGTTAACAATTATTATGGCTTACAATATTTTTTATAGCCTTTTTTAAAAAAAAAATCAAGAAGATTTCATGTCAAAATGCACGATCAAAATTTTAAAATTTGACTCGCAAAATTCAAACTATGACATACAAATTGAAACAAAGAAAATGTTAATAGTAATAACATAAAAATAGGAATTGACTAGTTGTAACGATCTGTATGGACATTTTGTACTTTTGAATTCATTTTTTCAGTTTGATCCTCTATGCTGCATATAACTTGTGTGGATGAGTGATATTATTCTTGAGATGATAATATGTGTTTTGTGGAAGATTTTCAATTTTAAAAGTTTAAAATTTTGATCAAAGTCAACATTTTAGGTTAACAAGGTCGAATTCGAATTTTGACAGTTTCATGAGTTTTGCAGACGAGAAGAAGAAGACAAGACGTGCCAAATTTTGTAAAACAAAAGTGTCGAATGACTACTTATCGTAATAAATAACTTATGTCTTTAAGTGGGTTATTTTTTGAGTAAGAAATATATCCTAATGTACATTTATGTAATTTGCCAAAAATAAATAAATCAAATTGGGCCTCTTGTTGCCAACCCAATGGATCAGTCCATAGACAAAAATAGGCTGAACCTCCAATTGGGGCCTAGTAGCTATTAGAAGGCTAAGACCCTTTTTGGTGCCCCATGATTTCATACTAATTTAGGAGTATATGTATATCTTCATCATTGCATTTTCATTCTTACATGTTGTAACTTGTAAGTTAAAAGAGGAAGGAATCTTTCAATCCTCCAAATAGTTGAAAATCAAATTTACTTCAAGGAATAACCCAAGCAATGCATATCATGCATTTTTGTAAAATTGTTACTCTTTTCGTTCCATTTTAATTGTCGTGTTAATAAGTCTAAAAAAATTGTTCCAAAGTAATAGTTACTTTAGAAATTCAAGACTAAAATTGACAATTGTTTTCAATTGTACCCTTAAACATTAAAGAAATAGTTCTTTTTACTCTTGCTCAATTCTAAAAAAAATATTAGGGGTAACTTAATAAATTATACCTTGTACAAAACAATAACATATCTAGTGTAATTTCACAAATAGGGTATGGGAAAAGTTATCTAACATCCTAGCTTAGATAAGAGTCCCTCATTGACAAAACATAGGAGAAATGCTAGGTATATAAGTAAGTTTACCTTACACACGGGTGGTATGTTTTAAAGCTGCATAGGTCTAGTCCCGAAGGGGACTGTCACGCCCCGAGCTACCCCTGAGATGCGGACACGGGACCTAGGACCACAAGTGATCCCAAGCTAACCCTGCTGGCATAATCTGAGCATACTATAATTAACATGAATAAAAATAACTGATGCGGAAATTAAAATCATAAATAAAGAAAAGATGGGGAATACCCATATACTATAATTGAGAGAGTTTAATAGTAACTCATACTAGGCTGAAACTAACTATGTCTGAAAGTAAACCTCTAAACTGACTAGAAATGTTGGGACATGCCCCAACTAGATCTAGCAAAACTGAAACTGAAAACTGAAAGTAGTAAGGATATCATATCTCTGGTCCTCGGAGGATGAGGACTCACAACTACTAATATGCTGAGCTGAAAATCGGAAAACGATCTAAGTGCAATCTGGATACTGAGAGTCTGAACCTACATCACAAGAAGATGTAGCGCAAAAATATGCGTCAGTACTAAAAGGTATCGAGCATGAGGATGGAGTATCACTGAAATACATATATAAATGACCAAGCAAAAAGCAATAACATATATATGGATATGATATAATGCCGAAAAATACTAAACATGACTGATCTGTATGCAATGACCAACTATGACATGCTAAAACTGAATACTAAACATGGTCAATGCAAATGAAGTCTGACTGATTTATAGGAGCTACTAATCACCGATAATAAAACCACACGAGCTGAATGTGGAGTTCGATGTATACGCCCATCGAGAGGACCCAATATACCTTGCCAGAGGTATAAAGGCATGCTGGCGTGATCACTAATATGTTGCCCATGGAAGGGACTTACAACCTACTTGGCTAGTAGTTCTGGGACTATTTGGGTATGCTAAACCCCAGTCCAACTCGGTATTATGCTAGTCCCAATGAATTTAGTAGTAAACTGATTATGACTGATTTTCTGTAATTGTTCTGGATAGCTCAAAACTAGACATGCAAACTGAACGCAACAATTTAAACTGACATTGATGCATAATATTGTGGCATGTATAGTTGATTTCTGATAAAGTCATGTAATTCAAGAACTAAAGAAATATATAGCTAGGGTTCTGACATTCATACGATAATCTGAAGAAGACGGGACATGCTGATTTTGAACGTTAAAACATAGCTAAAACGTGACATGTTGTTTGGACGTTAGAACATATAGTTAAAAACGTGATTTCTAAATCGGAACGTTTTTAAAACAGTCTCTTCATGAAAATCGGCTGTAACTTTAGAAACTACCAGGGTTCATTCATAATCATTGAAAAACGATCAATATTTGGATCATTCTAACATTTAAAACCCAAAATCAAGAAACGTTCAAGAACCCTAATTTAATTCGTTCATAGCATGGAATCAAGAATCGTCTGAATTCTAGGGATCTAACGGGCGAAAGGGACCCATTAATGAAATCCAACATACTTGGTGACGAAATCTCCACGAAAAACTATCAACTAAGGCTGGACTTGACTTTTCCGGTGACTTTCTAGCGTTTTCCAGCGGCGGCTAGGGTTTCGGCCACCCCTCTCTCTACTCTCTTCTTTTCTTTTGTTTTAGTTAATTAAATGACTTAGGTAAGTTCTAATTAGGTTTCTAGGATTTTAAATGACTAACTAAAACCCTTTTAATTTAGGAATTAAAATAAGAGTGGGAAAAGACAAAAACACCCTTGACTTAAAAGTTGTCCGAATCTTGATGCGGATTGGCACCTGCCAAATGTGAAAATTCTGCAAATTTTTCCTTCACGAATCTGGGGTGTTACAGGGACAATACCACTGGTGAACTGAATGTTACAAATGGTATCAGGGCCACCCTTTTGTCAACCTTGTCAATGATGGGTCAAAGTTCAACTAAAGTTTAGATAAATCCCCAAAAAGCTGAGGTAAACCTCAATACTAAGTCAAGATACATTTCATGCGATGGAAATTACCTCAGTGAGGATGCTAAGTCCATAAGAGTGAGTGTATGTGACACCCTAGTTAATTAGGATAAGAGTCTCATATTAGCAAAACACAGAAGAAATACTAGATAAATAAGTAATTAAGCATTTAACTTCGTGTGTCCAAATTGGCGCCATCGCTTCCCTCATCTTGTATGTCACAGAGGCTACTCCACCTTGCCCCATTTAACTTCGTTCTTAATTATGTCTCTTTTAGTATTTCCACACATCCATTTGAACATCCTCATTTATGTTACATTCATATTCTGGACGTGGACGTTCTTGATTGGTCCAATACAACAATGTTGGTCTAACCACCACTCTATAGAATTTACCGTTAAGTCTTGGTGATACATTCTTATTGCATAGTACTTGAGCCTCCATTTCACCCATCCCTCTCCAATACGATGTGCGTCGTCGTCATCATCAATCTTTCCATTTTCTTGAATTATGGACTCAAGATATTTTGAAGCTTTATCTCTTGCGGTATGACTTGGCCATCAATCTTTACATCCAACCTCCGCCTCATCCGTTACATCACTGAACTTGCACTCTAGTAACTTATTTTAGTTCTGCTTAACTTGACAACCTTTAGGTGCTAAGACCTGTTTTCAAACTTCGAGCTTATTGTTAATTTCATCGCACATTCCTTCTACCAAGACTATGTCATCTTTAAGTAAACTATATCGTATATTTATTATTTTTTAATTGGTGTGTAAAGAGTTAAACAATAGTTAAAATGAAATTGGAGCGAGTTTCACTTAGTCATAGTAAATCAATAATAATTTTCACCTCAATTTTATCTTTGACTATGATAAACTAGAACCTCTATAAGTTTTTCCTAACTATGATAAATTAAACTAAAGGAGTGTTGTTTTTGAAAATTTTGGGAAACATGAATTCTCCAAATTAAAATGAACCAATACTAGACTTGTTGTTTACAACATTGGTGCATAGGAAAAAACAAAGTGAAGAAAATAAAAGCAAATTCAACTTGTCCAAATTGCTTATTAAATAGCTTCCACCTTCTTTCTTTAGTTAATATAGATATTATATAGTACTATCATGAATGATTTTATGTCAAATTAAGATCTTTGTTAATAGGGGTCTATATAGATAGGCACCTTACTCATTATAGCAAATTTATTCTATTACAAGGTTCCTATTAAGTACAAATTGAATATTCTTTTGCCCATTCTAGGCAACTTCAAAGGGAAGGGATTGCTTATTTTGGTGGTATAATCAACATGACCAAAAGACAAAGCTTGGAGAAAACAAATAAGTAAAGAGGAAGCATACAGAAAGTGAAGATCATTGGAGTAGCTTCAATGTTTTCTCCACCTTTTCTAGCCCATTTATACCTTTTTCTTACCCTTTTGTAAATAATAAAATATTAAATATGGCTTTGGAGTTGAGTTGAGTTGAGTCTTCAAGGAAAGAAGAAGATATTTTTCTCAATCAGTACGAAAAAAGAGATATTTAGTGATAATAGATTTTTCGTAAAATTTAGCAGTAGTTGAACACTTGAACTAATGTTATTTCATCCAGAGTCGCTCAGGTCTTTCAGCGACATTTATATAGAGGATTGGTTATACATATTCATATTTATATTATTATTGCTAAATATAATATAACGATAATTATATTATTACCGTATAATCTTTTATTTGTTGTAGTGTATTCACTATAAAGTGGTTTTTATATGATTCTAAAATTAAAAAATAAAATAAAAGCAGAAGCTAATTAGAATACTGAAATTGATTAATTTCAGAAAATATCTAGGACCCATTTGGATTGATTTGTTTCAAAGTTTATGGAGGATTTGGAAGTAGTAAATTTGACTACTTATACATGGAAAATGTTTAAATAAGTGATTTTAAATCATCCGCAGAAAATGGTACATGAGAGTAGTAGTTCTACATAAAATTTTGCAATAAATTAATAAATTTGACTAATTTTCTTTTCCTTAACTTGAAAGTTAAATTTCACCTACTTAATCCTATAATACTCATATGAAGTTTTATTAAAAGGATCAATATTCCGTTAAAATTTTTTTTTAGAAATTTCAAAATAAATATAAAACATTGTTTTTGCAAGAAAAGTAAATGGCATTTGAAACAATTTCTATTTAAACATCTTCTTTTGTGAAATAAGGGATCGATCTGATTTTTTTTCTAAAAAAGAAAGAAGAAAAGAAGTCATTTTTCTTAGCAATTAATATAAATTATCGGAAGGTGCAAATGTGCCATTTATTTTGGGACCAAATTGTTAGAGGCTTAATAATCGGGATGACAATTCAATAGCGAAATCAGAAATTAATTTCATCAAGACAGTTCATATGTATGCATAGAATATATATATATATATATATATATATATATATATAGTCTTTATATATAAATTTTTTTTAATAAAAAGTGTTCAATTAACCACTATTCGATACGATCTATGTAGCTCCGCCACTGGTCAAATGCCTTTGCATGATAAAATTTACTTACATTGTATGTCAATGGGCGTGCATGTCTTTTCGCCATCGCCTATGCTTTGGTTTCAAAACTACCAACTTTGTCTCTAATTTATTCGCAATTCATAGAATTTTATGAAAAAAAGGTAATTTAGTTTAATAAAACATATATAATAAGGAGCAAAATTTAATGATTCTAAATTTTTTATTTAGGTGTGTGTGGTACGAAAGAAAAAATATATTTTTTGAAAATATTATCTTAAGTGTATTTATATATAGTCTAGATAAATATTATGGAAGAGGTAGGGGTTTACTGAGCCGGATAGGTGAAGATGGGATGTGTTAGAGGGTGGGAAAGATATAATCAATATTGAATGTCACTTGTGAAACTTATTTTCCCTACTTTTCTTCGACAAGAAAGGTCATTTTCCTCTTCTTCTTTTTTTTTAAGAAACTTATTTTCCCAGAGAAAATGTTTTTCAAAAATTTTGACCAACGAACATAGAAAATTTGAAAAACTTGCTCCTTTGTATCAAACACACCCTTAAAAATAAATATGTTTTTGTTTCTCATTTGTTGTCCAATGTCCACATTTGAACCAAACTAATTTGAATTCACGCATTGCATGATCCATTCTAGGGGTGACACTCCCATTAATTGAATTTTTTTTATTTTTAAAACTTGAACCCGAAACCTCTGATTAAATAGAGAGGAAATTCAAACTATCCCACCTAAATTCATCTCGATTTACACATAACTTTTGCATGCAAAATTGAACCATTCAAATTTTCATTTGGATTCATGAAATCTTTAATTTTCCTTAATGGTACTGCTTTATATTTTCACTCTTCTTCTTTCTTTTTCCATTTTTCTCAGCCCCTTCCTTCAATATTATTAATTAAATTACAAGAGGAAGCAATCAAAAAGTGAAAAAAGTGGGGTCTAAACAATTTAAATAATTAACTAATTAAACATTTTCTTCCTTGTTTTCCTCATGAGTCTCTCTCTTGTTTTTTCATAATATTATCACACTTACGTAAACCACAATTCACATCTCCTCCTTCTAATTGATTCTTTTTTTATGCATAAGCAAAGGAGTTAGTACTAATTATTAATATTGTGATTATTCCAACTAATATTATTCTTTTTACTAACATAATAATCATTGCAACGTGTCAGAAAACAATGGCTCAAAGGGCCCACAAAATAAAAAGTGAAACACTTGAATGATTTATTAATAGATTAAAAAAGGAGGAAAAAGAAGCTAAAGTGAATAGTAATTGCTTTTAAGTCCATTGTTTTACCAATATACAATAATGTTGTATATTTGGATTTTCAAAGAGAGACAAATTAAATGACGTTGTCACAACACAAAACTTTTCGTGCACAATCAAAGATTTGACAAAATGTGAACAAATCTACAAAAAGCCCACTTTCTTTTCTTGATTCCACTTTTCCCTCTTATGAGAATGAGGAAAATGATGTGAAATCAAGAAGGTGGGTTTTAAATTAGAGTAAATTTTAGGTTTTGATAAATATAAAAATTATATTTGTATGTTATAGTTATAATTTGCATAATTGCGTTTCATAGCAAATTTTATGTTTGTATAAATCATAGGCAGACATTCGTTTGTATAAAGCCCAGCGATTGTATATGTATATCAGTTAGATAGTTGTATATATGTAACTACTATGTATATGTATCAATGATTGTGTTTGTATATCTGCATAAAATTTGAATTTGTATATAATTGAATCAAAATAAAACATTTGTATATCAAATCTCTCCCTCTCGCTTTATACAACACAAATTATACATTGTAATCTGTATAATTTGTATTTGTATAAAGCGAGAAAGAGAGAAAGTCAAAAGAGAGCTGGTAGGAGAAGATCTGTATTTGTATAATTATAAGTGTATAGCACGAAAATATATGCATTTGTATTTGTATTTATATTTGTATTTGTATTTGTATATACAATTTTCTCTCACTTTATACAAACACAAACACAATTTATACATTTGTGTTTGTATAAAGTGAGAGAGGCGAGCGAGATTCTCTGGGGAGAGAGGCGAATGGCAAGTGTTTGCTACAGATTACAATTAAATGAAACTATGGTTATAATATTTAATTTGAATTAATAATTTGCCATTTTATACAATTTTCTCATGATCTAACTAATATGAATCAGAGAGAGTATTACTTTCAATTGTCTACTTTTGGTCCAAAATATCATACAAATGCAAACAACTCTATAAAATATAAACTCAGATAAATCAAAGAAAATAAGGCAGTATGGACCAAATCAAAAGCCTAATATGATCTAGAAATCAAAACAAATAAAGACAACCGCCCAATGGTCATCCTCAGGGGCGGACCCACCCTTGGCCCAGGCGACACCCTTCGCCGGAAAATTACATTGAATATAAACGTCAAATTTTGATTTAATAAATATATATATAAAAGTATTGACATCTCTTGACACAAGTGAAAGGTTTATTCTAGTGGCTAAGGTGTTGCAAAAGTTCCTTAAAGTTGTGTGTTCACGTCTTGTTAGCCTCATAATTCTTTTTTATTTTCTTACTACAAGTCTACAACCTTTGACACCCCTTTATTAGCTACGAGCAAAATAGCGACAGACCAGTGACAAAGTTCCTTTTTTAAAACCACTACTAAAAAACCTACGAACGTCATATCATATATGATGAACTTTTTCTAAATGATGAACTTGGTAGCTAAATCCAGTGTTTTTCGTATCATATTCTTATCATATATGATGAACTCTTTCTAAATTAGTCTAAAGTTGTATACTTTGCATTTCAAGATATTAAAATTACATTTTAAACAACAAGGTATGTAGACAATTTTTTGATAATGGACATGTCTAGCATCATATGAATTAAATTTGAGAACATACTTCTTACTTTGTATTGATATTTTACTAAATCAATGTGGTGGTCAATTTTTATCACCCTTTATAAATATGTATATGTATGTATTTATTTGATTTTTTTTTTGGTCAATTTTTATCACCCTTTATAAATATGTATATGTATGTATATATTTGATTTTTTGTTTTGTTTTTTCATCCGATGTCTGGAGTTCACATTGGAGTCCTGACTAAATTCAAAACACGCACTGTAAAGCCTATTCGAGGATGACGCTCCCAACAAGATTCTCCATACTCAAGACTCGAACCTGAGACCGATTGTTAAGGATAGAGCAGTTCCACCACCGCACTAACCCTCCCCTATAATGGAAAAGTGTTGGTGGACAATTCCCATTCAAAGATCATGTATTATTTATGATCATTTGAATTCTTGAAAATTTATCACCACATTCCAAACCATATCATCTTTCTTTTATAAAAATATTATAATAATTATTATTATATTTTCTCTTATCTTTATGTACACGTGTGGATTTATATATTGTTGTTTTTGGTTATTCATTGAGTGGGGCTATGCCGGCAGGGGGTATAGGGAAGATTATGTGAAGTGGAAGCAAATGTATATCATAATATTAGACTTGGTTACAAAACAAACTTTCCATTTTAATTTCATGCACTTATAGAGTTGAATAAAAAAATATACTAATTCATATAATATACATAATTTAGTATCCCTTCAACTTTTAACCATTAACTTACTTGTGAAGAAATATGCATAGAGGAAAAAGACAATATATGGAGTCAAAGACAAGAAGACCATCTATCCTTTTCCAAACCGTTTTCACCTAGACTTATCAACCAACACCTCCCTACCCCCTCAAAGGTAAAATACATTGTACTCCAAACGAGTTCAACAGAATTTAGCATTTTTACGTAGAATGTATATATTTTTTTCATATTTTAATAAAATTTCAAATAAATTCAAAATTTTTTAACCATAATATTAGAAAACTGTAAATAAATCAACGATAAAAACATAAATACTGAACCGATCAAATTTAAATTCCGAATCAGGTTTTACTCACCCCACCCCCACCCCCACCCCCACCCCCACCCCACCTATGTTTCATTCCTTATACCCTCTCTATTCTCTTGATTCCCCATTTCTAAGCAAAGCCCCACAACCATCACTATCATCATGATCATGATTTTCATTCCATAGAAGTTTCACTCTCTCTCTTCCTCTTGTTTTTCTCATTTTTTTTCAATTTTAAATATTTTTGAGGTTGATGGTGCTCATCAATATAAACTTAGTGACTTCTTTTTACATCAAAACAGTTGGGGAGACAAGAAAAAAAAAATAGAGTGTCTAAAAACCAAAAGAAAGAAAGATTACAATGAGGAAGCCTGAGTTCTCCTCCTCCTCCTCTTCTTCCTCCGCAAAGAACAGTAACAACAACAATAATAACACGAACGTTAAGCTAAGAAAAGGGTTGTGGTCTCCAGAGGAAGATGAGAAGCTTATGCATTATATGCTAACAAATGGACAAGGGTGTTGGAGTGATGTAGCAAGAAATGCAGGATTACAAAGATGTGGAAAGAGTTGTAGACTCAGATGGATTAATTATTTGAGGCCAGATCTTAAGAGAGGTGCATTTTCACCTCAAGAAGAAGAACATATTATACATTTACATTCCATTCTTGGTAACAGGTTTGTCTCTCTCTCTTCTTTTGAGCCAGAATTTTCGTTAAGAAAATACAAGGTATAAAGAAATGTTAACACAACATAAAAAAAAGTTATGAGATATGTGTTGTGATGTGTATATATGTGCATGTAGGTTAGTAGTATTCTTTTGGAAGGGTTTTAAATTTTATATATATCGATGATATAAAAATATTTATATAATTAGATAATTTATTTGATAATTGTAGGTAAATTTCTTGATAATATTAATTGACCATTTGATAAAAATGGTTAACTAACATTTCATTACTAGGTAAATTCAGTATAATTATAGTGAAAAGATGTATATAACTTAAATCTTTTTTTTTGGTTGAGTTCAACTTGTGTACTCTCATCAGGAGTGTAAAAGAATTTAAAGTTTTATATATTATTAAAATGTAAATAATATTTCACACTATTCGATCAATTAAAAAATATTTACAAGTAAGCTTCTTTAGAATATGAAATTTAATATTTTGAAAATGTAATATATTACCTGCTAAAACAGGTAAAAATAATGTGATGGTGTTGTTATTAGCATTATTAGTGTATTTGAATTAAGTATATGTAGTTGTCCACTTAGAAAAAAAATGAAATTAGCAACTTGAAAATAAAACAGGTCACTTGCAACTATAATAAATTGAAATATGCATTGATGGTGTTATTTAGGCAATTAGTATATATAAATTAAATCAATCTTTTTTTAGTGGATAATTTCTTCGATATTCTATATGCAAAAGCAAAATCATAATTTTGAAATATCATAATATATTTGAAAATTTTAGATGAAAATTGTATTTTGAGCGAATACCTTGAAGATTAAAAAAAAGGTATATCTCCAATATCTACCTTTATAAACTACTAGTCTATCTACATGAAATAAATAGGGACATATATAATTCCTACGATAAAAATACCTAATACATAAAAGAAATCATTTTTGTCATGGATTTTAAGGAATTATTACATTATAAATATTTTACTTTAATTTGTTATAACTACATATATGTTAAAAAATGAATTAAGGAAACAATTAGTAGTATCTCTAAATGTTAGTAATTAATTAGTAGTTAGTTATATTAAGGGGACAACACAGTGAAATTACAGGTAATTTTCAATGGCTAACATGATAAAGCTAATTATGATGTTATTGACTTCAACAACTTACATGATTTATTAACATGCATATCTTCACTTATACGTTTTCAAATTCAATGAATTAATTAACAATATTCACCAAATTAAATTACGAGAAATCAACCCAAGCTGAATTGATATTTTATATGATAACTGAACTAATAGTTATCATCTAAAAAACGTCATATTTCTTCTTAATTTCGATTTTCTTCAACAAAAAATATGATTTTTTTAAAGAGAATTAATAACTATTGGACAAAAAAAAAACCTATTAAATTGGTGAATACACATTTTTTTGTTTCCACAATAAAGGTTGGGAAAAACTCATATAAATATATACAACGAATGGGATGGCTTGGAGAAATTTTTTACAACTCAAAATATATTACTTATTATCTATTTTAAATTAATAGTGTGTTATTTTTGTGTGCATTATCTGTATATATAAATTAAACTCTTCTATTATAGATAAAATAAAATCCAAATTATAATATTAACAAGCAAGAGATCACATTAATTAAGTGCACTTAGTTCTTCTTAGTCAAAAGGGCAAAATTGAATATAATATTGATCAAGTAAATTAATATATAACATCATTGTCTTAGAGTTGAAAATGCTCTTCTTATTCCCCAATCTTCATTTTTACAAGAATATTTTTTTTCCAAGTAGATCATCATATTATACAAGCATGTTTCACATGACTTTCACATTCTCCCAATTTGACCAAGTAATTTTTACATTATATTTTATACATAAATAGTGTATATTTGTTTTTGTACATGGGCTAGCAAACGAAATTATTTTTGTTCGAGCTGCCAAATGTGTTAAAAGCCCTTTGACCTATAAATATTGACTCTTAATTTATTTTTTACTCCAAAGGTGGTCTCAAATAGCTGCACGTTTGCCTGGACGTACTGATAATGAAATCAAGAATTTTTGGAATTCGACATTGAAAAAGAGGCTAAAGAACTCATCATCATCCTCTACACCATCACCAAATGCAAGTGATTCATCCTCAGATCATCCCTCCAAAGAACTCAACATGGGAGTCACTCAACAAGGATTCATGCCAATGCTCAAACATAACCTAATGTCCATGTACATGGACTCAACCTCGCCTTCTTCCTCGTCTATAGCCCTAAACACCATAAATATTGATCCTTTGCCTACCCTCGAGCACACCTTAATAAACATACCTAATGGATTCAACGCGCCCTCATACTTGAGTACTACACAACCATGCATGGTACAAGGAGGGAATATTGTGAGTACTAATGGTGGTAGTCTCTTTTATGGGAATAACCATGGGATATTTGGAGGAAATCTTAGTATGGAAGGTCATGAGCTATATGTTCCACCATTGGAGAATGTAAGTATTGAGTATCAAAATGTTGAAAATGGGAATTTTAGTCATCATCAAAACAACAATAACCCTAACAACATGACCAACTTGATCAACACTAGCCATAATTTCAATACTTGTAGTAATATCAAAGTAGAAAATTTTGGAGGGATAGGGAATTATTGGGAAGGAGATGATGTAAAAGTGGGAGAGTGGGACTTGGAGGAATTGATGAAGGATGTTTCACCTTTCCCTTTTCTTGATTTCCAAGTTGAATAAACCTACAACAACATTTAATATCCCTATGGAGATCAAGACCTTCTTTTTTTTTCCTTTTTCAACATTAGGCCACATATTTTCAATCCTATACATATAGTTCATATATAAATTTGGACATGAAATAGAAGATGAGAGGGTAAAGAATCTCACAAAAATAAGGATCATTTCCAAGTATATATATTTTTTTATATATTTTAGGATACTTTTCATGTACTTTAAATGATGTAATTGGAAAAAGGGTAATTTGGTCATTTGTACTTCATTTAGGTGTTTGTAATAATCACAATATTACATACTCTTGCAGTGATATGTATAGTCAGTCACATGTTATAATGTAGAAATTAGTGATTGTCTATTAGTCTTATTGTGTAAAATCATTGAACATGTAATCAAATATGTTTTTAATTAGTGGATTGAACAAGTCTTATAGACAAATAATTATTTCTATGTCTTTCTATTCATGCTTGAAATGATCCTATCGGTTTCCTACTTTTAATGGACATTTTTATAAGTCATCCTCGTGTATCATCATACTTTCTTCTCCGTTCATTTTTACTTGTTCAGGACTTTACACATCCTTTAAAAAATAATTTGAGAATAAGTAATTAATTTTGTGGGGAAAAATGAAAAAAAAAAAAATTCTCTTGATATGTTAACAGTAACAATTAGCCATGAAAATTATATTTTTAATATTATGAACAAGTAAAATAAACGGAGGGAGTATTTGTTTGTTTGTCTATGTGTGTGCTTGCATGCTTTGAGTATATTATTATGACTAATCAAGGGTTATTATGAATACTCCCTCGTTCACTTTTATTTACTCAGTAAAAATATATTTTCATTTTTGCTTGTCATTTATCAAGAAAAGACTTCATACTTTACCCTCAATATTAATAATTACTTACTTCTCAAATTATTTCTGAAGACCTAAGACTATACATCAATTAATATCGATATTATGGTAATATACTCATAGTTATCATTATTTCTTTAAAAAAATATATGAAGTTTAAAATGAACGGACAAAATATTAATCAAGGATTATGGATATGACACGCAAGTAATCTTCCCCTTAAATGGAGTTTAATCTCTAAAGTGATTGCAAGTTCACTTGGAATATGAAGTTTCCCCATAAGAGAGTGAAAAGTCAGCTTGGCTCTAATTGTCATTAGGACTTTGTAATCATAACATTAATTACTACTTAACCTTAATGGTTGAATTCAAAGAACAATGATAGCTTTATTAACTTTTCCACTCTCACTTCTAAAGGTTGCAACATATATAGTCATTCTCGATAGGGAAGTTAATCAGTGCAAAATGAAATTATGGCCAGGGTAATAAAAAAACTTATCACAATAAGTAAAATATGAGTGGTAGTAAAATAGTTAGACTTTTGAGGTTTTGTATTCGAGCTCTTCGGAATGGAAAAAAATCAATATATATAGGAGTGTTGCTTGAGTCGGGGGTCTATAGGAAAGAACCTCTAGCTCTATCTCCCAAACCAGAGGTAAGATCTGCATATACTCTATTCTCCGCAGATTTTATTTATAGGATTTCACTGGGTATATTTTTTTTATCGCAACGCCATTTCCATGCATGTTGGGTTGCAAGTGACTCTACAACAAAAGAGACATTTAGTGGTAAAAGATTTTTCTTTTAGCTGTAATATTTATTTGCACAAAAATATTTAGCGGCAATTGAGTTAATATCATTACATCTAGAGTCACCAAAGTCTTTAGTAACATTTATATAGAATGTTGATTATAGACACACATATTCAGACAAGAGAGAGTTGTTCGGATGGTAAGCATCCCTTACTTTCAATTTTAAGGTTGTCAGTTCGAATCACCAAGAGAGCAAACGCGGAAGCTCCTTAGGGAAAGGGGTAAAAGAAAATACACATATTTATTAGGTATGATACATATATAAATGTGCCATTTAACTTGGCATTGTTTCACATTTATGCCCTTCAACTTTGGGTGTGCACAAGTAGACACTTAAACCTGTATAAAGTTGAACAAGTAAACACATGAGTCCTATGTGACATAATACACGTAGGACATAAATTGTCATACAGGATGCCACGTACAATGGCGTAGCTAGAGCCACCCTAGGGTGTTCAACTGGAAACCCTTAGTCGGAAAATTATGTTGTACATATATGTTAAATTCTACATTTAAGGATATATATTTAAAGTTGGATATCTTTGACAAAAGCTATACTTTTTGGCGTGTGTTCATTTGAATGAAGAAGTTCCGGGTTCATACCCCAAATAGCACAATATTTTTTTGTTTTATTTTGACAGCCACACACCATTATTCTTGGACACCCTTAGTTAAAATTTTGGCTCCACCACTGGCCAAGTAGGGCATGTGTGTCTATTTGTTCAATTTTCTACAAGTTTAAGTGTCTACTTGTGCAAATTAACTTAAAGTTGAAAGACATAAAAATGAAGGAAAACGAGGCCAAGTTAAAAAGTATATTTATATATTATGTCTATTTATTATTACCACTAAAGGTCTAAGATGGATTTTTTTTTTGTCAGTTTAGGTTAGGAGACAAAGTGATTTGTGTATAGTTAAAAGCTAATTAATTAGCTACAGGATTAAAATAAGTGCTTCCCTAAATCATTTCACCTCAAGATTTATGACATTCCATAACTAACTAATGTGACTTTAATATAGGTATTTGTCTGGAAGATTGTTTGATTACGTAAATTGTGCATTGCAATGAGGTCAGCTTTAATTCCATAACTATCAAAACTTTTTATTCACTTTTTTTTATTTTTAGATATGCGGGAATTGTTAAATAAAATCTAATATATATTATTATAAAAGAAAATAATTATCTTTGAATATCATTCAATGGCTACTTTATATTATAAAATGTTGGGAAGTTTTCAATTCTTTAGACCCTCTTCATAGCCACTAAACCTTCTTTAATATTAGTCATTAACCTTTCGTAACATATGACACATTATTATGAAAATTAATTTGTCAACAATATTATTTGACTATAAAGTTGAGATTATTCTTCCTATACATATATATGAGCACATTGTTTTCTTTGAGAGATACTTGAAAAAGAAATATTCTTCATACTTTTTGAGTTAGTTGGATTTTTCATCAATCGAAATTTTTTGTTAAATTTTGGCTCTTAATTTTATACTAGAATAATTTACTGAATTCTGAAAATTACGCCTACAATATCAATGAAATATTCTTACGGATATGAGTGTCTTTGATATGCTGCTACGAGAGTATTCATGATTTTTAATTTCTATTTAACACTTTTAATTTGGAAGTTTCTCACTTGTGATATAGTATATATGATATTGTCATGAGATTATAATATATAACTCATAAATTTCAAATTTTGAATCAATATCTGATAATAAAAAATTATAAGCCGACCAATCACCATTTTCTCCCCATTTCTTTCTCACTCCCCAAAAGGGAAAAAAAGATATTGAATTTATTTAATTGTTACAGTCCAAGTTACAAAATTAGTAGTATTTGTTACCTTGTTGTAACTAATAAGTTTTATGTTTTTGTCAACAAAATTTATTCACTACAATAATTAAGTTTAGTTCCTTAAGAAGTCTTAATCCACCTGAAGTGTGTATTTCAAATGACAAGTCCAAGACATCAGTTTCAGAGAAAAGGAAATAAAAAACGAGCGAATCATATCTTTATTTTGACTACTCTTAGGTCAGAGGATTTGATGAACCACTTCAAAAAAAAGATTCTCAGAAAAATCGTTTTATCCACCAAACAAAGAATTAAATTAAAAAGTCATATGCACTCATGGTATATCGATCTCTCATCTCTTGAGCAGCTTTTGGTTTCATTTTCACTGATTGATTTTTATATTATATAAGTGTATTTTAACTTGTTTAGGTTAGTAACTTTCATTTTTATCGAAAAAAGGTCACGTATTATTTATAATTTTTTAGGTAATTTGATATCGTAGATATATATTATTATTTTTACATCAAAGTTATATATATTTCACATGATTAGAAATCCAAATTAATTGTATTACTACCAATCAAATAATTAATTGAAAATGCATACACAATAGACATGTTTCTCATGTAGCTTTCACTTTCACTGATTTTTAACAATTTCCCAACTTGCAATTCACTCAAAAAGTTTATAAATATTTCACATGATAAAAAATATTCAAATTAATTTTATTACCTACCAATCAAAGAATAAATGAAAATGCATGCACAATAGTACACGTTTCTCATGTAGTTATTACCTACCAATCAAACAAATTCTTTAATTTAAGTCTTAAGTAATATGTTCATTTTCTTTTATTTTGGCAATTTAAGTTACAACATTACCTTGTTTTTAATTGTTTATATGTTACAATGTCTTTTTCACTAGAAATATGTTTGTTCATTTATATTAGATGATAGTTCTTTTTTTCTATATGCAATTTTAGTTTAATAGTTTGACATTGCATTATTTTAAATTTAAGAATTTATAAAGATGCACAATAACTATCCCATCAAATGGTACTGCATATATATAAAAGATTTTATTTGACTTTTAGCTAATTGTTAATAATTAAGGATGCACAATAACTATTACAGAGAACTAATAATTACATAAACTAATAACAGTGTATGCATATCTTATATCTCTACGGAGAGAGGTAGAGAGGTTGTTTTCGAAAGACTCTCGATCTAAGTGTAGCAAATCAAAATATATATCCAAAAGAAATACGACAGTGAAGAAAACATGTCAATTAATAAAGAAGGCATTATAGAGCATTCAGAGAAAAGAAATAGTAAGAACAACGAGATGAGGTGATAACTGAAAAGAAAATATATGTATAAGACTAATACTACAATGGACAGTGCTCCTGTGCTCCCACCAAGCTTACCTACTAATCTTCTACCTTAATTCGCTATTCCCCCCCCCCCCCCCTTCATACCCTCCTATCTAAGGTTATGTCTTCGATAATTAAGTTGAAGTTGTGTCATGTCTTATCGAATCACATTTCCCCAATACAATTATTAGCCTACCTCTACATCTCCTCACACCTACTAATCCAATATCTCACACCTCGCTATTGGTGCATGCATCTCCTCTTCACATGTTTAAATCATCTTAGTCTCACTTTTCTCATCTTGTCTACCACAGAGGTCACCCCCAACTTATTTCAGATATCCTTATTCCTAATTCTATCTCTACTAATATGCCCACACATCCATCTCATCATCTTCATTTCTGCGACATGCATCTTCTGAACAAGGGCTTTCTTGATTGACCAATGGTACTCCAGCCCATAGATACAACAAAATTGGTGTAATCCCACTTTGTAGAACTTACTTACCTTTAAGCTCTAGTAATTTTTTTTTTTTAGCACACAAGACTTAAGAAGTGAGCCTCTATTTCGTCAACATTTTTCATATGTGCAATTTTTAGTTTAACAGTTTGCCACTGCATTATTTTACAGTTAAGAATTAAAAATGCACAATAAATATGAAAGAAAATTGATTTTCTACTTTTTTTTAAAAAAAGCCTTGGAGAATTGAAGGTACGTCTCTATTTGTTGAGTTATACGTTTACAAACATGCTGTAATTATACACCTCTTGTAAAGAGTCCCAATAAATACCTTCCCTTAGTTATTCACAATTGGTGTACATCAAACACTAATAGTAACGAAGATTTTTCTCATCGTGAATCAGTGGGATATGTGTGTTAAGTTAAAGAATATTATTTACTCATTTTTCATCGAACCAACTCAGGAAAATACATGAATATCATAAACAAATTCTCACTGAAATAGTGGAAAACTTTCTAATTTTACTATATGATAAAATTAGTATTTTTTTTTCTTTTTTTCACCAATATTACAATCAAAATATTTATAGAAATAACCACTAAACATGTTTCAAGTGAAAATTTTAGTGAAAAACTAATAATTTTTCAATAATGTCTCTCAAACAATCGAATTTTGTAACTAATACAACAACAAAATTTCACAATTCATCAATGCAAAATCTCATCAAAACTTTCAATTTTGAAATCACAACTAAATTTGAATCTAAAACTATAATGATCATTTTGAAAAACCTAGACGAAGCTATATCAAAAAAATTAAGCAATATTAGAAGAGATTTTTATTAGGTTGGAGTCAAAATTTCAAACATAAACTATGTAACATGTGTATATCGGAAGGGATTTAAGTCCAAACTATATCGTGTATATATATTTTTTAGAATTGAACTAATATTATAGGTTGATAATCATACTTCAAAAGGGTTTAATAGTGCACTTAATTAAATATTGAGTTATTTATCCAAAAAAAAAAAGAATACAAATCAATTCACACTTAATACATTCTTTTTCAACCTTTTCAGTGGTGTAACCATGTTTTATAAATCTTAAATCCACCTCTGGTCATATATCATGCATATTACATAAGTTTTTTGTGAATATATATAGATATACATTGAGTAAATTTTAGGTTTAGCAAACATAAAAATCATATTTGTATGCTATAGCTATAGTTTGCATAATTGCGCTCCATAGCAAACTTTATGTTTGCAATGGAGCATCAGATTATATAACTCGCTGGCAGGAGCATTCGTTTTGTATAATTTTGTTGGCAGGCCTCTCGTTTGTATAAAAGCGCAACAATTGTATATGCATATAGGTTAGATAATTGTATATATGTAACTACTATGTATATGTATCAATGATTGTGTTTGTATATCTGCATAAAATTTGAATTTGTATACAATTGAATCGAAATAAAATGTTTGTATATCAAATCTCTCTCTCTCGCTTTATACAACACAAATTATACATTGTAATTTGTATAATTTGTGTTTGTATAAAGCGAGAAACAGAGAAAGACAAAACAGAACTCCGCAGGGGAAGATCTGTATTTGTATAATTATAAGTGTATAGGACGAAAATATATGTATCTGTGTTTTTATATACAGTTTTCTCTCGCTTTATACAAATACAAACGCATTCTATACATTTGTGTTTGTATAAAGTGAGATAGGTGAGGGAGAGACTGCCAGCGAGAAACGAGAGTGGCGAGCGAGAATTTCAGGGAGAGAGGCAAATGGCAACAGTTTGCTACAGATTACAATTAAATCAAACTGTGGTTATAGCATTTAATTTGAATTAATAATTTGTTATAATATATAATTTTCCCTACATTATATACAGGAGACAAACGTATATAGGATAATATATACTAATATACATGATGTATGCATGGGGAATATATGGATGAAGTCTTCAAACTCGACTTTTCAATCTAAACAATCGTCTCAAATCAATTCTAGACACTTCTAAAATTATATATTCGAGCTCATATTTTCATGAAAAATCAATATGATCCAATCAAAATAAATTGCAATTACTCAAATAAAAAAATTCAACTAACGTTTCAATGATATTTTGATGTTTTTCTTCAAACTCAAACAATATACTACGTCATATTCATATTTTTAAGTTCCAGATTTTCACAATTATGAGTTGTTTTTTTTTGGGTAATCAAACAATATATATATAAAAAAAAATTAGTGTTTAACATAAGCGTTAGGTGAGGTGTTTCATTATCTAGCATATAAAAAATATACATTAGAATTGACGAAAATAATGAATATTGTAATATTAATAGAAAAATGTATACGTCTATATAAACATGGTAACTTTTGCACAACTTTACAAAAAAAAAAATATTATCGAAAAGTGAGACGTATAGATACATTAACATGACTATGAAGGAATATACTTAATTAGGGTTATATAAATGATCTACTTCCTAAAACGACAAATATAAATAGATTAGTTTTTTTTAAATAGCGTCTCCGGAACAATATATACATTTAAGTGATATTAAAAGAAATTTTACTAGCATAAAAAAAATTAAAATTGAACGGGTTATTTATAGTTGGGCTCATTTTTTACTCCCCTAGAGAAGTGTCAGGAAAAAAATCTAATATATTAGAAAAGAAAATAATTATCTTTTAATATATCATTCAATGGCTACTTTATTAATTACATTTTAATGTTGGAAGTTTTCAATTCTTTATACCCTCTTCATAGCCACTAAACTTCGTTATTAGTCATTAACCTTTGTAACCTATGACAATTAATTAATTTGTCATTATTATTTTACTATAAAGTTGAGATTATTCTTCTTACACTAGAAGGATTTGTTGAAGCGTAAGGGATACACCTATTTTTTGGATGAAATATTCTTAAGGACAATATATAACTTGACATGCCTCAAGCTACGAGAGTTTTCGTAATTTTGAATATTTTTAACACTTTTAATTTGAAAGCTTTTCACATATAATATAATATATAATCACTAAAAAAAAAGAGTCAATTATCGGGAGTTAAAATTACAAAGAGCAAGGTTTAGAACCCCCAGAAGGGGTTCCAAGAACTCCCACTGTTAGGTCTGTGGCTATTAAGTTGTGGGAGTTTGTAAGCAACCCCCGCAACAGACAAATAGCGGGGTTTATAACCTCAACAATTAATTTTTTGTACTTCATTTTGTGGGGTTATAACCTCCGCAACACTTTTGATGAAATTTTAATATTCAATTTGCATTGTAGTTTATATAAAACTAAGCTACAACTACTCTTCAAGCTAATTTTGTAGTAATTAAACCAATACATTCATAATTAAATTAATAAAGTATTTCATGGAATAAAAGGTATAAAGAATTAACTAAATCATGAAAACTTAACAGTAACTAGAAAAATTCACCCATCCAATGGTCCAACTACTGCAACTTTGCAATTTTCAGCCTTGTAGATATGTTCGTCATAAGCAGAGGTGAGAGCTTCTCTAACAGATTGAAGAATTTAGATTGAGATTTACTGATGAAATAGTAGGACTGAGTGGATGATCTCTTTTTACTCTACTTACTTAAAGGTATTGAATAATTACCATCCGTGCCTCTCCCGCCGGTAAAACACATGAAAATCAAAACCAAATGCTAACTATACAAGAAACACATATTCACTATATATATATATATATGTTTGTTTGTTGGGATAAGGGTCTGAAAAATACACTAACTTTGGTCGGATTTGCTGTTGCGATACTAAACTTTCATGAGAACTTATTACCTCCCTAGACTATTTAATATCATATTTTTTACCCCCTGAACTATTTAATAGTGTATTTTAAAGGTATATATGTGCCCACGTGGACACATTATTATTTATAATTTTACATTAATTTTTATGTCCACGTGGACAAATATATATGTTTAAAATATGGTATTAAATAGTCTAGGGAGGTAATAGGTCCTCATGAAAGTTTAGCATCGCAACAACAAATCCGATCAAAATTAGAGTATTTTTCAAACTCTTATCCCTTGTTTGTTCATTTATATAATTAGATGATAGTTCTTGTTTTCTATATGCAATTTTTAGTTTAATAGGTTGACATTGCATTATTTTAAATTTAAGAATTTATAAAGATGACAATAACTATCCCATCAAATGGTACTGCATATATATATAAAAGATTATATTTGACTTTTAGCTAATTGTTAAGAATTAAGGATGCACAATAACTATTGCATAATAACAACATAAACTAATAATAGTCTATGCATATCTTATATCTCCATGGAATGAGAGAGGTTGTTTTCGAAAGACTCTCGATTTAAGTGCAGCAAATCAAAATATATATTCAAAAGAAATTAATACGACAGTGAAAAAAACATGTCAATTAATAAAGAAGGCATTATAGAGCATACAGAGAAAAGAAATAGTAATTAGAACAACAAGATAAGGTGATAACTGAAAAGAAAATATATGTATAAGATCACTAATACTACAATGGACAGTGCTCATGTGCTCCCACCAAGCTTAAATTTGTCAAAAAGTAAGCTACCCCATACCCTCCTATCTAAGGTTATGTCCTTGATAATTAAGCTGGAGTTGTGTCATGTCCTGTCGAATCACATTTTCCCAATACAATTATTAGCACACCTCTACATCTCCTCACACCTACTAGTCCAATCTCTCATACCTCGTTATTGGTGCATGCATCTCCTCTTCACATGTCTAAATCATCTTAGTCTCACTTTCCACATCTTGTCTACCACAAAAGTCATCCCCAACTTATTTCCGATATCCTTATTCCTAATTCTATCTCTACTAGTACGCCCACACATGCATCCATCTCATCATCTTCATTTCTGCGACATGCATCTTTTAAACAGGGCTTTCTTGATTGACCAATGGTACTCCAGCCCATAGATACAACAAAGTTGGTGTAATCCCACTTTGTTAGAACTTACTTACCTTTAAGCTCTAGTAATATTTTTTTTAGCACACAAGACTTAAGAAGCGATCCTCTATTTCATCCACCTTTTTCATATGTGCAATTTTTAGTTTAACAGTTTGCCATTGCATTATTTTACAGTTAAGAATTAAAAATGCACAATAACTATGAAAGAAAATTGATTTTCCTTTTTTTTTTTAAAAAAAAAAAAACTTGGATAATTGTTGAGTTATACGTTTACAAGCATGGTGTAATTATACACCTCTTGTATAGAGTCCCAATAAATACCTTCCCGTAGTTATTCACAATTGGTGTACATCAAACACTATTAGTAACGAAGATTTTTCTTATCGTGAATAAGTGGGATATGTGTGTTAAGTTAAAGAACATTATTTGTCACTCATTTTTCGTCGAATCAACTCACTTCGAAAATACATGAATATTAGAAACAAATTCTCACTGAAATAGTGGAAAACTTTCTAATTTTACTGTATGATAAAATTAGTATCTTTTTTTTCTTTGTTTCACCAATATTACAATCAAAATATTTATAGAAATAACCACTAAACATGTTTCAAGTGAAAATTTTAGTGAAAAACTAATATTTTTTTAGTAATGTCTCTCAAACAATTGAATTTCGTAATAATACAACAACAAAATCTCTCAATTCATCAATGCAAAGTCTCACCAAAACTTCAATTTTGAAATCACAACTAAATTCGAATCTAAAACTATAATGATCATTTTGAAAAACCTAGACGAAGCTATATTAAAAAAAATTAAGCAATATTGGAAGAGATTTTTATTAGATTGGAGTCAAAATTCAAACCTAAAATGTGTCACTCCAATATGTGTATATTACGTTGTATATTGGGACGGATTTAAGCCCAAATTATGGTTCTATGGTCTTCTACAAAACTATGTATATTGTGTATATATTGTTTAGAATTGAACTAGTATTATAGGTTGATAATCATACTTCAAAAGGGTTTAATAGTGCACTTAGTTGAATGTTGAGCTAATTATTTTTAAAAATACAGATCAATATATTCACGCTTAATACATTATTTTTTCTACCTTTTCAGTGGTGTACCCATATCACATAAGTGTTTTTTTGAATATATATATAGGAGACAAACGTATATAGGATAATATACACTAATATACATGATGATGTATACATGGGGAATATATGGATGAAATCTTCAATCTAAAAATCGTCTCAAATCAACTCTAGACACTTCCAAAATTATATTCCAGCTCATATTTTCTTGAAAATCAATATGATCCAATCAAAATAAATTGCAATTAAACATACAAAAAAAATTCAACTAGTCATTTAAATTTTTGTACCTTATGACAATTAATTAGTCATAACCTTAGTAACCTATGACAATTAATTAATTTGACATATTTTTTTACTATAGAGTTGAGATTTATTCTTCTTACACTAGAATAGTTTGTTGAATTTTAAGGAATACGTCTATCTTGGATAAAATATTCTTAAGGATGGTATATAATTTGACATGCCTCAAGCTACGAGAGTTTTCGTGATTTTAAATTTATTTAACACTTTTAATTTTAAAGGTTTTCACATATAATATAATATATAATATTGTCTTGGAATTATAATAGAACTCATATATTTTAAATTTTGAATTGTCTCTGATAATAAAAAATGTAAAGTAATTAATCACCATCTTCTCCCCATTTCTTTGTCACTCCCCAAAAAAAAAGGGAAAAAATATATATTGAATTTTTATTTATTTTTTATGACAAGGAAAACTCGCAGTCGCTATCCTTTGGGTGCGCACAAGGTAAAATCCTCGCTCCTATGCAATAGCTTGCAAACCACATAAGAGAGGTAACCCGCACTAGGTAAGCTCGGTGCGACGAGCTCGACCCAGAAGGCAAATTCCTTGCTTTCGCTGGCAAGGAGTTTCGAACTTGAGACCTCGAACATGGAAGTCCCAAGTCCAAACTACTGGGCCACCCCGAAGGGTAATTTATTTATTTGTATCAGTCTAAGTTACAAAATTACTATATTTGATACTAATAAACTTTTATCTTTTTCTCAACAAACTTTATTCATTATAATAATTGAGTTGGTAATGAAATTTCGAGGCCACAAATATGCATAGTTTCCTTAAGAAGTCTTAATCACCTAAAGTGTACGTGTATTTCAAATAAGAAGTCGAAATAAAAGACGAGAGAATCATATCTTTATTTTAATTATTTTAAGTTAGAGGATTTGATGGACTACTTTAATGATCGGAAAAAAATAATAATTCTTGAAGGATTCGTTTTACCCACCAAACAAAGAATTAAATTGAGAAGTCATATGCATGCATGGTACGTCTCTTGAGAAGCTTTTGCTTCCATTTTCACTGATTAATTTTTAAATTAATATCTTATTATTAATATTATTAAATTTTTAGGTGATTTGATAGTGTAAATATTTATTTATTTTGCGCGATAGCACATGGCATTTGTCATGTAGCTTTCACTTTCATTGATTTTTTTGCAACTTACAACAATTTCCCAACTTGCAATTAAGAAGGTTTAGTAATAGTCCAAACAGATTCTTTGTTTAAGTCTCGAGTAATGGTACTGCATAAAAGATTTTATTTTATTTTGAGTTTATTGTAATGAAGAATTAAAATGCACAATAACTATTGAAGAAAATTAATTAAAAAATAAAGTTGGAGAATTGAATCTAAGGTCTCATTTGTTTGCACTTAATGAAGATCTGAATCTTAATCATTCAGATTCAGTCCCTTAAGTCTGTTTGGTTTTAAGGTCTGAATCTATTTAGATTTAGCTCATTAAGTCCATTTGATTCTTTTTAAAAAAAAGTCTCTTAATTGATCTGAAAAGGTCCTAATAAATATCTTGCCTTAGTTATCCACAACTGATGTATACCATACATTATTAGGAACAATGATTTTTTTCACCGTGAATCAGTGGGACATTTATGTGTTAGAGAACATGATTTTTATACTCATTTTTCACTGAACCAATTCACTAGGAAAATGCATGATGAGAAACAAATCCTCACTGAAAAAGTGGGAAACTTTATAATTTTAATTTAGAGGAAATTTCGCAAATAGCCACAAAAATAAACTTAATTAGGCTCTATAGCTATAATTTGCTAATTACGATTCGTGGCTACATGTTAGAGGGAGGAGAGAGGCAAGCAAGATGAGGAGAGAGGAGAGTGAGGGAGGGGAGAGAGTGGAGAGAGGCGAGTGAGAGAGGGGAGAGAGTGGAGAGAGGCGAGCGAGATTGGTAGAGGAAGGAGAGAAGCGATCGAGATTGGGATAGGGAGGAGAGAGGTGAGCGAGAGAGGGCAGAGAGGACAGAGTGGAGAGAGACAAATTGTATTTGTATATCTGTCATATAATTGTATATGTATATATGTATGTATTTGTATAATGTATATGTATAAGAGAAGAGACAGACGCACATAATTATAGCGAAAATTAAGTTGCGAATAACAAGTAATGAAAACTATAGTTATGTTAATTAATTAACTAGTATATGTTTGCTTATCCACTTAATTTTCCCTTTAATTTATTGTTAAGAATCAAGATGCACAATACTGTTGAACCTGCTGACAAGCCCAAGTTTGTGCTAACTTTTGCACAACATTACAAAAGGAAAAAAAAATCTTATTGAAAAAGTGAACGTATAGATAAATTAACATGACTATGAAGGAACATACTTAATTAGAGTTATATAAATGATACTCTAGTTCCTAATAGTTCATAAAACAAAAAGGACGATAATATAAAATATATAAAAAAAAAAAAAAAACTGAAAACTTAACATTAGAAAACAAACCACAAATATAAATAAATTAGTTTTTTTTTTTTGGGAATATATAGCGGCTCCTGAATATATACATGAAAGTGATATCAAAAGAAATTCTAATCTCATAAACAAAATTATAAGTCCTTAATTATATAATTCCAAAATAAAAAATAAATTCATTATAAGATCTATTTATCTTTTTTATCAGATTGTATATTGCCACTTAAATTTGAATCGAGATGCGTTAGTGTTGCTACTTAAGGGAAGCATATCTATCAATTTAATTAAACAGAGTGACATGTCTTGGGCCTTATAATACCCTATGAATAAGCAATGTCGAGAATGATGAAACTATTTTTATTTAGAAATAATTCAAACAGATCAATAATAGTAAAAAGTTGTTCAAATAGAAGTTTGAAGTCGAAGAAAATGAAGTATCAAATAAAGAAGAAAAGCAAAGGTTGGAGGATAATGTTCTAGATTTTGTAGAATTGCACTATGCAATTAAAAAAAGGACACAAAGTATTTGTCATTAGTACACGACAAAGATAAAGGATTATAAAATGAGATTAAATAACTAGAATAAAAACCCCTTTGACTTTTTAGTTTGAGAATTTTTTAGTTTGAATAAAATTAAAGGAGGTTTTATGAAAGATGTTCAGAATTTAGAGTTATATATGTGGTATACATTAGAATGACTAAGAACATATATAATGGAGCCAAAACCTGAGTGAGAATAGTGAAAGGAAACTTAGAATACTTTGCAGTCGAGACGGGGTTGCAAGAATCGGCACTTATCACGTTTATCTTGGTAATGTATGAATTAGCACGGCATATTTAAGGGGGTGTACTATGATGTATGTTATTTTTTTTTATAACATAGTATTAATTGAAGAAACATGCAATAAAACTTATGATAGCTAGAAGTTTGGGGACATGCTCAAGAGTCTTAGAAGGAGAAAAACAAAGTAGATGAGGACTCCTTAATAGAGTGCAAGTTTAGTGATGCATCACCTAAGGCGGATGTGGGAGTGAGAATTGACACACAACTCATTCTTAGGAGAGGAAGCTTCAAGTATCTTGGATCAATACTTCAAGAAAATGGGAGATCGAGGACAATGTCACACAACTTTTTAGAGCGAGATAAATGAAATGAAGGCCCGCACCTAGTGTCTTATGTGATAAGCATATACCACCAAAAGTAAATATAGGTTGTGTATAATGATTGTTAGACTAACTACATTATCCAGGGTAGAGTTTGATCAATCAAGAACTTATACGTATAAGAATGCTTAAATAGATGTATAAGCACACTAGGAGAGACAAGATTAAAAACTAGAAAGTTAAACAAAGGTAGACCAAAAAAATTGTACCGTCGCCTGTGAGATTCGAACTCACGCAGGGAAACCCCACTTACTTAGCAGGCAAGCGCCTTAACCACTCGGCCAAAGCGACGCTATGCACTTGTATCACAATTAAAAGAATTTAACATGTTAGAACGAGATATGACAATCTAAGATAATTTAAAATAATAATTATATTAAATATTAGTTGGGCAACGTGCGGGTACGTATACTAGTAGTTCATAAAACAAAAAGGAATATAATACAAAAAAAATACTGGAAACTTAACATTAGAAAACAAACCACAAATACAAATAGATTAGTTGTTTTTAAAAAAAAATAGCTTCTCTTGAATATATACATTAAACTGATACCAAAAGAAATTCTAATATCATAAAGAAAATTATAAGAGTCCTTTTTCATTATAAATTTTTTTTAGAAAAATGAAAATTAACTCATTATAAGATTTATTGATCTTTTTATCGGATCGTATATTGCCACTCAAACTTGAATCTAGATGCATTAGTGTTGCTACCTAAGGGAAGCATATATCTATCAATTTAAACACAGCGACTTGTCTTGAACTTATAAAACCCTATGAATAAGCAATGTCGAAATTGATGAAACTACTTTTGTTTAGAGATAATTCAAACATATCAATAATAGTAAGAAGTTGTTCAAATAGAAATTTGAAGTTGATAATTAATTATTTAGATTTGTATTTAGAGTTTTCATTATTTTGTTTATTTAGCCTAGGCTTTTTATCTTTATGTTTCCTCGACTTGGAAATATTTAGATAGCACAAGGAAAACTTGAAGAAAATGAAGTATCAAATAAAGAAGAGCAAAGGTTGATGTTCTTGCTTTTGTAGAATTGCGCTATGCAATAAAAAAAAAAGGCCACAAAGTATTTGTTATTAGTACACGACAAGGAAAATGGATTATGAAATGAGGCAAAACAATTAGAATAAAAACCCTTTGACTTTTTAGTTTTTTTTGGTAGTTTGAGAATTCTTTTAGTTTGAATAAAACCAAAGGAGGTTTTATGAAAGATGTTCAGAATCTAGAGTTATATATGTGGTATATATTCGAATGTTTAAGAACATGTATAATGGAGTTAAAATCTGAGTGAGAATAGTGGAAGGAAACTCAGAATACTTCACAGTCGTGTAGGGTTGCAGAAATCGCTCTTATCATATTTTTATTTACCTTGGTAATGTATGAATTGACACGACATATTTAAGGGGATGTACTATGATGTGGGTTATTTTTTTATGACATAGTACTAATTAACGAGACATGCAATAAAATTAGTGATAGCTAGAAGTTTGTAAACATGCCCTAGAGTCTTAGTAGGACAAAAATCAAAGTATATGAAGACTCCTTAATCGAGTGCAAGTTTAGTGACACATCACCTAAGACGGATGTGGGAGTGAGAATTGACACACAACTCATTCTTAGGAGAGGAAGCTTCAAGTATCTTGGATCAATAATTCAAGAAAATGGGAAATCGAGGACGATGTCACACAACATATTAGAGCGAGATAAATGAAGTCTCGCACCCGGTGTCTTATGTGATAAGAATATACTATCATAAGTATAGTTAGGTTGTGTATAATGATTGTTAGATTAACTACATTATACGTGATAGAGTTTGATCAATCAAGAACATATACGTCCAGAAACTACAACAAAAATGGGAATGCTTAGGTAGATGTGTGAGCACACTAAGAGACAGGATTAAAAACCAGAATATACGGAGCAAGATTGGAGTGACCTCAATGATGGACGAGATAGGAGAAGTGACACTAAGAAGGTTCATACATGTGAAGAGGAGAAGTACAAATACCCAATAAATAGGTGCAAAAGGTTGACGATGATAGGTATGAACTTTTTCATTTGATCTCAGCAATTTTTTATTTGGTGTTTTATGATTGAATTGTTTCCATTGGTGGTAGATATTATGGTACGATCATGTGGTTTATAATTCTTGGGTTCCTTAGTTATTGTCCTCAATTTTGTTTGTGACTTTTTTAGCACATTTTGTAGCTATTTCTTGTGCTTTTAGGTGAGAATGTTGGACCTTTACTTTCCATTTCATCAGATGGGGAACTATATATGTTGTTGTGACTTTCCAAAATTGTTGTTGAACTCGTATCAGGCCCTTCAAAATACACTACTTTTGGAGGATTTGACACACACTCTCTACTATATTCTTGAAGAGTCCGAGTATCATAGATATTTTACTTGGTGCTTTTAATTTGTTTGCAAGAATCATACTTTTGTCTGCAATTTTTTAGTATTTTAATTTAGGATAATTTAATCTATTATCATACTATCTGCTGTTTGGTAAATTCATTTGGACTCAATTTTGCTTCCCTGATCTTGTTAATAATGTGTTGATTTAGTTTCGAAAGTTGTAAGCTCAAATGCTTAATTTCCTCCGGCCTGATATATATTCTTGTGGTGTTAGCCAAATCATTGTCCATTTGCTTAGATTTTGTGGTGATATTGACCTTCCTGAGTTCATAAATTGATAGTTGTCTATAAATTATTTGTGCTCTTTGGTATTGTTTTTGTCATCTACAAATTAAACCTGTCTTTTAAAGTCATATTTAAAGAGTCTGAATTGATATTTCCTTGAATTTTGTTTTTGGATTGATTAAGTTAGCAAATCAATGCTAAACCATTCTTAGTAGGCGTTTGGCCATGCGATACCATATCACGGTATGGTATCGTGAGATGGAATCAGCGTTTGACCATGCGGTTTTACGCTGATTCCATCTCATGATTCCATATCATGAGATGTGATTTCATATTCTCCAAAAACCATGATATGGAATTACAATTCCATATCATGATTTGAGATATTTTAATACAAAAATTGATCCACCAGTTTATATTTTGTTAAAACAACCCCACATTTATATCTACTAACCATTTATTTCATAAGTAAATAAAATTTTTAATCACATCATTACTTTTTAAAAATTATTATTCTCACCGACAAAAAAATTATTATTCTCACCGACAAAAAAATTATTATTCTCACCAACATATAATCATTTTATCTCACACCAACCACTTGTTAAAGTGATGAAATATTTATTGTCTATGAGCATAAAAATATAGTTGCGGAAGATATTGACCAACAAATGACTCAAAGTAACAATGTTGGCTCGTCTTCTCGGAACAAATAGTTTTGTAATGCATGGCTAAACGGGCTTTTGATTGATGCAAATATACGGTTTTATTTGATTAATTAATCCAGTACAAATGACAGGAAGGTAGACCAAAAAATTGCAACGTCGCCTGTGAGATTCGAACTCACGCGGGGAAACCCCACTTACTTAGCAGGCAAGCGCCTTAACCACTCGGCCAAAGCGACGCTGTACACTTCTATCACAATTATTAATAATATCATAAAAAGGAATTATAAGTGTTGACTTTTTTTCCATATGAAGATATACAAAAACAATACCAATGTTTAATATAAATCGAAATGAATAAAGTACTTCATTCATCAATGCTATTATAATAGACAAATCATCATATATTTTTGGATTACACACAAGCATATCAACTATTGTATAAGTTTCCTTTGTAGTAAAGTATATATTGTGCACCAACATGGGTTGTGGTGCATTGGTGAGAGTGTTTCACCTTTAACTAGAGGTCTCGGGTTTGAATTCTGGGTATGGAGAAAATCATGTTGGGAGCGCCACTCTCAAATGGGCCCTGTAGTGCGTGATTATTGACACCTAATTTTGATCCTCCACAATATGAATTAATCATCAAGCTTCTTCAATTTCAAACAATTTAAAAGAATTAGTTTTTATAAAATTCGTAATATTTTCAATTGGCTATTTTCTTAATACCAATTGGCTACAATTGAAACTCGTTTGACTATTGTTCAATTGCAATATTAGCCACTTTATTACCTCATCCTTAAGACCTTTGTTTTGGGCCTTTCTCACGAAAGACTAACCCAGCAGGCCCAATTCTTTTCTCCAAATCTCAGCCCACAACCGACCCAGCCCATTCTATTCATTCAATAATACCAATTTTGATGACATGTTTAAAATCACAAATTTAAAGAATATTTTGATGTATTTAATTTTTAAAAAAAATTAAGATCACAAAATTCAAACTTTGTATCAAATCAATAAGTCAAACAAATTGAAAAAAAGAAAAGGAAAGAAAATATTTAAAATATCATATCTTATTTAATTATATACATTACGTCTTTTCCAAATTATTTTTATTTTAAGTCATGAATCTATCGAAAACAATTTCTCCACCTCACATAGATAACATTTTAAAACTCACTCTATACTCTATAAGATTAGATTAAATATATTATTATTATTATGATATATTAACTTATTGCTAATTCATAACACCTCAAAGCATAGTGACTAATGTGCACATCAACTTAGAATTATTCAATATAAATTAATCAAGGTTTTGCAAAAGGGCAAATATATTGACAACCACATAAATGGGAAGTGATGGGCATGTTTGGAAAAAGACAAGTAGGAAAAGGAGTGTGAGGTTGTGAGTGAATGAATCAAAAGAAGAAAGTAAGTGTCTCTTTTTCTGATCCAAAGGTCAGAGAATTTATTGAGCCAAATTCACCTGAACCTCACAATTTTTTTTTGTAAGTTATGACCTTATTCACTAGGGGTCTAGGTCTACTTATTACTCTCTCAGTCTAATAATAATTGTCGTCTATACTAATTTTTGAGATATATCAAATAATATTTATCTATTTTATAAAATTAGTAAATAATTTTATATTTAATTTTAATGTATCCTTATTATTAATTATAGTTATTTTTCTATTATATATTTTAAGACATTATATTTAAAGAATGATATAGTAACATTACTTTTTATTTATAATTTTTTTAAATATGCAAAATCAATTATAAACAAGTGTGGTTGGATAGAGAGAGTAGTATACTATCTTCCACCTCCCTCAATCCACTAGGCTTAAATATTTTGTCTTTTTTTTTAAAAGCATTTTCCTATTGAAATATACTTAAGTTGGTATGGAAAGTCATTATGAAAGGCATGTTGGACAAAAAAAGGATTGTTATTGTAAATAAAATGTCATATATTATAAAATATTTAATAAAAAGATAATTTATCAAATTTAATTAAAAAACTAAATGAATTGCATTGTGAAGTCTCAAATCAATACTACTAACATAAATTAAAATTGAAAATATAACATAAGTTTTAAATTTAAAACCAAAAAAAATAAACACAATACTCTTATGTTAGATTTCTTGAACTCGGTTAGTATGGTGTTCTTCTTGCTGAAGAAGTCATTCTAAGCAACAAATTTTATTCAAATATAATTTGCGTGAATTATGGGATTATATTCCTTTTCCGCAATCGAAATTACCGCTCATTAAATCTTTTATTTTAAAAACAAATTTTGTATAATTTTTTTATATAAAAATAAATAAAATATACAAAGGAAAGTCTCCATAGTAAATGAAACTATAGTTATGGGCGTAATTAGGAAAACTATAGCTACGGAGACTTCTTATGTTTATTATCTTTGCTATTTATGAAATATTCAAAAGAGCAACTTTCACATATAACAAATATAAAAATCATATTTGTATGTTATAGTTATAGTTTACATAATTGTGTTTCATAGCAAATTTTATGTTTGCTATGGAGCTTTTGATTTGTATAATTCGCTACAAACATTCAGTTTTATACAAATTGTTCAGTTTTGTAAAAACTCATTTATACATTGTAATTTGTATAATAAGATCTGTAATTGTATAATTATAAATGTATAGGACGAAAATATATGTATTTGTATTTGTATATACACTTTTCTCTCGTTTTATACAAACACAAACACATTTTATATATTTTATACCGAAATGTATAAAATGACTAATTGTATATCGAATTAGATGGCAAAAAATAGGGATGTTTGCTGCGAATTACAATTAAAATAAACTATGACTATAACATTTAATTTGAATTAATAATTTGCTATTTCATACAATTTTCCCCTTAAAAAATAGATCAAATAAATTAAAACAATAACTAATTTATCTATAACTTAACAAATAAGAACAATTCACTATTTTTTATTGTTCTAAAATTTGAATTGTACACTTCCATTTAAAATTTATTCAAGTAATTGTTATCTAAGTTAATAATAGACGAAAAATCTTAATATGTCAATTGATCAATTATCTAAATTTTCACCTTATTAATAAAAAAATATTTTTTTTACTTTATAATCCCCCTCCATTTTGAAATCTGAATTAAGAGTCCCAAAATTAAAGTTAAGATATTTCCAACAAAAACAATTTCATATATCGAAAGAAACTCAAATCCGACTGGACTACAATGTTGAGTACTCTTTAGTCATTTCCATCATACACACTCTCAAAACCCCTTGACTTTATGTTTCCATCAAATGAAAATATGCCACGTAGATCCATCTTTACAGCACTTGACCGTTCATATGTCGCCACGTGGAAACGTGCACGTTAGCTCATTGTCGAAACTGCGTATTTTAGCATGAAGAACAGTGACGGAGTATGCAAAGAAGCAGAGACGGAGTTCACTATGCGACACAACAGACCAAATCAAGCTGGCCCTCTCTTTTGCCGTATATTCCAAATCCCATCGTAGCCGTCCAATTTCTAAATCACGGTTGAGATTCACCACACAGATTTACTTCAACTCTCCTATTTCTGTCAGATTTGCTCCTTTTGTGTGTGTTTCACAGATCAAAAAGATGGCGTCTTTGGCCCTAACCTCAGCCGTCAACCTTCGTCTCCGGCCAACCCCATCTCAAAAACCACGTATTTCCATCACCCAATCTCTTCATTTCACTCAAACATCACTAAAAACCACAAATCTTGGAAAAAGTTTGAATCTTGGAGGAAAAAGATTGAATCTTGAGAAATCAAGAAGGGTTATTGTAAAGACTTCAGCTTCTGCTTCTTCTCCTGCAATAGTTCCACAGCAGCAGCCTCCATGGCAAGGTGCAGCAATGAAGCCTTTGATTGCTTCAATAGCAACTGGGGTTATTCTCTGGTTTATCCCTGCACCTGCTGGTGTTACAAAAAATGCATGGCAGTTATTGGCTATCTTTCTTGCTACAATTGTTGGGATTATTACTCAACCATTACCTCTTGGAGCTGTAGCTCTTATGGGTCTTGGTGCTTGTGTGTTGACTAAAACTCTTACTTTTGCTGCTGCATTTTCAGCTTTTGGTGATCCAATTCCATGGTTAATTGCTCTTGCTTTTTTCTTTGCAAGAGGGTTTATTAAAACTGGATTAGGTAATAGGATTGCTTATCAGTTTGTGAAATTGTTTGGTAGTTCTTCATTGGGGTTGGGTTATAGTTTGGTTTTCAGTGAAGCCCTTTTGGCTCCTGCTATTCCTTCTGTTTCTGCAAGGGCTGGTGGGATTTTTCTGCCATTAGTTAAGTCACTTTGTGTGGCTTGTGGAAGTAATGCAGGTGATGGAACTGAACATAAGTTGGGATCTTGGTTGATGCTTACTTGTTTTCAGACATCTGTTATTTCATCCTCTATGTTCTTGACAGCTATGGCTGCTAATCCTTTGAGTGCAAATTTGACTCTAAGTACTATAAATCAGACAATTGGGTGGATGGATTGGGCTAAGGCAGCTATAGTTCCTGGTTTGGTGTCTTTAATTGTGGTTCCATTGTTGTTGTACATCATTTATCCACCTACAGTGAAGAGTAGCCCTGATGCTCCTAGGTTGGCTAAGGAGAGGTTGGAGAAGATGGGGCCAATGTCTAAGAATGAGATTATTATGGCTGGAACTCTGCTTCTTACGGTACGAAAAAAATGATTAATTTTGCTTACTCGTCACATTTGTTTAAACTTGTTGATTGATAGTAGAAATGTATTTATTCATGTAGATTTCTGAAAATATCTGAACTAAGGAACATCCATAAGTAGTAGATAAGATTAGGATGTAAAAAGGGCAACTCGTTGCAAAAAGCATCTTGCGTTCATGCACTGACCTGGGAGGGGGAAGGGACGCATCCCAAAGGGTGTGATGTAGAGAGCCTAAGATTAGGATGTGAATTAAGATTTTAGATATATGGGATTAGTACACATTAATGCTTGGTAGAAGAGGATTATTGCTATGATGCAGACGTGTACAGGTCTATAGAGTGAGTTTGTTAATGAGTATAAGTTTACCTTTCTTAATTATAGTGTTGTTGCTTTGTTGGCCTAGCTAATGATCCTATTATACTTTGTGAAGACGCGCAAATGTAGTCTAGAGCCAGTGAAGCTGCATCAACGCTGGCCTTGTTAATTTGCATTATTAGCTGGTCCCTTTCTGGATGCTGCATTATTAGTTTGTCCCTTTCTGAAATCGTTGATGGCCAACCACTTCTCTCTTGTTCACTAGATGTCAGTTCATTCATCACAGACTTATAAACAGAGAGACAGAGAATGATGTGCCACTAAGTTTTGGGTGAATATATATATATATTGCAAATAAAATAGCTCGAACTCTAGCCTGGTATTTGTTGGAGCATATTAAAATGCATTCTGCATTTGATCTTGCCTATGCCTTTTGTTCAGAATTGATCAATGTAGCTTGAATTTATATGATACCATCTACTGATGTTTCACTCTGAATGCTTTCTTCCAGGTCGGACTTTGGGTTTTTGGCGGTGCATTAAAGGTTGATGCTGTTACTGCAGCAATTCTTGGTCTATCTGTACTCCTTGTGACTGGGGTAGTCACATGGAAGGAATGCTTGGGTGAGGCTGTTGCTTGGGACACCCTTACTTGGTTTGCTGCACTGATTGCAATGGCTGGCTATCTGAACAAATATGGTCTCATCTCTTGGTTTAGTGAGACCGTTGTCAAGGTTTGTTTTCATTTCTTATTTTCGCTGAATGATATTTGGTTTGCTTTACTGCTACAGTTCATACCTGAATAGTATTCAGTTAATTTGTGCTTGAAAGGAAGTTGACACTTATGGATATCAAACTGCTTCCTGCGCTTGCTGATCCTTTCTTAGGTCATTTGCAAGTCTAGAATCGAATATATAAGATTTTGAGCCTAAATGCCTGTAAGTTATTACTTAGGTATGTCTTTGAAGGTGTGAATCGAAGACCAAAATGCTGAACATTATCAATAGGAACTTCTCAACGATATCTATTGAAACCTTATAAGCATCATTTACAGTAGTTAAGATGACAGAGTCTTGTATTTGTAATTGTTTACATAAGCGACTAAATTATCATGTTCTGATGCTTATTTATAATGCTCGTAGAAGGATGATCCGTGTTATAACTAGTCTTCTGATTCATTCTTATCTACTTGATGATTATGTATTATTTATTAACAATATGTACCACCATCAGACATTGGTATAGTATCTCTATAACTCTATAAGCATTTAGTTGTGTGACCATGTGACGAAATGTATAGGAGTTGCTCCATTAATTTATTGCTCGTGCTTGACTTACTCGCTCTATTTTTCAGGTTGTTGGTGGATTAGGTCTTTCATGGCAGTTATCATTCGGAATTCTTGTACTTCTATACTTCTACTCCCACTATTTCTTTGCAAGTGGAGCTGCTCATATCGGAGCAATGTTCACAGCATTCTTATCTGTTGCTAGTGCACTAGGTACTCCACCATACTTGGGAGCGTTGGTGCTCTCATTCCTCTCGAACCTTATGGGTGGCATTACTCACTATGGAATTGGATCAGCCCCTGTATTCTACGGTGCAAACTATGTCCCCCTCTCGAAATGGTGGGGATACGGGTTTGTATGTTCTGTCGTCAACCTTATTATCTGGCTTGGCGTTGGAGGAATTTGGTGGAAGGCCATTGGCTTATGGTAGAGTTTCTGGCAGCATCTGATTTACAGTAGTTAACGATACCTGTTACGAGCTCTCCTCATATGATCTTGACGTGGACGTTGAGATTAGATTTCACTATTCTTTTTTCTTGAAATAAGTTTTGGTAATTTTTTGGTGGAGACTTGTGTAGTTAAAAGAATGGTAGTATGTAAAATTAGGTCCATTTATAGCTGAAGTTCAAGTTTTTTTTTCTGAAAATTTTGACATTGAAACTTCAAATTGTAAGAGCTGAGTGATAGCTCACTTCAATTCTTTTTTACATTCACCACTTTGCTGATTCTTTGGTTGGCAACTTAAAAGTGCTATTGGACCTAGTTTTTGATCATTGGAACATAAATATTTTCATAACATTTGCTTGCATATTACAACTTTGTTGGTGATTTGAATTGCCAAACATGGTAGTGAGTGCTAAAAAGTGGAATTACTATGTACTTTCCCTTCTTTATTCAACGAACAATAACATATTCAGTGTAATTTCACAAGTGAGGTTTGGAAAAGATAGAGTGTATATAGATTTTACTTCTAACTCGTAGAAATAGGGAGATTGATTCTAACTGACCCTCAACTTGAAAAACATGGCAAAGTAGTTCGAAAAAGGAAATATAAAAATGGAAGTGGAATAACTCCTCCCCCTTCTTAATTCATGACAAGAATATTTCACATCCTTGATCTTGGATTGTTGTTCCCCATAGGCCACAAGAGGTATGTTATGTGCTTCAATATTGCAACTTTTATTTGGCAAAATGGAAATTCTTTTTTTTTGAATCATAAATTTTGATTAAAATGATTGAATTAGACCTATAGTCTTAAATGATGAAATTAATACTTATACATAAATACTACATTTTCTTCTGTTTATTAAGAGATAATGGTAAATATTATTTTTTGTGAGTTTAATATTTGATTTTTCAAGTAGGCGTTTATGTTTCCTAACTAAACTATCATCAACTATTTTCAAAACATAGCTCAAAGCAAACTAGATCAAGTGTTTGAATACAAACATCAAGTGGGCATAACAACTTAATTTCCCCATAAAATTCTGTACATGTGACAATTATTGACTCATTAATTTTGAGACTTATTTTAATAAATAATCGGTGATAGTTCAGGTAGAAAACTCACAAAACAGTTATATTTCAAGTGTGTTTTTTACCATTATATTTTTTTTAAAAAATGAAAAAATAATCCATAAAGAGGGTGTAGACCACACTCCATCAGATACAAGATGAGACATATTTTGATAAATAGCCGGTGCTAATTCAAATAGAAAATGCAACCACTAATAATTCAGATAAAAAACTCCTAATATATATATTTCAGACGTGTTTTTGATCATTATATGTCTATTATTAAAAGAAAAGGCATTTCTATCATTCTATGTGTGTGTGTTGGTGGGGGGAGGGGGGTAAACATGGAAGATGTAATTGAGATGACTACCACATTGGTTAGTAGAGAGTTGGGAATCTTTCATTTTCAATTATTATAGGACATATATCTGTGGTGTAAAAGGAAAGCTTTTTATATATAATGTCTTCTTCACATGCTTGATAGCATCCTCATATAGTAGTGTAAAAATAGACTATTCATAGATTTAAGAGAATTGAATACATATCACATGTATAATATAATGTATTGTTAACTATACACCAAATTTGGAAACTAATACCTCCTTGATCATGAGAATTTTTTAATTTATTTTTTGGAATTATTTTTTATTTTATTTGAATATGATCAGTTGGATTATGAAAATTTAATTATATTTCATGTTATTTTATAGGAAAAATACATAACAACCAAATATTATTTGCAAAAACTATAACCAAATTCAACTTCATCTTTAACTCCAACTTCAAATAAAAATGTCAAATAAAGTAAAAAATTATTTGTAATAATATGTAATAACTCATATTTATACTCAAGTCCCTATATCTACAATATCCTATCTCTTTATATAGTCTTTACAAATATTTAATTGATAATCTCTTTTTATTCTCATTTATTTGTTCTCTGATGCGAAAATAGCACGTATAATTTTCGAATAAACTTTGTAATCAGTATATTGATTCATTCCTTTAGTGCATGGAGCATCAGAACCAAATCAATAATTGTTCAATTATGAAAGCAAACAGGCTTAAATTATATATCAATTCACCTTATCAAAATATAGATTCTTGTTTTAGTGCGTGAAGCATCAGTAGATAAGAAAGTATCATTTCAATTTTATTGGTTCTCAATTTTATAATAATAATTTTAAATAATAATAATAAATAGGTTTTAAATTAAATTTATATATATTTATTAATCTAATTATAATATTTAAACAAAATCGATTAAATTCGATCAAATTCGTATACAGACTACTAGCTCCACAAGCATCAGTACTCCAAATTGTTGTTGTCGTCATCTTTGTTGCATTAATATTCTTTCCATTAAGGATATTTTTATCTTAGAAGGTTGGCTTATTCGATTCAACTTGAAAAATGATGATTCATTTTTTATTTTTCTTCAAGGTTTAAAGCTCGTTTTATTTATTTATAATCAATAATCATTTTGTAAGAGTTAAGAGAATAAAATACTTGTTCATTTTAGCATATCGTTACCTTTATTTAAAATAAGACACAAAAGTTAAAGCATCATGAAAACATGTCATCTTTCCCAACTCTTTAAACTTGAATTAAAATACTTTTTATTTATATTCAACAATTTTTTTTCATGACCCAAAAAAAAAAATCTTTTCATTTCTTATTCACACCTAACTCAAAAAATTATGAGATAAATTTTATTCACACCCAAAAAAAAAAAATCGAACATGAATTTCCAAGGCAAACACACATGTAGGTGCACTACACTCTCATTGTTCACCTAATTTAAGCAAAAAAAAAAAACTTTATTAAATTTTCCCATGTTTGTTTTTAATACTATTTTTAATCATTCTTTAAAGATTTCTGCATATTCCTTAAAAAAGTTATTTGAATGCTTTATTTTTAATTATAAAAATGTTTGTTACTCATTTGTCTCTAATTTAAAGGTCTAGCTTAAGTAACAAAGCTATAAAAATGAGTTATATATGGTTTTCAATTTTTCTAAAGTATTCTAAATATTTTAGTTTATATACAACAAATATCGGCGAAAATATATATATTCAGAGTGTTTGATTTCATGCTCTAAAGATAGAAATCGGACGTGAGCTATTGTGTATTCATATTTCAAAATATAGTAACGAAAGGTTTGTATTTTACAAAAAAAAAAGCTAGTAAAATAATACTCTCTGTCCCAAACTCTTAATATGAAGCTTTTTTTTTTTCTAATTTGTTCTCAAATTTTTTTTTTTTTATAATTAGAGAAACTTAATTTTAAAATTTCCTTTTAATTTTATTAAAAATGACCAAAAGTTACATAAAATATCTAAATTTTATTTTAAATTATAAATTATAATTTATTTTTTACTAATCAATAGTAACACATAAATTGGGAAAAAAAAACAACATGCCAACTATTCAAAGAAAGTGACCAACTAAGATTTCCAAGAAGAATACACGTGTCCAATCAAACTTCATGACTATGGTCTTCCAAGAATTTGAGAAACTTCTCTCAATCAAATTTGACACTTTGTTTAAGAAAATAAAAAAAATATTAAATTTTACGTTTAATAATTAAAAATATGCAAAATTATAAAAAAATATTTTTTAATTTATAATTTTAAATATATCATGTAAAAAATTTAAAAAGAATCACATTCCAAAAAGTGTGACGGAGACAACCTATCCTGGCCTAAAGTACATACATAAAAGAGAAAAAAAAGCAGAGAAACTTTTGCAGCAAAGAAAATTCGTATTCGTCTTATTTGCATCTATAATTTAGGTCCATTAATAGAGAGGTACTTTTTTTAGTGAACAATGAAAGCTAACACAATTATTTCTCCTCTCATAAAATTCTTGTAAGTTTGGTAAGTTTATACTATAATTATAAACTTTGAATTCTTGAAATTTCTTTCTTTCTTAGTTTGGTCTTAATTAGTTTTGAATGAAACTTAATTTCAATTTTCTTGGAAGTAAGTTGTTACTTTGTTGCATCTTTCCTTAACCTATTTTTGCATTCGCTGGAAAATTTCATTGTATATACAAGGTTAAAATGGTATATGATTTCAAATAGTTTTGAGATTCAGTAAGTTGTTTTAAATTTTTTTCTTAAGTTTCTAACGCTTGAGTTAGTCTTCTACTTAGAAGTCAGCCAGGACAAGGGTTTGCTTGGGGACCAGCAATGGTTCTCTAGTGCTGGCCACGTCCTGTAGGCTCAAGTCATGACAAGCCATAAAAAGTTAGACTAATATGTTGGCTAGATTGAACCATGGGTAATCTTATCAAACTGTTGTGTATTTACTTTTTCATATTTTTGAAATTGCTTAATGAAAATTTTGACTCCGCCGGTGATGACGATACACATGTGTGTTAAGTTGTTGTGAGGGTGGGTGGGGGGTGGGGATGTACATTATATGTATGTTGAAGGAAATCTGGATTGTGTTTTGTTAATTGAGAATTTGACATTTTCAGTCAGGGGAGTGGAAACAATTTTCTTGGTGAGTTAGCAATTTAGTATGGCAGAGAAAGAAGTTCCATTCTGCATTTTCTTTAGGGAAGCAAGGTATTTCTCTTTTCCTTTTTCATATTTGTGATCATATTGTAAAACATATAACTATTAACCTATTTTTTTTAACATGTTATTATTGCTGCGCTATGTGATATTATCCACTTTGTCCAACTCCGGACCGTTACTTACACCGTTAAGAGTATCCAACACCTTATAAGTAGTTTTTTTGCACTAACTTTAGGTTTTAAGGATGGTTAGTTGGTTACCTGTAGTTATCTTTTAGGTGATCCGATAGTTATTCTAAGAACCTTTTGATGTTTTTGAAATGTTAAATTTTTCACAAGTTATTAGTAATATATTTCTGTTTTTTTTTTCCAATTAATTGTGTGTGTCATGAGCAGATCAGTATTTAAATTGGACGAGTTAGGCCGCGAGATTGCAAGAATCGCGCTCCCTGCTGCACTAGCTTTAACAGCAGATCCTATTGCATCTCTGGTTGATACAGCATTCATTGGCCAAATAGGTAACCGTTAGACGTTAGCAAGATAGTTATAACTACTTCCTCCGTTTCAATTTGTTTGTCTGGTTTTGACTTGGCACGGTGTTTAAGACAAACAAATTGAAATGGAGGGAGTACCACTTTACAGAAACAGATTTTGTAAGTTATAACCTCAAAAATTGTTTGATATAGGTCCTGTTGAGCTTGCTGCTGTGGGGATTTCGATTGCTGTTTTCAATCAAGCATCAAGGATTGCAATTTTTCCGCTTGTCAGTGTCACTACCTCTTTTGTTGCTGAGGAGGATGCCATCACAAAAGTAAGTCCCGAACCACGAGGCAACGAAAGCCAGGATATACAATCACAAGATGTTGAAGGATTGGATACAGAGTCGCAATCGAACAGTGAAAACAAAGAGCTAATACCTCAAAACAGTATGTTGGAAATCCATGTTTTTTTATCACACTATTATATGGAGAAGATTTAATCTAAGTTCCTTCCGCTTCTTGATAATGGTATTGTCTCCCGTTATATCAATTGATTCTGCAGGGAGTGTGTACAAGTCCAAAACGACAGCTACATCCTTTGAAGTTTTGAAGCCAAAGCCTGAAAAGAAGCACATTCCATCTGCATCGTCTGCATTGATCATCGGTGCCATCCTTGGCTTCATCCAAGCCGCCTTTCTAATTTCCGGAGCAAAGCCTATATTGAGCTTCATGGGAGTCAAACATGTAAGTAAAGTTCTTAATAAAGTAGCAACAGACACAACTTTCAACTGCTTCAGTTGAACGGTTGAACTCGTTGAATATATGTTCCATCTGCCTTCGTTGAGTCCTCTCATATTACAGGGATCACCCATGCTAAAACCAGCTCAAGAGTACCTAAAATTGAGGTCACTCGGTGCACCGGCAGTTCTTCTCTCATTAGCCATGCAAGGAGTTTTTCGAGGATTTAAAGATACGAAAACTCCACTCTTTGCAACTGGTGAGCTACTAAGAAATTGACAGATGAAGTTCAAATTCAGTTAAGAAAAATCTAACTCAGTTTCTTTCTTTTTCTTTTGGTGCTTTGATCTCGCCAGTGGCTGGAGATTTGACAAACATAATTTTGGACCCCATATTCATTTTTGCGTTCCATATGGGTGTCAGAGGTGCTGCAATTGCTCATGTAATTTCACAGTGAGTCTCTATCATGTCTCCATAAAAACAAATTTTGTGAGAGAATAGTTTTCCGATATATCATTGACGTAGATTCTTATATGACTTGGTAGTGCAGGTACCTAATTTCAGTAATACTGTTTTGGAGATTGATGGAAAAAGTTGATCTCTTACCTCCTAGTCTAAAGTATATGCAATTTGCTCGATTTCTCACAAATGGTGAGGTTTTCTCTGATGTTGTTAATCTTTACTTCAAACGTAGGGTCGAGTTCTTAGATAGTTACTTAACTAATACTTATTATCTCAGAAAGTCACTCTTCTTCTTCATTCTTATTTTTCTTTAATAAAGAAAGTCTTAGAAAGTCACTCTTCTTCTTGATTCTCATTTTTCTTCAATAAAGAAAGTGACTTTCTGAGTGAATAACTATTAGTTGAGTGACCATCTCAGAAATCAACTCTTCAAACGTATAATTTTGGTATAACAAGGCTTAAGAAATGCTTATGTTAGATTCTTAATGTCTCCCTTCTTTCATCTTTTTAGTCTACAGAATTTTTGTAACGTGTTCAATTCATTCGGTCTGTCTTCATCTTATATTCGTGTTCCTATGTAATGTCATCTGATTGCTTTGGCATTTGCAAAAGGAAGTTGAATACAGAAAGAGTAGACGGGCAGATTCTTAGGATATCAAACTGTTGACAATGTGAAATGCTTTTATTCACTAGATTTCGTTCTGCTTTTCGATCTACTAATTAAAAGAAAGTTTCTAATGCTCCAACAATAAGATGGAATTAGTTCATTAACTGTTGTCTCCTTTACTTTTCATCCTCTTTTTTTCTCCGGAATTTCAGGATTTCTATTGTTAATGAGGGTCATAGCAGTGACGTTCTGTGTAACGTTAGCTGCATCATTAGCTGCAAGGTTAGGACCCACAGAAATGGCTGCATTTCAGGTCTGCTTGCAGGTTTGGTTGACTACATCTCTTTTAGCTGATGGTTTGGCCGTTGCTGGTCAGGTGATATATGATCTTCCTATCATTTCAACTGTTGTAGTGGGCCTTTCTGTTCTTGCCTGTTTGTCTACTGTCCGACCAGGGTTGTCTTTTCGCTTTGACTCACCTGTGGCGGCTCAAGCTAATTAGTGGCCTAAAGCCAAAAATAAGTTGGAGGCCTAAATTTTAATTATTTTTTTTATATCTGAGATTCAATTTCTTTCTTTCTTTTTAATAAAACAAGTTTTATTTTTTTTATGATCTTAAACTAAAGATATATATATACCAAAATATTTTTTAATCCTGTGGTCTTAAACATATCATGTGGAAGTTAAATTTAAAAATTGATCCATTAAAAAAGAAACATTCTTTAATGTTTCGAAACAAATTAAAACATTCTTTATTTTTTTTGTTAAAAAAAACTGATGATAATTTTGTAATTACTAAAAAATTAGGCCCTTCGATTTTGGGGGCCAAGGCATATGCCTCATTTTTAAAGGCATTGAGCCACCCCTGTGACTCACCTTCCTTATCTTTCGATATGGACTTACATGTGTTCTAAATACTACTATTCTTAGTGATTTCTGCTATCTGGCTCGAGTTAGACAAGCAGGGAAGAATGTTATGTCACCGGTCACCACCCTGCCTATCTAGTATCTATCCAAGGATGTACCATATAGTCCTTGAATTCCTGCTTTATTTACTGAAGAAATATCGTCATTATCCCTCTCAAACTAACCTGTCACAGGTCACCATATGTACACCGGAAGATGTTTCCATATCAACAAAGCTTTGGCTACTGGATTCGTATTTCTCTAAATGAGTTAGCACCTTAAATTGTTGTTCGCTATAACGCAACAAAAAATTTCACTTAGGAAGCCCAAATGTGAAATAGTAATTAGCACTGCTAGTTTTTTTTAAATGTAGACTACCAAGTAATATTGATCTTCTGTGCAGAAACAATATATTTTAGAGCTAATAATCAAAAATACACCTGAACTGTCATATTTTTGCGAGTTTCACACCCCAACTATCAACTGTTCCCTTTTTCTACGTGAACTATCACCATGTATGTACTAAATCTAACCTGCAAAAGCATCAAAACTATTAAATTGTAAACAAAATTCAGAACTTTGACCTTTCTTTTCTCTATCAGGCCATATTAGCAAGTGCATTTGCTCAAAACGACTTCAGTAGGGCTACTGCTACAGCATCAAGAGTGTTGCAGGTACGTACTTAGGCTGTTCTATTAGTAGAGGTTCGTGTATCCTTAATGATGAACTATTTTTGACCTTCAATTCTTGAAAATTTTGCAGTTGGGATTAGTTCTAGGATTGGTGCTAGCACTTATCCTTGGAGTTGGTTTACATTTTGGAGCTAGATTATTTACAAAAGACGTCAACGTCATCCACCTAATTGGTATTGGCATTCCGGTATCCACCATATCCTAATATGTTTTGTCAATACACCTTAGAGAACTTTTCGATGTAAAGTAATGGATTTTGGACCTCACAATTTCTTCCCATTTCAGTTTGTCGCGGCAACACAACCTATCAACGCCCTGGCCTTTGTCTTTGATGGCGTAAACTTTGGCGCATCTGACTTTGCATATTCTGCCTACTCAATGGTAAGCTCACATGACGTTCCTTTTCTTTTTTCTTCTATCTACAACACAAGTCAAGCATATCCTCAAGTTAAAATGTAGTCATCTTTTTCGCCATCTCCTCAAAACACTAAAGCCAGCGCTTTCCTCAAAACATCTCCCTCCCCTCCCCTCAAAACAGTAAATTTCAACAAATATTAAATTCTGAGAATGCATTTTGTGTTCAGGTAACAGTGGCTTTATTCAGCATTGTGTTCTTGTTCATTCTTTCATCAAGTTATAAATTCGTCGGAATTTGGGTGGCTCTAACCATCTATATGAGTCTCAGAGCTTTAGCAGGCTTCTGGAGGTATATATATGTGGTCAATTTGTAATGCACTCCAAATTTATGTTGCTCAGACTCTCCAAAAATGTTGCTACACACGTGTCAGGTCCTTCAAAATGACACTAGTTTTGGAGGATTCGACACGTACCCCTCATTGCAGAGCCCGAGCAACATAGCTCTAAATCTAATCTATTTCACCATGTCCATTTGCAGGATAGGAACTAGAACAGGGCCATGGAAATTTCTCAAGAGCTAAAATAGTCTCTGTTAGAATATTATAATATGTGGATACTCATATTCTATAAAACTATTTTTACTTGTTGTAGTGTCAATAAAGTAGCACCATTAAATCATAGTTTAGTGTCTTGTGGTGATGGCAAATAAAAATACGAAATATATCTAATTCTATTTATACTTGTTATGGAAAAAATGTATGCATATATGTGTATATATCTTAAATAGTTTATATACAGTGTATTGCAACAAAGTGTAGTAAGTAAGACAGCATCATATTTTGAATAGCTTATATGCATCAGCTAAAACTAGAAGAATTAATAAGAGATAGATCTTTCTTTGTTCTGCTGTCAATACTAAGTAGTAAAATACAATCTACTAACTACAACAACAACATACCCAGTATAGTCCCACAGGTGGGGTATGAGGAGGGTTGGTGTACATAGACCTTACCACTACCCTTGAGGGAACAAAGAGGCTGTTTTTGACTGACTCTAGACTCGAGAACAGGTTTGAGAGAAGAGCAAGAGTAAAAAATAATGAAGAAAGAAAAGTACTGACAATAAAATCTTTTCCTATTTAGATGCTTGCACGGGCTCATCTGCTTCCAACAATCCAACAAAGTGAGTTTCACAGAAGGAAGGTTAGCGAGATCCCAACTCTGATGCAACAGAATCTTGTCAGGACCACATTTAAACCATCCACCAACATTCATACTGATGCAACAGAATCTTGTAAGTTTCTCCATACCTTAGACATGGTCTTTTTATGTCCCAACAAACAAGTTCTGGTGGTAGCCATTGTTTCCTCATAAGTATACGTTGCCATGGATGATTGATGTATATTCTTGCTTCTTATGCTTTCAAGAATATCATCACCAACCTACATAAATATTTGTAAGGAAATCTATATGCTTCACAGAAAACTCACCTTATATTCAGTTTAGCAACCAATTGACAAACCTTAGTTATTCATGGTCATGTTGTGGCACAATTAAATATGTGCAAACATTGAAGGATAGTGCAAATACAATCTATCCTACATAGATTCACTCAAAAAGATTTTCTATAGTGACAGCAGATCTATGATGCTTACAAGAACTAAAAACTTTCGATTTAACATGGTTGCACAAACATTTGTATTTTTGTAACATAGGAAACAAACCTTGTGTATCGTACACCTTTGAATTCTATTAGAGCTTTGACTTCGATAGTGGACATGTGCATAACTCTAAACTCATTGAAAATGGAAAGAAGAAGTATACATGAATTGCTATAGAGATGAAGATCATGGTAAAAAGTTACTTGTTCATTAATATTATATTATGCTAGCAATTTTGTGGAGGAAATTATTTAATTCCTATCTATACTAGATTTTGTTTTACAGTGTTACCACGCGAATATAAAGATTTTATCACCTTTTTTTTTTTAATCTAAAATTAAATTCATCTCAAAGTGAAGATGATTTCTTGGCTTCATAATGGCAATAAACACTCCATGCTGCTCAACAAGATTTTTTTAAAAAGGAAAAGAATAAACAAAAAAGCCAAGGGAAGTAAACAAATATAGGAAGCTTCTGAGGAAAAAGAAAAACTTACATTTGTGAGAGCACCACTCGTTTTAATCATTAAAGGTATTCCTCATCGATCGCTATGATGGAGATATGAGCAATTTCTGGCCAGTATTCCCCCTTGTCAAATTCTAGGAGTGGTTTGAGGAATGGACAGTTGGAAATATCTAGTTTAGAGAGGGAAGAGAGCATTCCTTTTGCTGGAAGGGATTGGAGATTAGCGCAATGCGCGATGGTCAGCTCATAGAGGGAGGAAGGCAGTGCTGATTCGGAAAGTGATTGGAGATTAGGACAATCCTCGATGTTCAGCTCGGAGAGGGAGGAGGGAAGGGAAAGAGACTGGAGTTGATGGCAGGAGAAGATGCTGAGGCTTTGAAGTGAAGTGAGGTGAGAAAGAGAGGAGGGAAGCCCTTCTTCCAGCATTGACTGAATTTGAGGTAAATTACCAATACGTAGATCTTCAAGAGAGGTGAGGCTTTTGAGAAGTTGGGTGCTTAATGTTTTCAGATTGGATACCTCAAATCTTTGAATAGAGCAAGGCAACTCCCAATGTTCGATCTCTTCATCACTGCCATCATGTTCGATCACTAACTTTCTGAGACAGGGGAGTCTATGTAAACGCCACTCTTTTCTGCCATTCACCAGTTTCTTGCAATTCCCAATTCGAAGTTGTTGTAAATTGAATGGCATTCCTCCTTCAGGAAAGGACTCTATTTCTGGACAATCCAACAGTTCCAGTTCCTTAAGAGATGGAAGGAGTTCCTGCATACGTTCTGGCAGCCACTTCAGCTTGTCACAGTAGACGATACCCAAGTACGTCATCTGGCTGCCCCCACATGCAACCGAAAGGTTGTGACATCCAAAAATGAAGAGTCTCTCAGTCACAGTAGGAATCGAAAAGCTAGTTATGTTATGGCAACTAGATATATTCAATTTGCATGCTTTTGGGACCAACTCAGATGATATATCATCTATAGAAACACATTCATGCAGTTTCAATCTCTCGAGAAACATGTGACAATAACTCATCTCACCGACTGGTGGATCCAATTTCAATTTCTGGCAACGAGATATGGTTATTGTCTTCAAGGTACTCGGCAGTATGCTAAAAGGTAAGGAGGTAAGAGAGTTACAACCAACAATATATAAATCAACAATGTGCTTCATTCCCTTAAGTTGGGATGTAAACAGTTCAGCCTCATTAAAAAGAGGTGTCTCCAAATTGAGTTCAGGACATCTTGAAATGCTCAATTCTGTCAGAGAACAAAGATTTTCAGGCAACTTCCCTATCAACTTCGGACAATTTTCAATTGAAAGATTCTCAAGTATAGGGAACTCGCCACTTCCTAGTACGTGCCATTGCTTCCACTCTGGCATATCTTCAAATTCAAGCTTCTCAAGAGAGTTAAAATGTTTTCCAGATGACGAACTTCCATAGAATTCTTCTGTAACCTCTGTTATTCGATGCATCCTTCTAATGAAAAGGAATTTCAAAGAAGGGAGTTGTCCTAGTGCTGGCAAGGAATCAATAGACAATTTAACCAGCTCAAGAAACGAAAGACTAGCTGGCCAATTTGGAAATTTTGTCCCTCTATATCCGGTGATTTGGAGTTCTTTTATGTTTGTGTGTGGACATAGCTCATCAAGTATGTCTCTTTCAGTTTGTGAATTGTCGGCAGTACTTTCACTCCACTCCAATGATAACTTGTCAACATGATTCTTCTCCCAAAAGTTTGCCTTTAGAGCTTCCCTTCTATCAACCACATTTTGCAACTCTAGAATTGATAGAGATCCATACAAGTTATGCAGTTCACCCAAATCTTCCATTCTCAATCCACCATGACCACCTACAAGAAGCTTAGCTCCCACTAGCACTTGGAGGCTTTTCAACTTGCTTAGATGTAGCAGCATCTTCAAGCTAAAAGTGTTGCTTACATCAAGATGGCGTAAGTTGATTAGCTTTTCCATCTGCAGTGGTAACTCCTTAAGATTACTACAATGTGACAGGAGAAGTGTCTCCAAGTTATACAATACACAAATGGAATCTGGCAACTTTTCAATCAGCACCCTAGAAAGGTCCAAGAATCTGAGAAGCTTTAATTTGATAAACAACACATCTGGCAACTCCACAATCCAACTATTTGACAACGATAATGACCTTAAGGATGTTAGTCTTGGCAATATGTTATGCAACACCCTCTTGGTTAGCGGAGGTGAGTAATCAGTATCGATTAGAAGCAATGTCCTCAACTGCTGCAATTTGTAGAGGGGTTTCAACTGTTCAAAGTCATCACCTTCTCCCATGGAATAGGACATGTGCCGACTCTGTTCCAACATATGAGATCCTTTGTTCTCTTCCAACCTAATACAAAGTTTTGAAGATGCAATTCGGGCCAAATCATTGACTAGGTCATGCATTAAGAATCCCTCCGGTTTCCATTCAGACTCTGGGACCCTTTCGAACAATGATCTTGATCTCAACTCAAGAAAGTATTGGCTACCTGAATGAAACTGCTGTACAAGACCATTAGCAATCCACAAGTATATAACTTGGTCTTTGCAAAATAGATAATCTTTTGGATATATTGCACAATAAGCAAAACATTGCTTCAAATCTGGAGGAAGATCATTGTAGCTCAGCATCAACGCTGGTAATATACCATTCAAACAACTTGGCTGGTCCCATATTTTCCTACTTAAAATGTCTCTCCACTCTTCCACCTCTGATTTGCAGCGCAAAATACCAGCAAGTGTCTTTAGAGCTAAAGGCAACCCTTTGCACTTGTCTGCAATTTTTCTTCCAACCTCTTCAAATTTTGGGTGTTCCTCGGGATCCCTATTTTCTAGTGAATGTCGTTTGAATAAATCCCAAGAGACTTCACTAGACAGAGTTCCCACATTGATTGCTCTGCTACCCATCATCGAGGCAACATTCTCCTTACGTGTAGTTACAATGATCTTACTTCCCATATCTCCTTGTACAAAAAGATTTCTCAGGTCATCCCACTCATTATAGTTATCATTCCACACATCATCAAGAACAACGAGAAACTTCTTTCCCTTCAGGCTTTCCTTCAATTTGACCTGTAGCTGATTAAGATTGTCACCAACCTTTAAGTCAAATGAGCCAATTTCTTGAAGTAACCCTTTCGTTATTCTGAAAGCATCATATGCCTCAGAAACACAAAACCAAGCTTTCAAACCAAAATGGTTTTTCACCTTCTCATCATTGTAAACCGCTTTAGCAAGTGTTGTCTTACCCACACCCCCCATTCCAACAATAGGAACTACAGTCAAATTTTTTCCATTTGCATCTTCAGACAATAAATGGTCAATCAAATTCTCTATATCATTCTGCCTTCCAAAGATATCAGAATCGTCAACCAAAGAAGTTGAAGGTGTTCTAGTTTCTCGTTTAGTCGAACCAAAATGTTCCTTTAAGCCAAGTAGACCAATTTGCTCTTGCAAATCCTTCAATGTTTCAATAGTGTCTTCCAACTTCTCCTTTATGTTAAGAAAGAAATCATCACTCAAGCACAGGTTGAGGTCACTTACTTGCTGATTTTGATGCTGACCTTCCACCTTAAGTCTTAAAACCTCATAATTGACTTGTTCCATCAAATTTTCAGCAGAGTCCACAGCATCTTGAAGCTCATTAAGCCACTGGCTCACAAATTGATTTGATGCTTGCTTATTCTCTGCATCACTTAACACAGTTTGAAGACCAAGCAAAGTCATTCTCAGCTTCTTTAAGAGCCGAACATCATTCGTATGCTTCTGAAACATGTTGAGCAGATCATCCTGAGGAGTAAGCCTATCAAAGAGAACATTCAAAGCTGAAGAGAGAAATGCACCACCAACTGCTAAGCCAATATCCATTTCTGAAATCTGCAAAGCAAAACAAGAAAACACAAAATGATTTTTGATAAATGTTTCTATCTTTAATTACTAACAACTTTACTTTACCTGTTGAATATGCTAAGAGTAATTTGCAAACAAGAATGATCAGTGATTTCTTTCTTCCTTTTGCTAGTGATATTACTTGTAATTGGTACAACTATGTGCCTATTCATTACTTACACAAGTGAATAATAAAGGGTAGTTGGGGGTTGTAGAAAGTGGGGACACATCAAAGACAACTAAAGTACTTGGCAACATCTTTAGTTTAAATACCACTGCAAAGTCTTGTACCATTTAAACACTATAGAAGGTCTGGCTGTGCCATTTTGATATTTTTTCGCTAACTCAACCAACTATGTAGAGAGTGTGTAAACACACTCGCCGATGACATGTCAAAGTGTGAATTGTGAAAAAGTGTCAAAATGGTAAAGTTAGTCCCTACATCAGTTGTTTGAATAATACAAGCCTTAGTTTAGGTGTCTAAGTGAAAAATTATGTCAACTTTAAATGTATGTCGATGGATTCATCAAAAATTAAACGATAAGCTCATTTTTTTTCACATACCATAATAGTGCTACTTGGGCCTACAACAACCATGTACTCATTATTTAAATCGAAACGAAGTGAATATATCAATTATGAAACCATATGCTCTTTTCTCTTGAAAAAAGGACTACAGCATGGGGACCAAGTACAGCACTTGTGAGCAAAAGTAATTAAACCAATTCAATTGTCACCAACCAACAACCAATACCTCTCAACTACACATCCAAACCTAATAAACATTAATGGAAATGGATGGTGATAGTGGAGAGATCATAATGGTTAGGAAGGAAGGAAAGTTTCTAGAGATAGTTACTTACAAGGTATTAGAGAAAATAATATTTTCTCGGTCCCTAATTACTTGTCCACTTTTTTTTTACTTGTCTCTAATTACTTATTGGTTCATTTTGACAAATCAATAAAGGACAAAAAAGTTTAATCTATTATACCCTCACAATTAATTATTTTGAAAAATGTCGAACTTTTTGAAAATCTTAAGTTTTTAATTTATTCACTTTATAATTAACAGAGATAAAATGGTAAACTCATTCTGTAAATAATTGTTTTTATATATATTAAATAGTAATAATATGGGATATTAAAGCAACCTGTAATAAAAAGATAAAAGTACCAAAGATATAAAAAATTTAAAAAAATGAGCTGACCAAAAAGAACTCCGGCATATATAGAATATTAAATAAAAGGTAAATTATCGAAATTCTGCTAGTTTAGAAGCTAATTATTTAGATGTATGTTAGTTTGAAATTTATGAATTTATCAGAATTTGGTGTGTCCTGATACGTCTAGATATCTGAGGTCAAACTTAGGTGTAATTTATTCTAGATATATTGTATCAAAGTGGATTGGCATGTATCTGGCATACACAAATATCGTTCGCTTCCCTCCCATCTCGCTCGCCACTCTCATTTTTCACTCGCATATCTGGTATTCCAAATACATGTGAATCACACTGAATACATGCATATAGTGCGTATCAAGTGTGATTCACATGTATCTGCCTTGAAATTTGGTATGAAATTATTAAATAGTGAGATAAAATGTACTCTAATTTTTTCAAACTATAGAGAGAATTAATAAATATGATAGAAATATTTGTGTAATTAGGCAGATTCTCCTTAAATAAATAATGAATTTGAATTAAATAACTATAATTAAACAAATAATTCAAAATTTTCATTTAAAATTTACTAAAACAGTTTTTTATCAAAAAAGAAATTTTAATACTCCAAACCACCTAACTAGTCTTTGGCAAAAATCTCATGAAAACAATGTATATTTCATGTAGCAAAAAGATTAATTGATGATAATTCCAAATGGGACAAACAAAGCAACTTTTACTATTCCAAAGTTATGAAATTTTACATAGGATTTGAATCTCCTATCGAAAAAAACACTAGTGATATAAACAACTTTATTAAAACATTTTATTTATTTATTATTTTACGATCACAATAAACATTGATAAGATGGTACAATTAAGAAAACGACTAGACAACTGAAAAAGGAAAACACCTTCCTCACACACATATAGATCATTTTTAGCAAAACCCCTTCTACAACATTTATTGCACACTGATTACTCTAATTGGACGTAGACCAACACATCTTGTTCCTTCTCTTTTCTTTTCTCTTATACATACATGTGCATGTGCATACGCGCGTATGCACATGCACATGTATCTTTTTTTTCTTACCTTAGGACGATTTTAATTTGTCCTTTCCTCAATCCTCACCATGAGACCCCCTTTCACCTTAATAGTAAGGTAAGCTATCAACACCGGCTCCTCACCTTTATCCACCACCGGAACAAACCTAAATCTTGGTAAAACTCCGGCCACCACCTTCTTCATTTGCAAGAACGCCATGTCCTTCCCTAAACAAACCCTAGGTCCAGCTTGAAACACTGGATACACAAATGGATCCTTAGGAACAAACTTCCAATTCCCTGTCTTGACATCCCTTTTCAACCATCTTTCTGGCCTAAAAGCCTGCCAGTCCTTCCCCCATATCTCCTCCACCCTCCCCATTGCATATGGATGATAGCTTATTCGCGTTCCTTTCTTTGCAAATGTCCCATCAGGCAATATATCATCTTGCATGGCCTCTTTAGTATCAACAGGGACGGGAGGGTAAAGTCTCATGCTTTCACATAACGATGCATGAGTGTATGGCATGTCCTTCACTTCATCATACGTTAAGGAAGACGTCGTCGTGTTAGCTATTTCCTTCAGGATTTCTTTTTCCACTTCTGGATTCTTTGAAATCAACCAAATGAACCATGTTAGTGCAGCAGAAGCTGTGTCTCTTCCGGCCAAGATAAAACTAATGACAATATCTATAATGAACTCTTCATCATGCATGTTTTGTTGTTCGTCTGATGAGCTTATTAAGAATCTTGAAAGAAGATCGTCACTAGACCTCTTATTATAACTTGATCTTTCCTTCTTTTGCTTAATCATTTCCTTAGCCATATCGCGAATTTGTGTTGCACAAACTCTCAATTTCTTCTCAGATCCAACGTTGAGAATTCGTTTGAGCTTCCATATAAACGGGGCAAGGGAATTGAATCTATCACTACTAATACGAACAACTTCTTCAAAAGCATTTGCAAATTTTGCCTCCGGAAAGGATGGTAACAAATATGCTGGATCGTACCCATAAGCAACCATGCAAATGTTGTCAAAAGTGAACCTTTGAAGCAAATCTTGAAAGTCAACAACACTTTTTTGAGATGCGGACATAGCCAGAATAGGAATGAGACGATCAGACAGTTCAACATCTACAACATTCTCAATGAATTTACGTAAAGATTTGGAGTTGAATTCATGACTAGCAAGTTTTCTTTGGTACTTCCAAATCTCACCATCAGCATTAAAGATGCCATTGCCTAGAAGATCCTTTAAAGTTTCTTTACCAAGATACCCTTTTTGATAATTATGAAAGCATGTTTTGAGAATGTGTTCAACATTAGAGGGGTTGGCTGTGAATATATGACGATGGCCTAGTGGTCGATAAAGTGTAAAAGTAAGAGATGGTAGTGTACTTAAAACAATTTCAGATGTCCATTGAATTCGACGATTTATATTGGATTTGATTGAGAAATAAGAGCCAATAATTGGATAGGATCTTGGGATTTTGGTAGACTTGGGATATATGAAAACATTGGTTAAAATGGTTTTTGAAATATTCATGATGAAAAATAACAAGACTATTACTAAGGGAAGGAAGAAAAAATAAAGATGTGAGAATATATTAATTGAAAGATCAAAGTTGAACAACATTTTTTCCTCTTTTTCTTCTTTTTTTGGTTGATGAAAACAAGCTTGAGAAGTGTCTATGTTATATAATGTGTTGTGTATGTACGACGATTGTAGAGTTTTTATTCATTACGTATGTTAGTATTCATACCTTTTCATATGAGTATGTCTTAAAAAAATATAAAAAAATAAAAATATGAGTATGTCGGCAGTCTTTTTTATTCTCTTAAACTTTGTATTGAGTCAAATCAGAAAAACAAATTAAAATTGAAGGAGTATTGATAAATAATGTGAAAAGTTTCATCACTAAATTTTATTTTATTTTTTGAGAGTCAAACAATTTAAGTTTGATCGAGAATTTGCTCATGTAATCTTCAATTTTTTTTTAAATGATATTTATATATTTGTAAACTATGTAAAAAGTACAATAAGTCACAATAACTAACAATTCAAAATATTTAAAAGATGTATGAAAAATGTATGGTCAAAGATAGATTTGTTTAAATCTTAAAATCTCAAATGTGTCATATAAATTGAGACAAAGAAAGTATTATTTATTCCGTTGCAATTTAAGCAGTACCATTCAAGTTTTAAAAGCCAAATGAATTTTACTTTAATCATGACTTTTTTATATAAATATTTTAAAGCCATTTTTTTGTATAGTTTATAAATATATAATTTTATTTTTAAAAACGAATTAAAGATCCTATACATATGACTACTTTAGGATAAGAATAGCAGTTTGCACTAACGGATATGCATTCTTGATTCTCCGCTCACTTTTGTTTTTGTGATGACCAGATATTGAAGTCGAAATTTTAATTTTATAAATTTTGAATTTTAAAATTTTAAAATAATTATTTTAAATATTAATAATTAAATTTTAAATTCAATAATTATATATTATTTTATTAAAAATAATAAATTTGCACCGAGACTTTTAGTTAAGAGAATGTCGACAACACTTGTCGACAACACTTACTTAGATCACGTTTTCCATAGTGTGTAATGTTTTTGAGACCACAAGTTAGCAAGTCGTCAATATCAATATGTTGCCGTATTTTGACAATAATATTATTTATCACGTGTTTGTAAATAATATGTTTGTCTCATATTAGTTTTTACACGTTTTTAAAAGATTTTGTATAAAAACAAGATATTTTTATCAATTTATTGTCAACTCTTTCAGTGTAATTAATATAGTTTATTTTAAAAAGTTATTAATTTTTTAAGAATTAAATTTAAAAAATTAATTAATTCAAGGTTACTATTGTAAATTGACAAGTATTTTGAGATGAACATTTTTTTAGTAATGTTAACAATTAATATAATTTACCACTTAATTCATGTGTTCCTCTTGTTTATAGTCATTTTTCATTACATTAAATTTACGAAAAAGGGTTAAAATGTTTTTAAATTGTGTCAAAATGAATAAAAATGTCCTTTATTAATAGTTTGGTCCAGAAATATTCTTGCCGGCAATATTTTGATGCAAAAATACTCCTATTACTCCATACTTTTGGGTCAAAAATACGATAGGGCATTTTTGGATCATAATATTAACAATAAAGATATTTTTGGATCAAAATATTAGCAATATGGACATTTTTATATCAAACTATTAATTGACAAACATAATTCGTTCACAACTTAGTTTGTTTGATGATTTTATATGATGAGATATTTAAATTTGATGTGAAGTTCAACACGTTATTTGATTTAATTTAATAATAACGAATAATAATTGGAATGTATATTTGATATAAAGTCAGAATTTTAAAAGTTAAATGAATTAATTTTTTTTGAAAGTTCTACAATTTACAAATCATTAATCAAATGAATGTATATCTGGTATTTAGAGGTGATTTTGTCATGATTTCGATCCGTCGTGAGTGACACCCACACTAATCTTCGGTGGGAAAATCAACTAACTACTAACACATAATCTACCATGCTGGATATTAATTGCCCTGAGTTTCTTACCATGAATAGGTTTTTCTTTTAGGAAAAGGTTTAGGATTGGCTAGTCTTTTTCTGTTAAGAAAAGGTTTAGGACTCTATAAATAGAGGTATGTTCCCTCTAACTTAATCAGCATTCACAATGTAGTCTTAAGGGCTTTGAGAGTTTTGGTTAGGGGGAGAATTTGTGGGACACAAGCTTGATACGTTATCACTTGTGTGAACCTCTCATGTATTCCAAGTGAATTGGTTGAAATTATTTCTCTCTATATTTTGTAATCTCATATTTATATAGTCGATTGCTCATCTCCTTTGTGGATGTAGGTCGATTGACCGATCGACCACGCTAAATCTTTGTGTCTTTTGGTATATTTCTCGTTTGTCTTCTTACTCATGGTCTTTTGAGGTTTGCTTTGCTAGCTTCCTGTCACGGACTTAGAGTCTCACTAATGCTCTGTGCGGCACTTGACAACTTACTCACGAATCTTTCACGATCTTGTAAGCTCAAGTAAGCCCTTTGAAACTAAGATCGCTAAGAGAACGAAAAGAAGACTTAGAGAATTTTGGAAGAAGATTTTTGTATTTCTTGGAGAATGCTTACAACTTGCTTGCTTGCTTGGATGGTTGGATGCCTTGCAAATGAATGACACCACCTATTTATACTAACTCCTAGGGACTAAAGTACAATTTTAAATTACTTTCTAAGTCCCTAAACCTATTTACACAAAAACCCCTCTCTAGAATTCTCTACACACTCTAGAGAATTCTAAGGCTTTCTTGGAAACTATCTAAATTATTCTTAGAGAATTCTAAGGAATTCTCTAGCCTTCTTGAATAATCTAAAGGGTTCTAGAGTCTTTCGGAAACCTCTCCACAACTCTAGACCCTTCCGCCCCTACTCGTACACAAAATTTCACTGTGATGTGGCGGGACGTGACATTCCGCATCATACCTAATTATTTCGGTCCTAACATACCAAACAATTCGAAATAACCAATTTCAACAATTTAGAAACTTTCAGAAAGAAAAACCAAGTTATAAACAATTACGGTAATATCTCTCCTAGAACCTGAAAGTCGAGTACCAAAACTTTTACTAGTCTAGAGTATGGTGATGCAATCCAAAAAAAAAAAACTAAAGAACGTCTAAGTTCAGAAAAGGAACTAGAAAAACAAGACTAATCCATGGCAGACCGGAGGAATAACTCATCCTTGTATTCAGATAGCACTAGGATCACAGTTGAGATCACAGGAACGAAAATTAATTTCTATCGTGGATTTGAACATTGAGAGAAGGATAGAAAGAACCATAGTCTTAAAAGAGAAAGAGATTTTAAAGTTTGCAATGTGGTTGATTATGTGAGTTGTTTATATATTAATGTTTGGGGATACTATTGACTCACTGTTGTTCGTAAATCAGTGTGGTTGGTTTGTTTGCTTCGAAATATTGATAAGAGTTGAGATTCCCGTCTCTTTTATCTACCGTTTCATTTTTTTTAGTTCCTGGGGAGTTTCTCTTCTTTTCCAGCATGTAATGAAGTCATTTCGCTCTTTTAGCCGAATTTGGACCTCCCAGAAGGGTTCAAGGTGCCAAAATTCGACATCTTCAGAGAAACGGAGAACCCTTTAGCACACCTGAGGTCCTACTGTGACCAACTCGTGGGAGTTGGGAGAGACGAAGCTTTGTTAATGCGGTTTTTTAGCCAAAGTCTGAGCAGAGAGGCTCTAGAATGGTTTACGTCTCATGAAATGAGACAGTGGTCTAGCTGGAACGCTCTGACTAAGGACTTCATCGAACGATTCGCCTACAATGTGGAGATCGTTCCTGATCGTTACTCCTTGGAGAAGATGAAGCAGAAGCCGACCGAAAGTTACAGAGAATTCGCATATCGATGGTGAAAGAAGGCAGCTAAGAGTTAGACCTCCTATGTTAGAAAAGAAAATTGTTGAAGTGTTTATGCGGGTGCAAGAGCTTGAATATTATGACAGAATCATGTTGCTCGTTGGAGCAAAATTTGCTGAGATAGTCAAGGTAGGTGAGACTATCAACGATGGATTAAGAACCGGGAAGATTGCCCGTGTTGCTGCTTCGCCCGGATCTTCGGGCTTGTTGAAGAAGAAAAAAGAGGATGTGTCCTCTATCTCTTATGAGGGGAAGAAGACCCAAAGGAAATCCTCATCATACCAAGGTTGTTCTCGACCTTCACAGAGTTCGTACCCGGCTTGTTATGCACAGGTTGATTACCAAAATACCCCTCCCCCCAGTTATCAAAATACTCCCCCTCCTATCTACCAAACTCCCCTTCCCGTTTGCCAAACTCCATCTCATCACTATCGGAACGTCGCCCCCAATTGTGCTAACGTTCAGGCAAAATCCCAACTTTGAAGGTAGGATGCACAACAAAGTTTTGCACGTCACCACTATGTGTCGAGACAAGATAATAAATTGCGTCCTACTCGATGATGGATCCGATCTTAATATTTGCCCACTTTCGACTCTGAGGTAGCTAAAATTTGATTTGGAAAAGTTTCACCAAAACCAAGTCAATGTGAGGGCTTTTGGTGGAGTGCAAAGAGACACATTGGGTGTGGTGAACTTGGATATTCAGATGGGGCTTGCAGAATTCAATGTGGAGTTTCAGGTGTTGGACATCAATACCAGCTACAATTTGCTTCTTAGAAAATCGTTTATCCACATGGCTGGGGCTGTGTCTTCTACCTTTCACCAACTGATGAAATTTATTTGGAAAGACCAGGAATTGGTCATTCATGGTGAGGGGACTCATGCCGATGGGTATGCGTCGATCATTCACGAGGTTTCTCGATGTTGTGATTTCTACACGGTGGAGTTGGTACATGCCACCGGTGATGATTTGGCTCCGCAACCTCATATGCCTGTCGTATACAAGATGATTGCTACTATCATGCTCCAGAATGGTTTTGAACTAGGTTTCTGATTGGGGAAGCACTTTCAAGGAATTGTCGAGCCTATTCAAATCCTCGCCAAAGGAGCAAAGTTTGGTTTGGGTATGACCCCACAGACGCTGATGAAGCAGAAGCGAAGAGCAAAAGCGTTGACCAAGCATTGGCCAGGCCAATTTCTCATGTGTACCTGTCATTCCCTGTGCGGGAGCATGCTATCGACAACGGTCTGGGGGAAGGAATCTGGACCATGTTCGAAAAGGTTGACGCAGTCATGGAGGATGAAGTTGAGACCTCAGGAATCCGCGATGCCGAGTCAGAGGAGCAGTTGCAGAATTGGACCTCCACACCGCTCCTGATTTCCCGCGCAGCTTGGTAGAAAAGACATGTGTCTTTGTTTGTTTGTTTCTAAAATTGGTGGTAGTCCGGAAGAGGCCCGAGACCCACCTTTTGTGCAGTTTTTATTTGTTTAAAGTTTTTTAAATTCCTGTGTGATGTTTAAAAAGACAAAATGGTCCTTAGCCATGGCCAAAGTTTTTTCTGGTTTTTCAATTTAAATGAAAGCCTCTTTTTATCAAACATTTGTTTACTTATCTACTCATATTTTACTTTTCTAACTTTGTATGTTTATGATTTCAAAAATAATAATTTAAAACTTGCTAATGTCATATCATGTCATGAACTGAGTGAACAAAATGAGGCGGGTGATGATGAGTACGAGGTGCATGAAGATGAAAATGAGGTACCCGAACACGTTACTGAAGAGTTTCAACAATTTGAGAATCAACACAAGCTGAATTTAGAAGAAACTGAAACTGTGAATCTCGGAGATAAGGAATGTGTTAAAGAAGTAAGAATTAGTGTCCATCTGACTGAAACTCAAAGAAGAGACCTGGTTTGCTTGCTCAGAGAATACATCGACGTATTTTCCTGGTCTTACAGGGATATGCCAGGGCTAAGTACGAATATGGTGTCCCTTCCGATTAACCCAGATTTCAGTCCAGTAAAACAAAAGACTTGGAAGTTCCAGCCTGAGTTGAGTTTAAAGATCAAAGAGGAGATTACAAAGCAAATCGAGTCCTAAGTAATGGAAGTGACGTAGTATCCGACTTAATTAGCTAATGTTGTTCCGGTTGCCAAGAAAGACGGAAAAATCAGAATTTGTGTTGACTACAGAGATCTCAACAAAGCAAGCCTAAAAGATAATTTTCCATTGCCAAACATTCACATCCTCATTGATAATTGTGCTAAGCATGAGATGCAGTCATTTGCGGATTGTTATGAGGGTTATCACCAGATCCTGATGGATGAAAAAAATGCGGAAAAGAAAGTTTTCATCACGCCCTTGGGTGTTTATCATTATCGAGTGATGCCCTTTGGTCTCAAAAATACAGGTGCTACTTATATGAGGGCTATGACAACCATCTTTCATTATATGATTCACAAAAAGATCGAAGTGTATGTAGATGATGTCATAATCAAGTCCCGCGAGAGTTTGGAGCACTTGACTCACTTGAGGAAATTTTTTGATCGCTTACGTTGATACAATTTGAAGTTAAATCCTGCCAAATGTGCTTTTGGAGTGCCAGCTGGCAGGTTGTTGGGATTTATAGTCAGCAGGTGGGGCATTGAGCTTGACCCTTCAAAGATCAAGGCGATTCAAGAATTACCTCATCCGAAGACCAAGAAAGAGGTGATGAGTTTTTTGGGAAGGTTGAACTACATCAGTCGGTTCATAGCTCAATCCACCGTGGTGTGTGAACCCATTTTTAAGTTATTGAAAAAAGATGCCTCGACCAAGTGGACCGGAGAATGTCAAACTACTTTTGATGCCATCAAGAACTATTTGTCCAATCCATCGGTGTTGGTCCCTCCACAAGAAGGGAGTCCGTTATTGCTATATTTGTTAGTCTCGGATAACGCATTGGGATACGTGCTTGGTCAACATGACGAAACCGGGAAGAAGGAGCGAGCCATTTATTACTTGAGCAAAAAGTTCACTCTAATGAGGCTCGTTACACTCTTTTGGAGAGAAGATGTTGTGCTTTGACTTGGATCGCTCAAAAGTTGAGACATTATTTGTCTTCTTATACCACATACCTTATTTTCAAGATGGACCCATTAAAGTATATTTTTCAGAAGGCGATGCCAACTGGGAAGTTGGCAAAAATGGCTAAGTTTGACATTGTGTATGTGACCTAGAAGGCGATAAAGGCACAAGCCTTGGCTGATGATCTTGCAGAGAATCCAGTTGATGAAGAGTATGAACCGCTTAATACTTATTTTCCTGATGAAGAAATAACATCTGTGAGTGAGGATATTTCTAAAGCGTACCCTGGTTGGAGACTGTTCTTAGATGGAGCGGCGAATCATCAAGGGAAAGGAATCGAAACGGTCTTAGTGTCAAAAACCGGTCAGCACTATCCAATGGTAGCTAAACTCTAATTTGATTGCACGAACAACACGACTGAGTATGAAGCTTGCATCCTCGGTCTGAAGATGGCAATTGATATGAATGTTCACAAGTTGCTGGTTATTGGAGATTTAGATTTGCTGATTTATCAGGTTCAAGGAGAATGGGCCGTAAAGAACCCAAAGATCACATCGTACGTGCAGTATATACAGAAGTTGTGCAAAAGATTTCACAATGTTGAGTTCAGACACATTTCCAGGACGCAAAATGAGTTGGCTGATGCTCTTGCCACCATTGTCTCAATGATTAAACATCCAGATACAAGCTATATTGATCCAGTGGATATAGAGGTAAAAGAGCAGTCTGTCCATTGTTCACATGTTGAAGCGGAACCAGATGGTCTTCCTTGGTATTTTGACATCAAGAAGTATTTAGAGGACGAGACTTATCCTGAGAATGCAATGTTCAACCAAAAGAAGTCGATACGCCGCATGGCCCTCAATTTCTTTGCTAGTGGGGAAATCCGTTACAGGAGGACTCCAGATTTAGGTCTTCTCATATGCGTTGATCCTAATGAAGCTGCAAAGCTTCTGGACCAGATACATGCCGGAGTTTGTGGTACTCACATAAATGGACTCACTTTGGCAAGGAAGATCCTTCGGTCGGTTATTTTTGGATGACGATGGAATATGATTGTTGCAAGTTTGTGCAGAAGTGTCACAAGTGTTAGGTGCATGGTGATTTGATTCGAGTGTCGCCTCACAAACTCAATGCTATAAGTTCACCTTGGTCATTTGTAGCTTGGGGAATGGATGTCATTGGTCCAATAGAGTCAGCCGCCTCTTATGGACACAAATTCATTTTGGTTGTCATTGACTACTTTACCAAGTGGGTGGAAGCAGCTTCGTATAAGTCGGTGACCAAGAAGGTTGTAGCCGATTTTGTTCGCCACAATCTCATATGTAGGTTTGGAGTACCGAAATCCATCATTACTGATAATGGAGCGAATCTCAACAGCCACTTGATGAGAGAAATATATGAACAATTCCAGATTATTCACCGAAACTCAACCGCTTATCGTCCTCAAATGAATTGAGCAGTAGAACATAAAGAAGATTTTGAGGAAAATGATTAATAATTGGAGAGGTTGGCACGAGATGTTGCCATATGCTTTATTGGGTTACCAAACGACTGTTAGAACGTCGGTTGGAGCTACTCCATATTTGCTAGTATATGAAATAGAAGCAGTTATATCCGCAGAAGTTGAGATACTTTCACTGAGAATCATCCAAGAAGTTGAATTGAGTGATGCTGAATGGGTTCGCAAAAGAATTGACCAGCTAACAATGATTGATGAGAAGAGAATGATTGTTGTTTGTCATGGACAACTGCAGGGGCGAATGTACAGTGCTTCGAGAGGGGTCATCCGACCCCCCTCGGTAAAAAAATTACACTATATATATAAGATTGATTTTTTTATGTACATGTATATATTTAAAATTGAACCACCTGAATATATATCAAAGGAGTAGCCCAATGGTTGAGGGGGTTCAAGATTTCGCTCAAGTGAGCATTGGGTCGCGGGATCGAGTCCAAGCAACAACATTTTTTTTTGTTGTAATTTTTAGCGATTTTACAGGCTGTTTTTTTTTTTTTTTTAAAGTTAAAGATAGGCCAGCCCATTTTTATTGAACAAAAGGGGCAAAAAAAGGCCCAGATCAGCCCATGTCCACAAAGCCTAAATTAAAGCCCTAAATCATTCTTTCTAATTACAAAATAGGAAACTACCCTAGCAAAGAAAGTCAGCAAAACAGAGAAATTTTAAACCATTGAAAATTTAGAGACATTTAGAGACATTGAAAACCAAGCCTGTTGCTGCTGCTTGCTGCCCTGGTGGACGAGTGGTGGTCCTCTTAATCTCATTCTCAGATTCTCTCTTTCAAGCTCCATTTGTGATGGCAACTTCTGTAAGTTTTCTTTTTCGTTTTTTTTTTAATTGTTATTTTTCAGAATTCTATGCTTTGATTATGGTATTTATTGATGTGTTATTTTATTTAGCTAATTGAATTCAGATATTCACTTCTCCTAACAATTTTTTATTTTTCATATAAAAATTTCAATTCTATTAATTGATTATGAAAGTTATAATTTTATTTGTTTGGCCTTATTTGTTGATTTTATATGTTTATTATGGACATTCAACATTTCTTAAATGGATATTAACTTTTATTTATGAGATTCAAACTTTTGTTCATTGTTTATAATTTGTTTTGGTCCTTATTGCATATTTAATTTTTGTAAGTTCTCACTAAATTTTTATTACGATTCAGTCTCAATATTCAGTGAAGAAGTATTTTACACAAGTACCGAAATCAACTTTAGCCTCTCAAAGTCATAGTCAATCTAATTAAAAAGAAAATGCTAATCATTCAGAAGTGTCGTTAGATTCTTCTCAAGAATTTGATTTGAGTTCTTTAAAGTTTGATCCTGGTGAAAGAACATCAATATTGAACTATCATCCAAACCACCGTGATGTTATTAGAAGAGCATACCTTTTGAATGGTCCTTGTCAACCTCGTTTGGTGGTGCAAGAGTATCCTCAAACATATATTTTTGGATCAATGCGTCGTTTTAATCATGAGTGGTTTGATGATATATATCATGATTGGTTGGAGTATAGTGTTAGTAAAGATGCAGTCTATTGTTTGTATTGCTATCTTTTTAAAGATCATAACACTAATCAAGGAGGAGGGGAGACATTTTCAACTATAGGATTTAAGAGTTGGAACAAAAAGGGTGGTCTTGACAAACATATTGGTCTATCGAATAGCATACATAATCAATCAAAAAAGAAATGTCAAGATTTACTACAACAACGGCGGTCTATTCAATTTGCATTTGAGAGGCAATCTAATCAACTCAAGCATGGATATTATATGCGCTTAAGTGCGTCGGTTGATGTAGTAAGACTTCTCATAAGTCGGGATTTGCATTTCGAGGTCATGATGAATCTAAATCATCACTTAATAGGAGTAACTTTCTTGAAATTCTCTCATGGTATGCAAAAAAATGTGATAAAATTCATGATTATGTTTTGAAACATGCTTCTGTAAATGATCAAATGACTTCTCCAATGATTCAAAAAGATATTGTGAGTGCATGTAAGATAGAGACCGTTAAAGCTATTCTTGACGAATTAAATGGTGACTACTTTGCTTTACTAGTTGATGAATCCTTTGATGTGTCACGCAAGGAGCAAATGGCTATTGTATTTCGTTATATTGATAGAATGGGATTTGTAATGGAGCGACTTATTGACATTGTTCATGTTGAAGATACTAGTGCTTCATCTTTGAAGGAGGCAATTTTTAATTTACTTGCTCAACATTCTTTGAGTCCATCAAGTGTGCGTGGACAATGTTACGATAGGGCAAGTAATATGCAAGGTGAGATCAATGGCCTTAAAATGTTGATTAGACGAGAAAGTAAATCGGCTCATTCAATCCATTGCTTTGCTCATCAACTTCAACTAACTCTTGTTGGGGTCTCTAAAAAGTGTGTTGAAGTGGGAAAACTTGTAGTATTGATCTCAAATATTTTTAATGTATTGGGATCTTCTTTTAAGCGTATGAATAATTTACGAGATTCTCAAAAATCAACAATTCAAGTGGCATTAGATATGGGTGAACTTACAACCGGTAGGGGCTTGAATCAACAACTTGGTCTTTCAAGAGCTTGTGATACTCGTTGTAGATCTCATTATAAATCCTTTAACAATTTTATTATTATGTTTGGCTCTATTCTTGAGGTTCTTGAATCACTTGCTCTTGATGCAAGGAGTATGGATGAAAGAGCCAAGGCAACGGAACATCTTGAAGCTTGTCAAACATTTGAGATTGCGTTTATGTTGCATTTGATGAGAGATGTCTTAGCAATCACAAATGAGCTTAATAAATGTTTACAAAAAAAAGAGCAAGATATTGCAAATGCCATGCTACTTGTTGAAGTAGCAAAGAGAAGGTTGCAAGTCTTAAGAGATGATGAATGGGATTCTCTTATTGCCAAGGTATCTACATTTTGTATCAAACATGATATTTTGATACCTAACTTTGAGGAGCAATATGTTAGCTCTTTAAGATCACGGCGGAAACTTGCTAACTATACAATCTTACATCATTATCGTGTCGAAGTGTTTTGCAATATCATTGATTGGCAACTCTAAGAACTTAATGATCGTTTTGATGAGGTGACTACCGATTTGCTTCATGGAATTGCTTGCTTGAATCCAATTAACTCATTTTCAAGTTTTGACATAAGAAAAGTAATGAGAATGGCTGAATTATATCCAGATGACTTTGATGAATCCAATATGAGTATTCTTGAGAATCAACTTGCAAGTTACATTGTTGATGTTCGTGATGTTGATGAAAGGTTCTCCGATCTAAATGGGCTGTGTGATCTTTCCAAAAGATTAGTTCAGACAAAGAAACATTCAATTTATCCTCTTGTATTTCGCTTAGTGAAACTTGCTCTACTTTTACCAGTTGCCACTGCCTCCGTTGAAAGAGCTTTTTCGGCAATGAAGTTTATCAAAAATGACTTGCGGAGTCAAATGAGTGATGATTTTTTTAGTGGTTGTTTGGTGCCTTATTTAGAAAAAGATGTATTTGATAAGATTTCTAATGATATTATTATTAAGAGATTTCAAGATATGAAACCTCGTAGAATACAATTGTAAAAATGTATGTAGTTGTATTTTCAAATGTAAAACTATGTTTTGATAGGTTTATCCGCATGTTTGGTTTCTTAACCTCCCTTCAAGGTTGTGTAGTTTTGTAATGTAATGAAGTCATTTTATGCCAAAAAGAATTTTTGTGAAGAAATAGTATTTTTGCTTTGATTTGTGTTTTTTGTTAGTCTTTCTAATGTTAAATTTGTGCTTGCTCTCCATTTGCACTTTCAGGAGCCGAAGAGAATTCTAAAGGAATTGAAGAACTTGTAGAACTTTTTGATTGAATTGTGCTACTTTATTATCATTTTATAGATATGTACTTTAAATTTGTTTCTTAAGATGAGTTGTAATTGTAAGAAATTATTTGAACTAATGATTTTTTTTGTTAACCCGTTTGTTAATCAATCCGTCCATATATGACCCGACCCGTTTATTTATGGATAATATTAGCGTATTTAATTTTTTTTTTTGAACCCCCTTGATAGAATTCCTGCCTCCGCCACTGGACAACTGTATCAACAGAGAATGATTCTTGCTTTCCACAAGAAAGTAAGAGCCAAGATATTTGAAATCAGCCAGTTGGTTCTCAAATGCATTTTTCCTTATCAGGATGAGTACAAAGGGAAATTTGCACCGAATTGGCAAGGACCCTACATGGTTCACAAAGTGTTATCTGGAGGTGCCTTAGTCCTGTCGGAGATGGATGGCACTGAATGACTGAAACCAATCAATTCAGATGTTGTCAAGAGATACTATGTGTGAAGCTTCACTTTGTGTTTCTATAATTTCCTTGTAATCGTTTTATTCGCTTGTAATCGCTTTGTTTGAAATTTTATCCCTTTTGTAATGAACTACCTAAATTCTCAAAAATGAGATACGTAGGCGATCAATGTCGGCCTCGGTCACCCCTTATCCCCTTTTAATATTTTTCCTTGTATTTAAACTACGTTCGACCTGAATTCTCAAGAATGAGATACGTAGGCGGCCTATGTCGGCCTCGGTCGGTTTCTTTGTAATTTTCTAATTTTTGATTAATCCTCGAGAGGGGAAACTACGTTTGACATGATTCCTGCCTCAACGGAATACGTAGGCACCACAAGGGTTCGGATATATCTCCCGTAAGATTTTTATTTTTTTCTTTACAATAGAAACTGAGACAAAAAATTTGAGAGAGACTCAAAAATTCTCAAAAAAAAAGAAAGAATGGATTTTCCCTAATAAACTAAGAGTGAAGTTACTTTGAAATTTGCAACTGGATTGAATTTTTGAGAAGATTTCAAAAATTCTGCGATTTGCTCACCAACGGTTAAAGATAAGCCAAGACAGTTAACTGAGACATAAATTTTGAGGATGGCCTCAAAATTTCAACAGGGTTTATTGGTCGTTTGGAGCAACTTTGAATACTTCCCAACAAATGATCAGATAGATCTCAAGACATCAATTCCCAAGGCATTCATTAAGTTTAACGTGACATGACACTTGACAGTGACCTTTTTCAAACATTATTTTTGAAAATCTATTTTCCTTAAAAACTTATCCTTCATGTTTCAATTATTTTTGCATAAAAATGTTTTGTCTTATCTATCAAGAAGCGGGAGGTCGGAGAAATCAACCGGAGATTGCTAGACAAGGAGTAGACAAACGAAGAGATCGACACAAATCAGTTCATTTTCAAACTAGATGTAGGTTTATAGGTTTACCTCAAAATCATCATATTCCCCTATTCAATGAATTTGAAGAAGTCAAAAAGGCGAAGAACTCCCCAAAATTGACAATTTTCTGTGGATGTAGGAAATATTCTATGCTTCTTATGACAAAGAGTTGAGAATATAAGTAACATTATTTCATTCATTTCTCAACAGGGCGAAGTCCATAATGAACATGCAACTATGTTCAGAAATGGAACAAATGAGAACCCCGAGGAAAAACACTTTACTGTTTTCCATCAACTAAAGATATCTGCAAGACGTTTATCTACATTATATTATCAGATATGATAATATTCTTTACCCTAAAGGTCATTTATATCGTATTGTCGAATGAGATGATACCACTACTCGGAGAGTCATTTTTATTTATATTGTCGATTGAGACGATACCGCCGTCCAAAAGATACCCAGAAGATCACATATGTTGCTCAGTGAAGCATTATCTTCGCTCAGTATCAGGGAGGCATCATCAAAAGATTCATGCATTGCGGAAAAAATATTATGCATTGAGAGAAAAGTCATGCATCGCGGGAAACAGATTTATGTGTTGCAAGAAGAAGAAATCATGCATAGCAAGAGAAAAATCATGCATCGCGGAAAGAAGAATTCATGCATTGTAAGAGAAGATTCATGTATAGCAAGAAAATGATTCATGCATCGCGGAAAAAAAGATTTATGCATATCAAGAAAAAGAAACCATGCATAGCAAGAGAAAAGTTATGCATCGCGAGAAGAAGAATTCATGCATTGCAAGAGAAGATTCATGCATCCCGGGAAAAATATTCATGCATCGCGAGAAAAGAGGTTCATGCATTGCAAGGGAAGATTCATGCATCGCGGAAAAAAGATTCATGCATCGCGGGAAAAGAATTCATACATCACAAGAGAAGGATTCATGCATAGCAAGAGAAGGAGTTATGCATCGCAAGAAAAAGATTTACCCATCAAAGGAGAATCAACATCAACTGCATCATTTTCCTTTGCAAAGACGACATCAAGAAAACTATCAACATATTACATCAGCCTATTTTATTACTTTGACATCAAAAGAAGAGTACATTGAAGATTATATTGCAAATAGACACAAACTTTATTTGTTTTACGTCAAACCCGATGGAGTTGACGTCAGATATTCAAGGAGAGAGATTAAGTGTCAACACGGTAAAAGACACTATATCTCCGTTCGAATTGCATTTTCTATGCTAACGAGTTTTATCTCAGTCCTTGTCGAGAGCATCCGAAATGATGAATTCTCCAAAACAAATCACAGGTACGAACGACATAAAAAAAGATGCAGCACAACGTGAAACTTTTTCTTAGCAACAAACTGGGACATAGTCCAAAGAGGAGTGTCAAACTCTTAGGACGCCAGCAGAAAAGCAACTTCCACCACAATCAAACCACACCCCTATTAAAAGGCATGTGGGTTTTTCTTTGGGTTTATCGGTTTCGACTTCGCATTCGGAATTTTTTTGGTCTCTACCGGAAACAGCTTTCCAATCTGAGCGCGCCACATTCATGACTAAGAGGTTACAAGCCTCCTTTTCATACTCGGCTTACTTTGTCGCTATCCCAAAATGAAAGGTTATCGTGCATAATAGATTTCTTTTTCAACCAATTGAGTCGAACTACAAGCAGCTTGATGCCCTAAGTTAAGGGATATGTAGGCAGGATTAGTGTTGAAACTCGGTTGAATTCCATCATTCGCTCTTAAATCTTATTCTCGAGCGTTCTGGTCCCTCCATAATTCGGTATCAGGATGACTTTTGAATTCTTTCAAAATCGTGCGTAAAATCAAGCGCATCGAACTACAAGTGGCCTGAATTCTCATATCGCCTGAGATATGTATGAAACCCATTTTTGAGGTTCGGCCATAATTCCGAGAGTCCGTACCGAATCCCTTTTCCAAACGATGAAGATGTGGTCGATCAAAATTGAATTCGTCAATGTCATTTTTCTCGGATTTCTCGCATCAATCCAAGAAAAATGTGGGACAGTTGTTGACACCCAATTTTGACCCTCCACGATAGAAATTAATCTTTGAATTTCTTAATTTCAAACAATTTGAAATAATTAGTTTTATAAAAATTCGAAATGTTTTAGAAGCTTTAATGATTTTTAGTCATTTCTACAACATTTTAGGTGATAAATATGTTTTGCCTAATTAGTATATTTTATGAAATCATCTCCAAAGACGTTACGTTTTAGTTAAGTGTTTTATTAATTCACTTTAGTTTAAGTTATAGTTACAATTTTAAAGTTTTAAAATAGACTTGTAAATTTTATAACTTTTGAATAATAAATATGCTTTATAAAATTATATATATTGTTAGTATGCTTTTTATAAATATTTAATAATCACCCCCAAAGATTTCACATTTCAAGTTAAATATTTTATTAATTTAGTTTGGTCTAAGTTATAGTTGTAATTTTGAGTTAATTAATTTGCATCTAATTTAATTATGTTTTAGCTAAGTTAATTAATGTTGTTAAGATTAAGAAGCTCGTTAATTAATTAATATTAATTCATCTTATTTGAATTTTAGCCAAATTCAAAATGACTATTTTTCTTAATTCAATTGGCTATGATCTAAATCCATATAGTCATTCCTAATCTAACCCCCTTTTTCTTACTTCACCTTGAACTCTTTATAAGAAGCCCAAAATTCCAACAAATGACCCAAACTTTAAGCCCAATTCCCTAACACTTTTATCAGCCCACCCCCCAATTCCAGCACACAATTCTAATTCAAAGATCAAACAATACTTAGCAATACGTACAACAATACCCAAAACAGTACCCTTGGTGTCTTTCCCATTCCAGACGCAACAATTTGATCCCAACGATTCCAGCACCATTTTTAGCAAAAGATCGTCCTTGCAGCTGTGGGATCATGCCACGTAGCTCGCCAAGGACGTTGAATCGATCCCGATCGTTCGTCTCACCCTTTCCTCTTTCGGAATGGGTCGAAATTTCAGAAAAAGCATGCTTGCCTTTAATGGTGAAAGTTTTTTTGAAGTTTGAATTATTAGGCCTTGATTCCAATTCGAATTAGATTCGTTTTTTTCCCCCATTTTTCCAACCTAATTTCCCTTCTATATAATTGCATCTATTCACTGTTGAGAGGGGGGAAGAAAAAAATTAAGAGAACATTGAGAGAAGGATAGAAAGAACCATAGTCTTAAAAGAGAAAGAAATTTTAAAGTTTGCAAAGAGAAAGTTGAGAACTGAACAGAAATATTTTCCAATAGCTTCAAAAGGATTTGAGTTTTCTTCTAATTCTATTTCTCCTTGCTCGCCTCGTCGAAGATCTCCTGAGTTCCCGGAAGTTAGCAGTGAAGTCACTCTACAAGCTCATTGGCTGTCCCATTTCACTGCACTGCTAAAGGTAACACTCATTTTCGGTTCAAACATTTTTTTTACTCTTAATAGTTTGGGGATACTATTGACTCACTGTTGTTCGTAAATCAGTGTGGTGGGTTTGTTTGCTTCGAAATATTGGTAAGAGTTGAGGTTCCCCGTCTCTTTTATCTACCGTTTCATTTCTTTTAGTTCCTGGGGATTTTCTCTTCTTTTTCGGCATGTAATGAAGTCATTTCGCTCTTTTACCCCTCCATAACGGCTTGGAATTAGGGGTTTTTACCTCAAGTCTGTATTAGAATTATCGTATGTCCGTTCCTAAGTTTTGTTTAAGGTAGTGAATCGCCACTCTCTTCTTGTTTATCTCCGATAATATATGTTTAGCGTGAAGCTTGTTTTGCTTAGTATGTTAGGTCCTTTTTATTGTGAATTGTAGTCTTTCATGACATATATATTTTGTGTACCTGTCATGATTATTTCAATTTCTAATGGTCTGCATAAGTTTGTTTCCCATGATCAATAATATAGAATTTTGTCCATTTGGGTTCAGCTTTAGATAGCTAGCTGGTTTTATATTGTCCAAGTTAAATTCAAAGTCATGATTTTGTTGTTCCACCATCTTTCATATGTTTGCTGCTTGGCCTTAGTCTTTATTTAGTTGGAGTAATGGTTTTCTATCATGCATGGTCACCTCTGTATACATTTTATTTCTTAATAGTAGGCCTTAATGTTTGTTAACATAATTCTTACTATGGTTAAATGCCAAATGCCTGTTGATTGATGCGTGATGGTTTACCCTAGTTTATTTAAGAGTCTTTTCTCCCCTTTTTATTTATTTATTTCTTATTATTTTCTTTTATTTATTTTTATTTATTATTTTGTGATTTAACAGTGATCTTGGATAATATTTTGGTCTTTGAAATTTCTAAATAGCTTTCAACTTGCTGTACTCTGTTCCATTTGTTTTTTTTTTCTTCTTCTTACTTTTAGAAAAAATGCTTGTCCTTTTGTCATATGCACCCCTTCGAGTTCACGACGGACTTCACTTCATTGCATTTCCGAGTTGAGCCATAAAGGCCCTATTTTATCGTTCGGGTCAGCCAACATGAAATTGAAATACAGGTTCCTGGAGGTTTAACATAGCTGGAACTTGGATTTTTGGTGTCCGAAAAATTCGAAAACAACTTGATATACCCGTCATATACACCGATATACAGTAAGAAGATATCATATACAGGGAAAAACGTGAAAAATACAGGTGGAAAATGTGAAAATACATAGTTGAAACAAAATTACAGGTCTGGGAGTCCGAGAATTGGCGGCACAGATGGAATATACCTCGAATATACACTTGGTGTATATCATGCTTAATGAAAATGGAAAAGAGGCCAAAAGCCCAATGAGTTGTTGTTATTATTATTATTATTATTATTATTATTATTTCTTTTTTGCAGATTTAGGAATTTGGGCCAAAAGCCCAAATTCAATATGCCTTCCCTTAGCTCCCATGTATTTTATTGTATTTGACTAACGTTTTGATTATCTTATGGTTTAATTTAGTTAAATTTCCCAAGGATGGTCATTTCATTTTATTTTCGAATTAAAGTATATATATTTTATTACTTAGTTTTTTATTTTAATAGTAGTCTTGTTGACATTTTATGAACTATTCCCCTTTAGAAAATTCCCCTTTAGTTCATTCCCCCTTTAAGATAAATAAAAAATGATAAATGAGTTCTTTTACTTAGTTAAAATTTCAAAAATTAGTTAAAATAAATGAGTTCTTTTACTTAGTTAAAATTTCAAAAATTAGTTAATATAAATGAGTTCTTTTACTTAGTTAAAATTTCAAAATTAGTCAAAATTATTTTTGGTCAAATCGCCGGTCAACCGCGAGTTAGCGGACATTCCGAGGGCCTAATACCTTCTCGGAATGTACATTGAACTTGAACCCTTTTTTAATTGATTTTATCTATTTGAGTCTTTTGAAAACCTTAAAATTTTTTCTTGATCTTTACTAAAAATTAAGTGGCGACTCCGTTCTTTTGGAAATTTGATTTCTCTTGAATCACAAGTTTAATCGATTTTTCGAAAACCTAGTCATTTCTCCTTTTATTTATATTTTCGAGTAAAACAGTGACCCCACTCACGGTCCGTGAGTCCTAGGTCGTGGGTGCTACCTGAAGATCTGCCTAGGTTCGGCCATGATGAGGTTAATTTAGGTAAATTCTATTTTTAATTATTTTAGTGTGGGGACAGTTTATATTGTTTATTTAGACTTATATAAGTATTTTTAAATCATTAACCACCCCTTTACAATTGATAATTCCCAAACCCAAAATAGTAACCAACTCCTCTCCAAATAATTCTCTCTCTAAAACCTCCATTGAAGAAAAAGAATAAGTCAAGGTCTAGGGGTCATCTTTTCCATCCAAGTTTGTGAGGAATCTTCAATTAAGTTATAGTAGTTTTGATTCATGGTTAACTTTTCATCCATGAAGTCCTCAAACCTTCAATTTCAAAGTTGGAAATTCTCCAAAACTAAGGGTTTTCATTCTAGGTCATGAATTCTTTCTCAAAACGTTTTTAGTGGTTTAATTATCATATATTAAGACTGAATTGTTGTTTTATGGTGGTTTTAAGATAAAATCCCCCATGAATACATGATTTCCCCATAATCCTAATTTATGACTTTGATGTGGATGAATTGTAGTAAGATGAAAGTTATGCAATTTTCCTTGTAATGGTCTAGTTACTTGAATTATGTCATTATTCATGCCTTAGTTGTAGTATTCTAGGTGTGTTGGTGAATTGTGATTCATGGCCTTGAAGGGTAAATTATGAAGATTGATGTATGATCATGATGCTTATGTATATGCTTTGTGATTTCAATGAAAGTAATGTGATCATGACTACAATGCAATTGTGATATTATTGAAAGGTTATTCTCAATTATACACTTGTGAATGATGATAATATGTTGTGAAAGGTTTATTCAATGTAATGTTATACCTTGAATTGGTAGGCTTAAGGCATCCTCTTCTTATGTAATTGAAAGCGATCTTGATTGAAGTACATTGAATTGGTAGGCTTAGGGCATCCTCTTCTTGTGTAACTAAAGTATCTTGACTTAATGTACATTGAATCGGTAGACCTAATGGTAATAGCCCTTTCATGTAATTAATAATGTACCTTGATTCGGTAGACCTAATGGTGGTATCCCTTTCATAAATGATTAATGAAGTATTCTAAGGCTTTGTCTTAAATCGGTAGACCTAATGGTGGTAGCCCTTCATGATGAGTCTATGAACTAATGTAATGATGAACCTTGAATCAGTAAACCTAATGGTAGTGGCCCTTTCTTGAGGATTCAATGATCTATCCTAATAATGTACCTTGAATCGGTAGACCTAATGGTGGTTGCCCTTTCATGTGTTAATAATGTACTTTGGGTTGGTAGACCTAATGGTGGTAGCCCTCTCAAGTATAATAATGTTAATGAGAATGAACTACTCCATTTGAATTTAAAGCTTAGCACCGAGTGGATATGGTAAGGTGAAAGCTCTCCCCATGTTAGGTTGGGTTTCAATGAACATTTTTCTTATCCCATAACTATGTGCCCACATATGTTATTAGCTAGTTGATCCACCTAAGCTAAAATGTTACCAGTCCTACGTTAGGCAAGTAGACCAACCCTTTATTGTGTGGGATAGACATCGGATTCCATGGTTTGTTCACATAGTCTATGTCGGTTAATGCTCATTTCCATCATGTGAGTTATGTGTTATGGTTACTCAATAGGTTTTATGAAGTGTGGGTGGTAGTATGAGATGTCATTCATGCATTGCACAAGTAGGCTTCGAGAAGGCTATGGTGTGTTTCTCTAATATCTTAATGTCTAATGAAATGATTGTGCTCATAATGATGCTAATGAGAATGTTGACTTAAAGACTTAATGTAATGATGAATGTTTAACTTGTAAATGTTATTATAAGTTTCTTTCCTTGTCATGACTTATTAAATGTGAATGTTCCTTACCTATGAGTATGATGAGAATGAAGAATGGTAAGAATGTTATGGTGGCCTCAAAGTGGTGCTTAGTATGAATGGTATTATAGGATGCTGTCACGACCCGATTTCTCAAGTCATGATGGCACCTACTATAACCCACCAGTAGGTAAGCCAACCCGTAACCCGGAACAACAAGTAATGAGTCTGAGGGTAGAAACTAAACAAGAGTAGGCAAATAACAATATAAACAGGCGGAAGCAAACCAAAAACATATATACAAATAAAGATCCCTCCCAGAACCTGGAAGTCACTAGTACAGAGCTACTAACAAAATGAGTACAAGTCCCAAAAGTGGACAACAGAGACTGGATTGTCTCGAAAGGTAAAAGACAAGTCTATATATACAGATGGAGATTGAAATAGTACAAAACATCATGTGCTCACTCCCGTCTCCGGATCAGTCTGCTCCAAGCTCGATCAACGCTGGCTACTAGTGCCCGGACATGCATCACGAAATAGATGCAGAGCGTAGCATGAGTACCAAAACAACAGGTACCCAGTAGGCATCATAGGCCGACTGAACTTGAAAAGTAAAGGCAATATGAAAAGAAGGAATAATACAAACCGAGGGTCAAGAACTAAAATCTAACTAACAAGGGAATGCACACGAGTGTACAAAGAACTAACTAAAGTAATCTATAAGCTAACTACACCTAACTGGGCCCCCATAAGCCCAGAAGGTACACTCGTGCGCAAGTCAAATAAAAACCCGAACGGACCCCCATAAGCCCGACGAGTACATAGAATAACTATAACTAAAGAGAATTGCATAAAAGAACCCAAGAACGAAGAACATCAAACCAGAACCTCAACCCTAATTAGTAGAATCTGACAGTACGGAGGCCGAACCTCGAATCGGATACTCACAAGAAATACCCAAGTAACCAATCACAAGTAACAAGTATAAGAGGCCGAAACTTTAACCGGATGCTCTATATAAGTATTTGGGCAATAGAGGCCGGAACTCTAACCGGATGCTCTATATAAGTAACTGGGCAATAGAGGCCGGACCTTAAACCGGATGCTCTATATAAATATTTGGGCAATAGAGACCGGACCTTAAACCGGATGCTCTATAAAGGTGCCAATGTAGCTGCTGAAAGAGTCCTAATCGATCCACACTCATAAATGTCCGTGGAGACCTGGGACTGACAGTTCGGTCACTTGGTCGTTCGTTTGGTCTTGGTGCGAGTTTTTGTGTTTTTGAGACTTATTTTCTTAGCCATTTTAGATCCGATTTTGGTGATTTTTGAGGCTATCTTGAGTGGTTTTTCGAGGAGAACATTGTGGTGTTGTTAGATTTTATTGTAGATCGCCCGTTTTTGGTAAAAACGCTGAATTAGCTGCTGTCCCATTTCTATTCTTTTGAGAAAAAATGGGTTTTAGTTGCTTGTTGATATTGTGTTGTTCCCGAGCCCCGAATTGTGTCCTATTATGGGAAATGAGCTGGGGGAACTGGTTAGGACCCACTTTTGGGGTTAATTTCGGAATTCCCTGCGCGGGTCCCACGATTCCCGTTTTGACTCCAAAATTGACCCGTCTCCGTTTGTTGTGATTTTGGTGTCTAAACGACTGTAATAACGTTGTGACTCTATTTTTGATAGCGGGGCAGCGTTTCGAGGACGTTCGGAAAGGAAAAGCTCCGAATAAGTGATTTTGGAGCGCGTGTGATCGGCGTTAAGGTAGGCTACGGTTTCCCTCTCTTAGATTGAGCTCGAGAATGTGAATGCATGTTGATTAGTTGGGATTTGGGTTGGGTAGTTATTGAATCCTACATAGGCGTTAAGAAATCATGTTTTTGACCTATTTCGGGAATTATCGGGTAACTGTGAGCATGCTTTGTGTTATTAACGGACCCTCCTCGCTATGTGGAGTGCTTGCATGCTTAATTATTGTTTATTTGAAGAATGTTGGGCCTTAGTTTAGGTTTGACTAGGGCTTGCCTTAGAAATACATTATTCGGATCCAATAGGCCTTAGTTTTGCCCCGACGTCGCTCGACCGACTTAGATCCCTGTAGACTGGTGTAGCAGACTTGAGTCTGATAGATTGGGCCTTAGTTAGGTGATACGCTTGCTCCGACTTTAGTTATCCTTATTTTCCCCGATGTTACGGCTTCACGAGTTACGTCGGCGACACTAGTTCTACTTCGCGATTTGAATTTGATTTTTGATTTGGTTCCAAGGACTTACATTGATTGGCTAAGTATGGATGGCAATGCCATTCCTACATTGCACAAGTATACCTTAGGGTTACTTAGATGATGATTCTAATGTGCTACAATGACTTACATGATGAATATGCTTATATCTTATGTGTTTATACTAAAGATGCATGATAATTCTCAAACTTGTTAAATGCATGATTTTCAACCAAAGTGTCCTTTTTAGCATGATTTTTGCAAGGCTATCATACTTAGTACATATTTGTGCTAACCCATATTTCTTCTACATTTTTACAAAGTGTAGGTTCCGGATCTTGAGGTGATTTCTTTGGAATAAAGCTTAGATTGACTTTTCTCTAAGCTAGTGGCGAGTCCTCAAGATTCGAGGACATATGAGAGTCTTTAGTAGTTTCTTTCATGTCATTTTATGTTTCAGACTATGTTGAAGGGTTGTGACCCTATTATTGATTTAAAGTTGTATTAGATGGTCATGTGAGACAAAGTTAGACTTCCACTGTTTTTGAATAAAGACTTCAATTGTATGGATAAATGTTTTAAGTTCCGTACCATTTTCTTATGGCTTATGTTATGAATGCTATGAGTCTTGTATGAGGCTCTTTGGAGTCTTGTACGTCGTGTCACGTCCGGAGTGTAGGCTCGGATCGTGACATCGAATTAGCCTTAGAAACTTTATTGAATCTGAGTCTTCCCCTTGTTATGAATTCTGACTTGGTCTTGACGGTTGAGATTGATGGAAATTGGTTGAAATTCGCTCTTGATCACCCCTGCTCTTCCCAAAACATGTTGGAAAAATAATGAGCAGTTGTGGGGAATTTCTGCGTAAAATCGTGACTAAACGCGCTATAGCGGCACCGCCATAGCAGGATCACTCACTTTACCAAGAATTTATCCCTTCCGGTATAGTGGCATGACACCCGCTATAACGACTTGCACATGATAGAAACTTGAAAATTCTCCCAACAGTCCCTATTTTGCAATGCACCTTCGAATCTTGGCGTTCTAAACTAGCCCCTCCACGCCAAGTTCAATATCGGGAGTTCTACCCATCCAAATTTAATTCTAAAATCCCTACAGACTCCTTAATGTCTTAGTTGATAAAAAAGACTAACACAAGACATTACCTTGCTCATATTTCGTCTGAGACAAACTTATCCTATAATTTTCAACTCGTTATTCCAAAAGTTTTCTCACCCAATATCTTCCACTATTGGTTTATCCATCACAATCGGATGGTCTTTAAAGATTTTGAGTTGATCGAGATTGAATAGTCAGTGAATACTTTATGTATATTCAATATATACTTCATATATAATTAGGCTATATTCAACTTTATGAGTCTATCATAATGTATTATAGTCAGTGTACAACTCATGTATATGTTAGTGTATATTTTCTATGACTTTTGATAACATATATTGTATATTTCTTATGACTTTTGGCTATTTTTATGTAAATAAAATATGGCTAGATTGCTCTCAACTAATTAATTTAGGGGGAACTTATCAAAATTCCATTAGCTTAGGAGCTAATTACTTAGATACACTCTAGTTTGCAATATTATGAATCTTATCAAATTTTGGTGCGTCAAGATACGTTCAGATACATGTATCTATGGATGTATGAGGTCAAAATTAAGTGTAATTTGTTCTAAATACAGTATTTCTAAATGAATTCACATGTATCTAGAATACTTCGATAAATCTCAAGAGCGGACAATACGATTACTGAGGGTGAGAAGTCTCACATTCTCGATTCGTTCAAAAGGCATAAAGGAATAGGCTAGAAGTCTCACTACTAGCTTTTAGTCTTAAGCAGGCAACGGCTTGCCTCCCTCCCATCTCACTCGTCACTCTCTTATGTATCTGGAATCTTATGTATCTGGTATTCCAGATAAATACAAATACATGTATCTAGAGTGGTTCTTATGTATCGGGGATACATTGCTATCTCTCTCCCTATCTCATTCACCTCCCTCCTTATTTTAGTATATTTAGTTGTAAAAATACATATATCTTGGTGTATCTTATATTTTATATATATATTGGCTCCCATATCTATTAGCTTGAGCCTTTTGGGCTCTTATACATGTATTTGAGCACATGTATAAGGTTAGTAATGTCAAATTCACCTATATACATATATGTAACTCTAACAGCCAACTCAGTCAATAACTAATATGGCTATGAGCACTATAGTGATAAAGAACAAGTCATATTACTATGCGATAAAGAAACTTTCCAAAAAAGATTTTGCCTTAACATACCTTTTTCATAGAATTACACCATAATATTACTTCTTCCCGCACCCCTACAATAATACAACATGGAGTAATATCAATTAAAAATAAGGATAAGAATTATTCTGATAATCCAACAATCGATATGGATTTCCACCGAAAAATACTACATGTAAAGTAGCTATAGAACAATAAAACAAGGTTCTTACCTCCATATACACCCTCATAACAACACCATGAACACCCTACAGAGCCAACACTCCGCTGCCACAACACCCCTAAAGATATACCATAAAATTCATGGAGACAATTATATCAAAACGATGAGCTCGTGACATAGCGCAATTTTCATTAAAGACTCAAGCTAAGATCATAAGCATATAAGGTTGATTTGGGGTGTTATACTTTTTTTTTTTTGGGTGTCAACAAAAGATAATGAGTAACGAGTGAAGAATACGACATATATAATTGCAACCGACCTAAGGGGCCCACTACCATCTCTATTGTGCATACATCATGAAAATGTGAATATCTCTCTGTTCTGAAGTCGAATGAATGAACATTTTATTTAATGAGTAGAAAAATAGATTCGTAGATCTTCAATTTGATAGGTTGTGAATCCTCGAACTCTTTATATATTATAGGATAAAAACTCCAAGACATTTGACCTAAATTATTAAAAGTTTTACACAAATAACTTGCTATAATTTTACCGACTTTTATTTTACAACTTGCATGACTTCAAATCATAACATGCGAATCATTGTGATTTGAACACATCATAACATATCTTTCTTATGGTACTAGGTGCTATTGGCAATAACTCGAAGTACGAATTTATTGATTAGATTATACGAGGCGTGACAATTGATTTATTGCAATGTTTAAAATTTAAAGAATACACCAAAAAAAATTGATCTTTTTTTACCAAGACACAACAATAGATTTTACATACTGCAAAAAAGTTTGACCATTTGAGAGACTTTAAAATATTCAATAATAAGATAATAAAAATAGTGAAAGGGAAATAAAAAAGGTAAACATAAAATATTTATGTAGGTTCATGATAATCCTCGGAGTATAAATGAGTCAACCAAAAATAGGTTGCCACTTAAGAAAGAATGCTACAATTAACTAAATACAACTTCTATTTCTCAATTATTATAGCAACCCCACATTTAATAAGGTAAGAAGTTATTATAGCAACCCACCTTTCTCAATTATTATAGCAATCTAGCTGGACCCTTATATATCTTTAAAATACACTATTAAATAGCGTAGGGTAATAGGTTATGCCTAATGGGATTGTTATAACAATTTGGTCAAAGTTTGGATATATTTCAGACTTTTTTTCCTATTTTTTACTCAAAAAATTATTTTCAAATTTATCAAAACATGAGATTTTTGTAATTAACTATATAATATATCTTTAGAAAAAAGTAGGGGGCCTCAAACATTCCTTTAGTGACCTTTAGATCGAGCCAGTCTTGATTTCACATAATTTAAAAATATTTTTTACCGGGATAAATATAGTTCTAAAGTAGGAGTGTAGGAGTATTTTGTTAAAAAGTAAAATAGTTAATAGTTAAAATCCTCCTTAAATTTGACATATTTTATCAAATGCACATCTATGAGAAATCTTAATTATCCCCTTATATATGGATTTTAAAAACTATTTAGCTGCGTAAATTATGAGAAGTCTTAGTTACCCCTCAAGCATGGATTTTTAGAACTATTTACCTCTTTAATATGCCACACGACACAAAATAATTACTTCATCTCAATTTATATGACCACTTTCTCTTTAAGTCAATCCCAATAGAAATGACACATTTTTATATTTAGAACTAAAAATTTAACTTTCAAATTTCTATTTTATTCATAATGGAATAATTTATAGTCACACATATATTTATGACTTACCACATCCTTTACTTAAACTTCATGCTAAGTCAAACTATATATATCATATAAATAGGAATAAAGATTAATTTTTTACTAAATATAAACATTTGCATTCATTTTGAGATTAAATAAAAAAAAAATGAGTCATATAAATTAAACAGAGTAATGTTTTTGTGATATGTGACATATTAAAGATAAATAGTTTAAAAAATTTATATTTGAAAAAAAGATGATTAAGACATAGGTGTGCATTTAATAAAGTGTGACTTTTCTCTATTTTCAAACCAAACAGAGAAAAAAAATAAAATTCCTCCACTTCTTATCTTCTCAAACAAGCTTCTCAATGGCTTTCCCTCCAAGATTTCATCATTTTCATTTCCCTCCGAAATTCAAAAAAATCGAATTCGAAACTTTCATGGCACATATTATATTCCTATATAATCCTATCCATATTCTCAAATCTTTACAACAATTCATAATCCTTTCCCACTTCCTTTTTCTCTTTTTCTTTTCAATAATGGCTTTTTCATCATCTGCTAGATGCCCAATTGACCCGAGAAATGGATCGAAGAACAGTTTTTGTCCGGCGGGTGAAATCCATGTTATTGTTGGTCCTATGTTTGCTGGAAAAACCACTGCTCTTCTTCGCCGGGTCAATTTGGAATCCAACGATGGGAGGTATTACTACTAGTATTGTTCTTGTTGATTTGTTTTGTGCGATTTTTTTTCGATAATTGTAGTTCAATTGGCATGAATCGGTGATAAATAAGATTTAGAAATTTCAAAATTAGGTTGAAAAATGTTGGAACTTGTGATTTGTATGTATGTGTATAGTAGATGAAAATATGTATGTGTGCTGTTTCGTTTATGGTGAATTAAGCAGAAAAGAAACTGAAAAATATGAATTTGTTGAGTTTAAAGAATAGATCGAACTTTTGAAACAAGATTCTTTGCTATATGACTGAGAAGTATCTGGGATTTAGTTGATTTGAGGTTGATCAATATTAAAAAAAAAATTGGGTTAGGGGAAGGAGAAATGGGGCGAGGTATTACAAGTTGGAGAATCAAACTCACACTAATAAGATGAAAATTTAGATGGTCAATTGAGCTATTAAAATTTCCTAGATGATCAATATCTAGGGTTGGTTTGTTAGAAATTTTTGTGGTGAATTATTCCCTTTTAAACTGTAAGTTTGAGTTTTTAATTGTGTAAGCAGAAATGTGGTGATGATAAAGTCAAGTAAAGATACAAGATATGCTGTAGATGCAGTGGTGACACATGATGGGACAAAATTTCCATGTTGGTCATTGCCGGATCTTTCATCTTTCAAACAGAGATTTGGAGAAGATGCATATGAAAAGGTACAAATCCTGTTTATTACTTCACCACTCAACAAACTCTTATGTTTGACTTGTTAAGACTTTGTGTGTATTGTTGAGAACTTCTAGATTGTTGATGGGTGTGCGTTGGATTCTTCAAAAGTAGTTTATTTTTGAAGGATTTGACGTGGGTGCGATGTCATTTTTGGAGAGTCTGAGCAACATAGCCTAAAAGCATCGATCTTTGTACAATTCAGAGCTTTGAGTATTTTAGTGTTGAACTTGGATGATTGATGATTGCGTGATGTGATAATTCAATTGACTTGAGTGCTTACAGTATATTACTAGTATTGTACTGATATTTATGCCACTAATTGGTGAAAATGATCAACCTTTACCACACATTGTTGGGGTAGTATTAACATTAGAATTGAACACCAACTTCATATTTTGATGGGAATTAGATATATCTTGTGTCTCTTCACTTGCACCTAGTTAACTAATAGATTTAAGACTTGATGGGTTTGTGAAATCTTCTTATGAGTGCAAGATTGTTAAAATTAGAGAACACAATGCCAAAAGCAGCTGTAGTATCAAGATGGTCTCTTTCCTGTCCAAACCATGAGAATTTGAGGGGTGTTTTGGAAAGTATCATCTTGCACAGTATGGAGAATGAATGCTAATGCTGTTGCTATTAAGTCATTGTTATCTATACTGCAAATATGGGATATATGTGAATTGTTTAGAAGGCAGAAACGAGGGCCAGATGCTGTAAACATAAAATATGATGAGTAGACAAGATATAAGGGAAACTTGAAACACAATTGAGGGTCAAACTAAAGACAGCAGTAGTCAGAAAAGAACTCAGTAGGCAAAATGAATCATGCAATTCTCCTTAACTTTAGTTAGCACTATTGGCTGTTAGTGTGTATTCCCTTATCCTAGTAACTCCATTTCTTGATAGGTGGATGTGATCGGCATTGATGAAGCTCAGTTCTTTGGGGACCTTTATGAGTTCTGCTGCAATGCTGCTGATCTTGATGGGAAAACTGTAATTGTTGCAGGCCTAGATGGTGATTACTTGAGGTACTCCTGAAAACTATTTTCAAACTAGGTTCCGAACTCACCAATAACTTTACTTCAAACCAATAACTGTGCTCTTACATGGTATCTGGTGATTGCTTGGTTGCAGGAAGAGTTTTGGTTCAGTGCTTGACATAATTCCACTTGCTGATACTGTAACAAAGTTGACTGCTAGATGTGAGCTGTGTAACAGAAGGGCATTTTTCACCTTTAGAAAGACTAATGAGACAGAAACTGAGCTTATAGGAGGTGCTGATATGTACATGCCTGTTTGCCGTCAGCACTATGTTAATGGACAATCTGTCAATGAATCTGCAAAAATGGTTCTTGAATCTCATAAAGTGTCAAGTGACCTTATTTTAGAATCTGCACTAGTTGCTCCATAATACACTTGTGTTCAACGCTTTTATATTATCATGTATCTTAATTACCCAAGTATGTAAGTAAATGAACTTGTTTTGCTGAATTCTGATAAATATATATATAGCCTGTCATCCTAGACATACACGAAAATGATCTTGTTTAATGTTGAATGAATTTGTAGTTCCTTTTGCAGATTTTTACTCTTTTAAGTTTAAGCCAGTTTGGCTTTTTTTGGAGGCCAATTTTACTTTTATATAAAAGTAAGGTGTTTGATCAAACTTTTAGAAGAAAATAAGTGTTTTTGACATAAGCTAAAAAAAAGAGAGTTTTTGCTCAAAAATACTTTATGAAAAGTACCTTTGAAAAAACTTGGTCAAACAATAATTGTCCGATTGATTCGATTGATCACACCAAAATTTGTAGCGGAGCTTGAGTCCAAAGTAGGCATATTTATTGTTTTTTTTTTAGTTGTGAGACATAAAATGTATATTTGAGGACAACAATTCTAGGAACTATAGACAACTTTTCAGAGAAGTACCAATACTTTTTTTTTTGACAAAGTTCACTCTTGTCATTCTTTTATTTGCACAAAAATGTGGAATCACCATTTGCACACAAGTTTTGTTTGAACTTGTGAGGAACTGAATTTTAATTTCAAACTACCAAGGTTAGGATGTCTTTTATTTCATCATTAATCTTGATGATTTTAGTCAATTCAATTGTTTGGGATTAAAACATACTAATTATTATTGTCATTAGCATTTGTGTTTCAGCCACAAAAACAATTGCAATTGAAAAATTCTCTTGTAATTGAAAAAAGTGAGCACATATACTAAAAGAACAATAGGCAAGATAAAGTACGTAAATGAAATAACAATATAAGTGTGAGAGAGAGAGCCCATAGAATTTGAATACTATTAAGACTTGAGTTGGTTTGAATTGACTTATTCTAAACTCTTTTAAAAGTAAATTTTCTAGTGTTAGGTAAAATAAAAAAAATACTAATAAACACTTGTTTTAGAGTCAAACATAACAAAAATAAGTTAAAAGTTAATCCAATCATGCTCAAATCATATATTTGAGCAATTTAATTCATTAAGAGATTTTATAAGATTTGAACATCAGATCTCATTAAGTACAAACAAATAAGTTTTAAGTAGGTATTTAAACCTAACAAATGTGATATTCAAATGTATGGAATCAAGAATGATTTTTTATTTATTTTATACCTTATGAGATTCACAAATCACGACTGTCCAATATTACAATTAATTGATAATTGATGAATATGCACTCCAACAATGAATGGTTAAGATTTAAAATATTAATCAAATGGATAATTGGCTCTTCCACTTTGATAAATATTTTATTTTATTGTACTATCTATATTTATTTGTCGTAAAAAATAATGAAATAAAATTAAGGAAAAAAAAACAACTCTTATTTCTCTTTTCCATTTCTCATTTTTGTCTCTCTTTTGCACAATCGGTTGGTCGCATCTGCATATGAAATTCCAGATTAGCCCTCAACCATGCCGGCTTCAGCATCATCGGCGCCGCCCCCTCCGACTCATAGCCGTCGTGAGGATCTGATCGGACGGTTGAGCTCTTCCTCCACCGAAGCAAAACTCAAAGCTCTCCGTGACCTTAAGAATCAGATCATCGGTAACCGTACGAAAAAGCTTTGTTTCCTCAAACTTGGCGCCGTTCCGTCTGTTACCTCCATACTCTCTTCCTCCTCCGCCACCGCGGCCGCTTCTGCAGCTGGTTCTGTTTGTTCCGGTAATGACGTGGAACTCAACGATTCGCTAATTCTTCAATCCGCTGCTGCTATTGGTAGCTTCGCTTGTGGCTTTGATGATGGTGTTAAAGCCGTCCTTGATGCCGGTGCATTTCCTCTTCTTCTTCGCCTTATTTCTTATCCTAATGATAAGGTAATTTCAAATTTTGACATCTTTTGTTTTGGCTCCATTATAATGAATGTCTAAATTAATTAAAAATTTTTACTTGCTTAATTTCTTCTGTTTGTCTGCTATCTCTGTACCCAGAATAGGTCAGAAAAGGTTGTTTTAGTGTAGTTATTAGTTTGTAGTACGGGTTAAATCCTAATTTCAAATTTTCAAGAATTTTGTTTTGGTGTTTACATATAATTTAAAGCAAATTATACTGGGCAAAAAGTTTCAAGTTACTTGATTAACTTATATATATTATGTTAGTGCTGGTGGAAGAAAAATACTGAAGTAATGTTTGAAAGTTAGTTTGATAGGGAAAAACATTACATCCAAATTTACAAATTGGAACGGAAGAGGATTACTGTGTAACAATCTTTGTTTCTGGTTTGCTTATTTCATCCATTTTCTCAACTTGCTAAATCCTTAAAACAAGTAAAATATCCGTTAGGGTGAAACTAGTGAATCGTAGTAACATACTTTTTTTTTTTTTTTTGAGAAGGTAACGATTTGTATTATAAACCAGTACTTATGTAGTACTGAAAGCCCCTTTACAAAAACGTATGAAAATCTAGGAACAAAAACAGCAAGCCTAGCATGATTCTAATACTTCTAGGATTGCTTCTGCAGCTACAGGGGAACTCTTTGTACACCAAAAACATAATAACAGAATACAATCTGTTTTGATCATTTGTAGGGATCTGCTTCTATCCTCAAAGCTTCTAGCATTCCTTTCTCTCCAAATGGTCCACCAGATGCATGCTGGAATTGTCCTCCAATAACTTCTGTTCTTTGCCTCAATTCCTGCTTCCTCCCAACTTGAGAGAGTGTCAACAATCTTGCTAGGCATTGTCCATTGAATGCCTCTGAGATTGATGAAAATCTTCCACAATTGATCAGTGATTTTGCAATGTAAGAACAAATGCCTAACTGTCTCAGCTGCCTCCCCACATAAACAACAACGTGTCACCAGAATGTTGTTTCGTTTCCTCAGATTCTCATGTGTTAGTACTGCCTCCTTTGCTAGCAGCCAAGTGAAGCATGCCACCTTGAGTGGAATTTTGGTTTTTCAGATTTGTCTCCAAGGCCAATTGAGGGTTAGAGGAGCCCTGTTCATGACCTTGTAACCTGAGCTCACTTTGTATCTTCCTTTGTTGTGCTCTGTCCACCATAGGCAGTCCTCCCCTTCCTTCAAACCTTGAAATGATTCCAACCTTTTAAAGAATTCAACTAATCTACAAACTTCCCAGTCATTTAAATTCCTTCTGAGAGATAGATCCCAACCTTGGGGAGACCACATTTCAGCCACTGTTCTGTTTTTTGAAACTGAAATTTGGCGTTGGGGATGGTGGGGGAATCAAACTCTCACCAACAAGGTGAAAGTTCAGATAGCCAACCAACCAACTGAGCTACTAACACTCCCCTAGTAACAGGCTTGCGTCTTAATTTGATGATTTTGGGCTCCCTTTAGTCCTTGAAATGTGTTGGTAAAAATCCGAGTTTTATAAATGATTATTTGCTGAATACATGTGCGGCCCCTTAAATTTGTCCAATTTTTTTTTTCCGTTTAGGCACTCAAACTTAGCCTTGTTCAATTGAACAGCTGAACTCAAGTCTATTTGTGTAAATTAGACATGATGTGCTGATGAAGAGTGTTCACTGCCCACCCTTAGCGCGTTAAGCCTTGAGAATGGCTAATTCCCTTTTTTACTTTCCTTTTTATGGTTTCTTTCAAATTTCTCCTTCTTCCCCACTCTTTCCTGCCACTACCTCCGCTATTTTCCACCACCATCCACCTCCTCCTCCCACCACCCTTCCCTCTTCCCTGTCTATTAGTATCTTTCGCCAAAAAAACTTCCTTCCTTGACAAACCCATTTTTTTTTCATGTTCAGATTCAAACCTCACGGTTGTTGGTAAAATAACCTCTAGGAAAAAATGGCAACCCAAATCTGATTCCCGTCTCGAAACTATATAACCTTTTCCGTTTTAAAAGACAAAAAGTTGGGTGCTAAGCTTGGTTAGGGTCCAAGATAGATTTTGTCCCAGAGAAGGTAAAAATTATGAAATTTAATGATATTTGGACCCGTTTTCCTGGAACATTAATCACAGCTGTGTTATATGGCAAATTTGAGGAATAGTGTCTTGTTCATGTCTTGCATTAGAGAGATCAGGACTTCTAAAAGTTTAGTGACTAGAGCAGTGCCAGAGAGTAGAACTGAATTAGAAGAAGACTCCTTCTAAATCAAATTTGAGTTGCTGGAAAAAGATTATGTTGCCAGAAAATTTATGGTGAGTAAACCAGATCCAACATCGACTCTTTATTTTAACGCTTGTCAGCAAAGAGAGAGATTGTGGGAAGAACAATAAACAGTATTGTTGAAGAAGAAAAAGAAGAAAAAAAACAAGGAAGAAGAAGGAAAAATGTGCACTTACTTTGTCTTGTCTCTCTTTTCCTTTATTTATTTATCGTTTTTTAATTTATTTTTTTATGACCGTGGAGTCTGACCCAACTTTCGCGCACCTCGACTAATTCCATGGGATACCTGCCACCTCCCTCTAGCAACAAGTAACTTTGTCCACCAAGACTAGGACAAATGGCAAGAATCACCTAGTGTTTTTTGTCTCCACTTGGAATTGAACATGAGAGCTCATGGTTCTCAACCACTTCATTGACCACTAGGCTACCACTAAGCCACACCCTTGGGGTCTCTTTTCCTTTATTTTTTATTGACTTGTTTCGTTGCTTTACTTGTATATTGCCACTTAACTTGCGCGTCAACTACACAGATTTAAACTTTGCTGATGATTGAGTGATATGTGTCTAATTGACACAGTAAATGCATAGATCAAGTGTTCAACAGGTCATAGCCTCAGCCCTCATAGCCTCATAGCCTCTGTTGAGGTGTCTAAATGAAAAATCTTGACAAGTTTAAGGGGCTGCCTATGTATTCAGCCTTATTTGAACTTGGATTTACTCAGTTGTTGTGAACTTGCGATTATATTTTGGATTGTTATTTCTGAATGCAATCTCCATCTCAGTCACAAGTTTACATTGACCTTCTGCCAATGAGAAAAATGGTTACCTATTTCACCATTAATTGAATTTTGATTGACTTGCCTGTTTTTGAACTTTCTTTAGTACCTTCCAAATATGTTTAAGTTTTTTGCCCCCTCATTTACTTTTTAGAATTGTTATGTTAATTTGTTCTAATACCTGATCATTTTAGAAAAAATCTGTTCTAATGTCAAATTTTTATGCCTGTTCCATAGGCTGTTATTTATTCTATGCTTGTAAACTAGCATGGGAAGGGAAGGGAAAATAGATGGAAGAGAAGTGTTTCCTTTTGTTTTTCTTTTTGTTGTTGTCAGGAACAAGGAAAAGAAAATTTGTTTGACCTTTCTTTTTCTTTTATCTAAATTTGTGAGCCGGGCGTGAAAAATGTTCCACCCATTCTTGTCGAGTCAATCTTCCTGGAGAAGACTTGAAAAGGATTTCCCGAGTATGGTTGAGAATGAGATCAATGTGAATATCCAATGCTGAAACCACATTCTTTGTAAATGAATCTCCCACATTCACACGGCACCAGAGTCCTAGAGAATCAAACATTTTTAGAATTTCCTTATTTTTTTCTTCCTTTTTTTAGTAATGCTAGTATGATATTTATAAACAAAGACTCAGAGACAATATGAAATGGAATTGCCGTCCGTACGTAGACAAGGTGGATAGTTACACACTTGTAATGTACTCAATTTATGATATAAATGATGTCCTTGTACATCTTTTGAATAATTTTTGAATTACTCATTTTGAAATTGAAGAACTTTACTTTTTCGAAAAATTGGTAACATTTCTATCTGGAAACATTTCTTCCAAAATATTTTCAAGCAAAGCAAGGTAAAAAAAGGAGTTAGTGGGTGAAAAAAATGGGAGAGTGATTAGTGGGACCATCAAGGCAGTTGAAAAAATTCCTCGAGGAACTCAACTGCCGGTAGAAGTTGAAGTATTTGTTGACTTTGACGTTCAAATATCATAACTGGGGAATTTTGTTCCTTAAGATAATCGTCTTTGACAAGTAAGTGAAATAGATTTCCTTATTATTTTTTAGGAGCTGAACTGAAAATTTATGATTGAACAAGTTAAGAATTTGATAATTTACCCAATCAAATAGAATTGCAACAAAATATTGGCACTTCATATTTTTTCTTCTTCTCTCCCCTTTCTTGATTTTAAAACTACCTATGTAGGAAGTGCGCTAGTGCCTCAGTGAGGAGGTGCGAGAGGCTGGTTGTAGTGGGTACACAGAAGGGTAGAGGTAGGTTGAAAAAATATTGGAGAGAGGTGATTAAACATGACATGGGGCATCTTCATATTACCAAGGACATGACATGACTCTAGATAGGAAGGAGTGAAGGTCGTATATTAGGGTAGAAGGCCAGTAGGGATAAAGTGTTGTCTTGCTTTGCGAAGGTTTATGCTTGTTAGTGCTTGTCGTAGTACTAATCGTACCATTGTAGTTCTTGCCATATGTTGTTTATTTGTGTTTCGATTAACACACTATTTTGCTGCTGTTATTGTTTCTGTCTTGTTGACTTTACCATGCTTTTCTTATTACTGCTATGTCTTCATCGTTATTTTCTTTTACTTGGGTTTGATGCGCTTGAGCCGAGGCTCTTTCGGATTAGCCTCTCACCTCCACGAGGTAGTGGTAAGGTCTGCGTACACTCTACCCTCTCCAGACCCCACTTTGTGAGATTTCACCGGGTATGTTGTTGTTGTATGTAGGAAATCAGTTTGCAATAAGTTAAAAGTAATTTTGGGGAGAGCAGATCAACTAGGTGTTTTACTGCTCTTTCAGATGATCATGAGGCTGAACCTTTTGACTGATATGTCCCAAAATCATTGTTTAGGAGTATATCTCATCATTGCTATTATCTCTGATTATTTAACTGTGATCTAATGCAGGTAGTCGGAGCAGCTGCTCGTTCCCTTAAGTTCATTTATCAATCGAAGTTAGCCCCAAGGTATGATTTTCTGCAGGGGAACAATATGGAATTTATCCAGTCGTTACTGAATAGTGAAAATGAGAATGTGACTGGACTTGGTGCAAGTATCATTACACATTCTTGCTGGACAAGTATGGAGCAGAAGGCATTAAGTGATGCCGGAATTATTAAAAAGCTCACTTGTATGCTTGGAGGGTCTGTAACTCAAAAAGATGCTAGTTTGGAGTCTCTAGCCACTATCCTGAAGGGAAATCCTGAAGTCATATCAAAGTTCACCGAACCTGAAAATGGAGGAGCATTGGGTACTGTTACTGAATTGACCAAGGATAAAAATGCCCGGACAAGATTGCTTGCTTGCATATGCTTGATTGTCATAAAGAACGCTGCTCCTTCTTGCCTTCAAGATTTACGAATCAAAACAAAATTGATACTAATTCTACTTGAGCTTCTTGATGATGATCAAGTTGGAGACGAAGCTCCTTTTGCCTTGTCTAGTTTAATTGCAGAAAAGGAGGATCTGCAAGTATTAGCATTCGAGGCAAATGTTATCGATAAACTTGTCAACCACCTGCGGAAAGCTCCAGTATTGTCGAGACGTTTGGAGGGAATACTTATTGCATTGGCTAACATGTGTTCAAGACTGGAACGCTGCAGGGATCGGCTTTTGTCATTAGAGGTCAGTTGCTTTACCATGTATAAACACTTTTGTTGTGTTTATTGTCATTGTGTGGCTGTAAGGCTGCAAGCAAACAATTTAATTCAGGTATCTGCACTTGGACCTTGTTTGCCTGGTTTCCAACTTCATAGATAAAGAAAGTAATGTAGGTTAATCCATTGAGCTGCATCCGAACACCATGCAAACTGGAATTTCTTAGAATCTGCTTAGATTAACAATTACAGTTCTTAAAGTACCAAACTAATCGAAGCTTTGAGTGCTAATGATGGTAGGTTCAGTTGTAATGAATATGTTAATTCTATCTCTCATAAAAGCAAGCGCATAACTTACATTTTATCTTTGTTTTAATTAGAGCTGCAATTGAATCAAATATTAGTTGGATCCTGGCTGTTTCTGCTCCTTTCAGATTATTGAACTTGAATTGAGTGTGGGATAGATTTGAGCTCAAATTGTATGTGTGAATTCAATTTGAACTCGGTTCAAATTATATGGTAGGTTTGAGCTTGGCTCATAACAGAAGCTCAATTCGTTAGTCTTGTATAAATTATAAAGTATTCCACTATTCCTTGTAAATGGCTAAAGATAAATGATGATCCCAGATTTGATACAAGGGAGGACAATGAACAAGTGTTTTGAGATGCAAAAAGCTCAAAGAAGCAACTGTACACACGTCATTAAAGTGAAGCACATATTCTAAAAAATAACTAAAGAATCAACACACAAAATAAGTATTCATGCCATTAAAGATTATTCAGTTACCCTTATCTAAAAATATTCGTACCATTAAATAACCACTTTCTTGACTTACAAGTTGAGTAAACATGATCTAAGGATAGAGTCATGACAAACAAAGGTCAGTAATATATTTTTGTAGTAAAAGGAGGTCAAAAGGGAATATATGCTCTAAACCAATGTTTTTAATAGCGAACGGCGCAAAGAAGTGATAAGGTTAATGGGCTTGAAGCAAAAAGTGAGAAGTGAAGTGTACAGTTATGAAGCATCAACTGCCTACAAATTTAATACAATTAAAGATCAGTTGCAGCGTAAATAACTAATTTTAGCATCCTATATACAATAACGCCGATATCAAAATAACTCTTCAAAGTTGAGATTCAGAATAATGACTTATTTTCGTTGGAATCACTCTGTGTATCATTGTTTGAAGCACAAACTTCTCTAAAGCGCATGGTTTCACTTTGAAGCGATAACCCTTCGCTTAGTCGCTTCCAAAGGATTTTAATGACATTGCTCAAAACTCAAGTCATAAAACAACAAACAAAATAGGAATGCAGTCCTCTTCCTCTTTTTTTTTTTTTAAATCTGGTAACTTTGTATTCCTCGGCATTAAAGGCTATGCTGGCCACTTCCAAACGTATTAATGACATAAAAAAATAAAAAAAATGAAACCGGAATACTTACAGAGCTCCTATGAAATCCACTAGTTGGGAATAAACTAGCTGGAGGTCTAGGGTGAGAAACTTGAAGACTCATAATCAATGTCCACTAATGAAATGGCTTTGGAGGCTAGCCTCCAATGAACAAGCTTTGTGGAAGGAGGTGATTGAGGCAAAATATGAAATGGAAAATCACTGGTCAACTAACATGGTGACCAACACTTATGGAACCAGCCTTTGGAGAACCATAAGGAATCTCTGGCCAAAACTTAGAGGGAGCTGCAGAATCAAAATTGGAAATGGTGTGAAGGTTTCATTTTGGGAAGATAGTTGGCTGGAACAAGGTCCTTTAAAACCACTTTTCCCTGATGTGTTCATCCTCAACCAACATCAGAGGGCTACTGTGGCGGAGGTTTGGTCAAACCAAGGATGAAATCTGAGCTTTAGAATACCTTTAATGATTGGGAAATCCAGAGAGTAGTAGAATTCTACAGAACTCTGGAACAATTCAGGGGAGGAAATACTGTCCAAGACTGTTTGGAATGGCAAGATCACAAGCAAGGAAGATTCAATGTCAAGGGGGCTTACAAGAAGTTCAACCTTTTTTTTTGAAACTGGTAACTTTGTATTCCTCAGCATTAAGGGCTATGCTATGCTGGCCACCTCTAAAAGTGTTAGATACATAGAAGCAACAACAAAAAAAGAAAACAGGACTACTTATACGGCTCCTATGAAATCCACTAGTTGAATTTCAACCCTTTCAATAACTAGATTAATGGGTGGCCCTAGAAACTGATCCGGAAAACCAAAATTCCCTATAGAGTGTCTTGTGTTACTTGGCTACTTGCTAAGCAGGCTGTTTTGACTCAGGAAATTCTCATGAAGGGGTGCCCCCAAAGCCTAGCTCGAGTGGTAAAAGGTGGAGGATTTGTGGCTTAGGTCGCAGGTTCAAGCCTTATCCACCGAGTTTAGAAGGCTGTGATTGGTCCAAAGGTCGGGCCACAGTCTTGGTTATCAAAAAAAAAAGTCTCATGAAGGGGTATCCAATTGAGCCCTAGATGTTTCCTATGTGGGGTAAAGGCTGAGAATGCGACTCACCTGTTTCTTCACTGTAGGATCACCAACCTGCTGTGGGACCTCTTCATTAATACAAAAGGACTGAATTGGGTGATGCCAAGGAGAGTAACTCAAACCCTGAAGATCTGGAGTAGTTATGCCAACATCTCTAGACATAGGGTGATGGAAAATCATCCCTGCTTGTATTTGGTGGTCAACATGGAAAGAAAGGAACCTTAGATGTTTTCAGAACAAGAGTAACACTATCCAGAAGATGAAGATGACCTGTCTTGTGTTGTTTCATTTTTGGTGTAAACAGGAGTATATGGATGATCTAGAATCAGTTGTGAATGTCTTAGGATCCCTGTAATTTTGTCATAGGATTGAAGATCTCATATACTCTCTTTAATTTGTAATTAGGAATCTGTAACAGGTTATGGCAGGTTTTGATTTTTTGGAAATAGAAATACAAATTGTTACTGTCTCAAAAAAAATAAAAAATCCACTAGTTGAATTTCTTCCGTATTCATTTCTTTACACCAAAAACCTAAGTGGTAATTACTTTCCACTTAATCTTCACTATAGTGCTTTCTTTCCCTTAAAAAGTTCTCTGATTTCTCTCCTTCCATATGATCCACCAGATGTTACTGTTCTCCACCATCTATTCTGGCTCTTGCTACCTCCCCTTCTAGCCCAACAACTTAGTGGTTTGTAGTATGTTCTGGCATAATCTAATTGAGGCTAGCTAAATTGGTGAATAGAGCCCATGCTTGTGTTGTTACTTTGCAGTGGAGGAAAAGGTGATTGTTGGTTTCTAGAGCTTCTTTGCAAAGATAACATCTTGAGGCAATAATTCTTCCCCTCTTTTGAAGTGCATCATGTGTCAGGCAAGTTGTCCTGGTTACCAACCAAGTGAAGAACTTCACCTTAGTAGGGGCTACACTTTTCCAGATAGCACTCCCTGGCCCTGATTTTTCCGTGCAGTTGTGGCTAGGTCCCTTTTATACATTCTATTCACAGAGAATTGACCATCAGAATGATGCCTCCATAGCAATTTATCTGTTTCCAGATTTTGCCAAGGAAGTCTCCAATAAATCCTCTTCCTCTTCAAGATTGATAAAATCATATCCATCAACCTCTTATAATTATCTTCATCGTTTTCCCCATTTCATCTTCTTTATCTACCAGTCCTTTTCTTTGAGCTTAGATTTTCGCACAAATCATACAAGTCCTTATCAACTTCACTTGCCTCAGTAACTTCACATCAAGTCAAAGCATATCTTTGTCATCAGGTATGGGACTGGAATTCGATAGTACCACGCATGGTGGAGAACTAGACTGTGCTGCTGCAGATGGCACATGCACAGGATCAGTGTGTCCAAATGAATTCAGTTGAGGGTTACTAGATATTTTTTTTGTTATGAAAAAGAGTAGCAGACACACATTTTGGAGAACCTCGTAGTGCTTTAAAAGGCAGAACACTTGGAAGATATTTGATACTTTGCTTAGTTGTGTTAAATTGAAGTATGTCGTTCTAGAATTGTGTCATAAATGAGTATTAACTATGAAGGCCTTTCTGTTTGTGAAGCTTTTAGTGTTGTGGAGGTCATGCACCAATTTTTTTAATATTTACTTCTTCTGTACACAGGCTATGAAGTTTGTAACTGATGCCCTGAGTCAGGATAGTGGTGAAGTGCGTGCTGCAGCATGTGTTTGTTTGAAAAACGTTTCTCGCTCAGTGAAGGTTTGTGACGTTCATAATAGCCTCAGTTAATTCTTAATATTGGCTATTCGTGCAATGATCTTGGCTGACAAACGACTTCTCAGAATCTTAGTGCAGGTCTATTTATGAACGAGAGTTTTGTTGCTCCCTTGGTGCAGCTTTTATTTGATGATTTGACCTTTGTCCAGGTAATTTTTTTTTTTTTTTTTGCTTGTGCTCTCCTGGGAACCTGTATTTGCAACTTTGGCACCATAGCTGATGCTAGACTGATGGCTTTCATGCCCTGTATGTTGTTGAGCATTATCCTCATAGAAGTTGTGTTTAGTTGTTTGAACTCGTATATTTGTGTTAAGCTGCGCTGGGCGTTGGTAAAATGAAGCTTAGGAGATCCTGACCTTTTGACAACAATACCAATGATGCTAAACTGTTAATTTTAGTGACTAATAGGTCATACAAATTAGTTGGGATAAGGTTTGGTAGTTGAGGTCTTGTGTTCTTCAAGAGTTCTTTTTAGTTTGATTAAAGATTTGTATATCATTATAGGGTTAAGTGTGAGATTTATAGAATATCTAGTTTTAGAGAACCCCTGATTTGTCCGGAGTATTGGAATGAAACTACCCAAATGGAGCGGAGTGAATATAAAAAGTTTATATAGTTTTGGACCAGCTAATTGGGGACTAAGTGTGTGTGTATTTTGTAGTATTAGAACATTGACACTCCACCCTCTGAGCCTTGCTTGCAGTGTTGGAAGATAAGAGGCAAAACAGTTTTGCTTCCTCTTTTTTAATCCAGTTAACATAGGGATGCTACTTGTGAGCAAGATAAGCAACTCAGAATCAGTTCAGGAAGTTCTCTCAAGCACAATGACAACACATTTAGAAGTGATGTTTTGAAGCAATTAAGTTGCAACTTTGCCATTGGCTAAGCTGAAGTGTGCTCATTAAAACTTTGTTGAGCGTTGTCAATTGTAATCATGTATGCTTTAGAGAATCTATGAAAGGAATGTTAACTGAGATTATAATAAGATGTTACATACATGCACCTTTTTCATTCTTGTTGTTTCAACTGGTTCAAGTAGATACTGCATCTCATGACTTGAAAATATCTGTTGCGTTTGTGGTCCTAATTTTTCTTAGGTTGAGTGATGGAGGATTCATAATATGTTCCTTAATCCTTTATTACCAGGTTTCTGCCCTAGATGCCATCAGCAACATAGTGGTTGATTTCTTGGCACATAAGACAATGTTTATGAAATGTGGAGGTGTGAAGCAGCTCGTTCAGCTTTCGAAGTCAATGGATGCAACTATTAGGGTAAAAGCCGTGTGTGCTTTAAGGAATCTAACATTCCTTGTGAGTGTCAAGTGTAAAGAGGAAATTCTATCAGAGCTCACACAGTTGACCTTAAGAAGCCTGATTTGTGGTAATTTTTCTGATATTATATGTTGCCTGGAATGTAATGGTTATACAGAGATGTGTCCATTTGAGGTTAACACTTTTGTGCTGCAGATCCTGAGGCTTGTGTTCAAGAGCAAGCTTTAGCTTTGGTTTGTAATCTTGTTGATGGGCCTCTAGATTCTATCCAGCATGTCTTTGCTGAGGACGCTCTTCTGCTGCATGCTGTTGGACAGCAACTGCAAAGTGCTTCAAAAGCCGAAGTCCTTATTCAGGTAAAGACTATTGTTCATTTGTAAATTGTGGATGTCTCAGTCGTAAAATGGATTCTTAACGATTAGAAGTACAACAGGTCCTACTCAACCTTCTGAGACTCTTCTGGTCATTCTGCTGGATTTTCATGATTGTTTAAGCTGATGATGAACTGTTAAGGATTTGATATTTGTGTTAATACTTTGTGAGGCAGATATTAATTGTGTATGTACTATCTAGTTGTGACTGTGGTACAGGCAAAAGTGTCTGCTCCTTGTGTAGTATAAAATGAATATAGTATCAGTAGTGGTGGAGGTTATATCTTTTAGGTGGTTAAACACTGTGTGCTGATTTTTATTCGCGGTGAGCAAAAATTATGCTAATGTGCATGTATCATATATGGGAGCATTCAAATATTTTATTGCCTTAATAGGCCAAGAATTTAAGATAGTCATGCTGCTAAAAATCAGTTGTTCAAGTGCAGATGTGTGTTTGCTGGAGAAATTTTGTAAATCATGGTTGAGGTTGACCCAATTTTGAAATTAGCAATAATTGCATCAAGTTATAGCTTAACGTTGATTTGGCTTTCACGCACCTTGGCATGTATCTCTTGATTCTATATTATAATCTCTGCCATTAATTGCTGACAAATCCTCTATGGTTGAATCGGCATGATTATAAGATACATCTAGAAAAGTGATAATGTGGAAAGTAGTCACTAAAAGTAGAAATAAATTGCTTATTCTGTGCGTGAGAATGAACTTCACAGATGTACTTTCTTCTTGAAAGAAGATGATTAGACATTTCAAGCAATAAATGTTTTATTGCACATATTGCATACAGCAGATTACATTGCTAGTTTTCTTATTCGATAAGCTCCATTTCTAGTTTTCTTTATCAATAGATTACATACTGATACTTAGAGAATAATGTCCAAGTAATTATGGGTTTTGAAAATCTCTCTAGGGTATGTACGTCTTTACCAATGTTGCATCTGGAAATGAGGTGCACAAGGAAGCCGTTATGCAAGAGCTCTTTCCACCGTTAGCTAATGAATGTGAATCAATTATGTCCAAGTTTTTACATAGTGATGATAGCCGGTTACGTACAGCAGCAGTTTGGGCTCTAGTAAACCTTACTTTTCCAAGCAGTTCTGGTGCATTTGGCCGAGTGATGAAACTACGGAATGCTGGCATAGTTTCCCAGTTGAAAAACATGGTCAATGATCCTTGCCTTGATGTAAAGGTCAATGCAATTATTTTGGATTAAATTATGTTCAGATTATTTCTTTGCTTGTCAATTAAAACTTTGTTCGATCCCTTTGTGCAGCTTAGAGCGAGGACGGCTCTGGGGCAATCAATTACTTCTGGTGATGGTTCTACATGACTATTATATTTTTATCCTTAATTCAGTGGTTGGTGAGAGATTCTGGTGCAGAATGTTTGCTTGTGGGCATCAACATGTTTTATATAATGCCATGTCTGCAACCTTTGGGACCAAGGAGAACATGGTATGCATTCATCAAGGTCTATGATGACTTAATTTATGATTTCTCAATCGTAGGGACATCAATATAACTCAATGAATACACATAAATTTCTGATTTTTCATACTCCCTCTGTCCCAATTAGTTATATGATGCACTTCCTTTTTAGACAGTCTCAAAAAGAACGACACATTTCCTTATTTGGCAAATAGTTAATAACACTCCACAATTTACCCATGTTAGGTCCACTTTTTTGACAAAAAGTCCTCAAGGTGTACTCTTCTTTAAGGGTTGATTTGGAACATTGCAAAGTCTTCCATATTTCTTAAACTCCGTGTGCAGTCAAACTACATCACATAAAATGGGACAAAGAGTGCTATACATACTTCATGGGGCTTTATAGTTATGTAAATCACGTGATTAAAGCTTTTAGAAAGCCTTTTTTTTTTTGTCGTCGATAAGTTCTCCCTTAGTGCCCTCCTTTCTTCTTTGGCAAAGTTGTAAAGAAGCATTTGAACTCTTCTTAAATCTCTCCTGATCATGAAAAAGTTTATCACTAGTGACACCAATTTTTACTATTGCTCAACATTTCTAGAAGAAGGCCGTGTTAAATCATCAATGTGAGGCTCCAGTCCATAGTCCCCCTTGAATTTGAGTTGGAAACAGAATGAGGGGTGGGGGGCCTTGACCATGGCAGAGTTCTCAAGGGTAAAATTCGTAAATAGACACTTTCCCATGAAATTAGAAAATAGACATTGTCCTGGAGTTTCAACTTCTACAAGTGAAACTGGAGTCACTTGTGAACGTTGGAACTCCAGGATAATGGCTATTTTCCAGAAACATGGCCAAAAAGTGTCCAGCTGGCGCTATTTCTTCTGAAGGCATAAAGGACCCCCCCCCTCCCCCTCCCCCTCCCCCTCCCCCCTCCCTTTCGTGTCTTTTCTCTCTTTTTTGTCTATGAAGGGGTGAGATAATGCAGGAGATGGCGGTATTTGTCCTTATTTCTAAGGTTGAACTGTCAAGTCAAACCATCTTTGTGTTTCCTTTTTTGAGGTATAGAATGACTTAGAACTATTGCAGAGCATTTGTGGAATGAAAGGTAGGCTGGCAACACAAAATAAGACTTAGAAGTGCAGGTTCAATAACTTGTGTCCTGAATAAGCATCTTGCACCAGTTTTAGGAGTTATAGCGTGAACAATTTGAAACTGCCGCTAACTCTACCATAATTTCTTTCATAATTCACTCTAGGAGGTATTATACTGTTTGATTTTATCTTAATAGCACCTTGTTTTTAGCCTTTTCAGTTTCAAATATCACCTTCTTTAAAATAAGCTTATGCCAATCTTACAGAAAATTTTACAAATTATCTTTTTCACCTCCCCATTGCCTATTGGGTGATCTACCTCCCTCCTATCTCCCCTCTCGACTCAGGAGAAGATGATGAAGTCCCTAGTGTCATTTTTTGTGTTGTTTTTTTTTGTTTCAAGTAGTCACGAGAAGGGAAGGAGCCCACGCTGCTCCACAGTCTTTTTCCCGTATGTCTTTCCTTATTTCTTGTGCAATCTTTTTATGTTTTTAATCCTTTGTTCTTTGTGTAATCTTTAGATTCAATCTACCAGAAAGTGACCAAAGATGGGCCAAGTTTTGCTTATGCTTCAACCCCACTTCTTCTTGCAGGTTTAAGCTTTAATTCCAGCATTTTTCAAATTCAAGGCTTTTGCTTTGCTTGGTTTATGCTCGTGTGGCCTAGCCGGTCATATTCAACTGCATCATTCTGTACCCCAGCCGCAATTTTGTATATTTTTTGTCCTAGTTATAAATATAATATTGTCTGTGATTGTCGCACCTGTTATTCTGTATTTCCCCCACTATTGGGGGTGTTAGCAGGGATAATTAATGAGAAGGCATTATTGTCCTTTGTCTCTCTTTATCTTGAGGGGGTTTAGTTTTAGTATTTAGGTAACCATGAAATACCTGCCACTGGTAATTTTACCTGTTTTGCTGAGAAACTTTTTGTCCCTCGTCCGTCTCAGTTAATATCTATTTACAGAATGTTGGAGAATATTTTCTTTGACTTGTCATTAACACAAGGTAAGGCCAAATATATCTTGTACATCTGCTGTTGACTTGAAAATTCGATTCGAGTTCATGTTTTTTTTCTTCACATGTGTGTGGTCTTACTGATTTAGAAACTTGATGCATTGGAAAGATTAGTGTAAGGTGATAGTGACTAGTTGATGTGGCTATTACTATTGCTCTTTACTCAGCAATCAGTGTAACACAAATTCTTGAATCTCCTCTTGATGGCTTGGAAGGTAAGAATTTGTTAATAAAGATTTCTAATGTTGAAGAAGACGGCGGAAAAAGAAGTGGTGTTAAAGGATAATGAAATGTAGAGGAGATAGCAGATGATGTCCTTTTAACCCTTTCATTCTTTTGCTGCTTCTTCAACTTATCCATGTCTGTTACTGGGTCGTCTTCTTCTTCACGTAAATGCTCAATACCAGTACTAAATTTTGTTTATGTTAAACCTATCGCGAATGGATTCAACTAATGTGATAGATGGAACTATTTTTTGTAGTTATTCGAATAATGGGTTTTGTTCCAAGTACTATGATCATCAAACTCGATATTGGGAAGGGATGGTAACAAAATGTCAATCCGATAATAAAATTGAAGGAACATAACCGTTCTTATCTTATTGTGTTAATATATGCTACACAAAATCATGCTTGGGAGTTGGGAATAGTATTTTGATTGAAAGAACTTCCATTGATTTTATTTTCCTTGATCTCCATTTATTTCTTTGAGAGAATTAATAGTTCCGTTCGTAAACTATTGACAACTTTTAAAACATTTACATGACTAATTGAGCTGAATTACAATCCTCTCATGCCGTACACAAAAGAACATGTTATTCACTCATGTACATATGGTTTTTTTTTTTTGTTGATGTAGCATACACATAGATACATATACAATAACAATATATTTAGTGAAATCTCACTAAGTGGGATCTGGGGAGGATGGAGTGTATGTAGATTTTACCACTATCTTGGGGTGATGGAGATACTGTTTTCGAAAGACTCTTGGCTCAAGTGTATCAAACTCAAGTAGAGGAAGAAGAAAACACTGTCATTAATAAGAAAATCAGTGCAAAGTCTACAAGAAAGGAATACTAACAAACATCAAAATAGTGTGAATCAAAAACACAATAAATGTTAAGAACAACTAGTTCTATGACTACTATCCCACAATCTTAGTATACGACCTCCACTCCTTGCTATAGAGTCATGTCCTTGGTTATATAAAGTTGCGTCATGTCTTGTTTAATCACCTCTCTCCAGTACTTCGGCCTACCTCTACCCCTTTGTGTGCCCTCTACAACTAGCCTCTTGGACATCCTCATTAAGGCGTCAATGCACCTCCTTTGCACATGCCTAACCTATCTCGCCTCCTTCATCTTGTCCGCTACAGAAGTTACTCCCACCTTCTCCCAGATAATCTCATTCCTAATCTTATCGCTCTTAGTATGTCTCAACATCTGTATCTCCACAACATGCATCTTCTGTACATATGAGTTCTTGACTGACCAATACTCCACCCCATACAATAAGGAGGGTTTAACCACCACTCTATAGATATATATATATATATATATATATATATATATATATATATATATATATATATATATAACTAAACAAAAAAATAAAAATCAAACCCGACTAAAGTTCACACCTAATCGACTCTTCCACACTAAAGTTTCTCTCCAATCTCACAACATAACCATTTGATTTTCATGGAAATCAAAGAGTTTTAACCTAGAAAATGTTGGTAAGGATATGCTTTGTTATTTCTTTATTTTGTTAGGATTTTGTTAGCGCTTTATTTACTGATTAAATTTCAATTTGAAATTTGCTAGAGCTTCATTTGCTGCTATTTTTTTTTCTCATCTTGTTGGGCATAATCTTCAAAAGGTTAGTATCTTCTTCGATTTTGAGTTTGCTAGGGCTTCGATATAAATTTGCTTGGGCTGTGTTCAAAATAGTCTACGAACACTTTAAATGTGGAGACAATAGCAGATATGAATGTTTTTGTGATGCATCTGATTGAAGTGTTATAGAATCTTGTTAGTGAAGACTTATAAAAAGATGGTGTTTTGATTCTTATAAACAGATGGTCAAGTTAGAATTCTTATTAAAATAAGAGGAACTTTCACATATAACCACTCAAAAATAGCCTAATTACTCTTCATAGTTATAGTTTAATAATTACAATTCGTAGCTACATGTTATAGAGAGGAGAGAGGCGAGCGAGACTGGGAGAGAGAGGAGAGAGGCGAGAGAGAGAGGGCAAAGAGTGGGAGAGAGGTGAATTGTATATGTATATCAGTTGGATAATTGCATATTATACATATGTATTTGTATATATGGCAAGCGAGATTGGGAGAGGGAGGAGAGAGGCGAGGGAGATTGGGAGAGGGAGGAGAGAGGTGAGTGAGATTGAGAGAGGGAGGAGAGAGGTGAATTATATATGTATATCGGTTAGATAATTGTATATTATACATATGCATTTGTATATATGGCAAGAGAGATTGGGAGAGGGAGGAGAGATGCGAGCGGGAGAGGGTAGATAGTGGGAGAGAGGTGAATTGTATATGTATATCGGTTAGATAATTGTATATTATACATATGTATTTGTATATTCTGGCGAATTATACATATACAAACGTGACTAATTCTACAAACTAGAAGTCAACCCATGTAATTAATGTATAATGTTAGTCGCGAGTGATAATTATAGCAAACTATAGCTATGATGAGTAATTAAATACTATAAATTTGCTTAACCGCGTAATTTTCCCTTATTATAATGATGATTAAATTAAGATTCTTATTAAAATATTGTTCAGTTGGGATTCTTAATAAAAAAAATGATCAAGTTAGGATTCTTATTAAAACATTATCTAGTTAGGATTCTTATTAAATATTACTCCTTAGTTAGGATTCTTATAAAAAGATGATCAAGTTAGGATTCTTCTAAAAAGATGAACTAAAAAAGAATCATCAACTATTTTACACTAGTCTTAAACCAATTAAACTAGTTACTAATAGTCTTAATTGCCTAATTGTCTAATTGTCTTACACTCTTAACTGTTAAACATTGCTAATTTCTTTACTTCTTAAATTGTTGCTTAGTGTCTTAAAAAAATTTAAATTGTAGATTCTATAATGGCTACTACACTACTTTAACTTTAGATGGAAAATTGGAGGGTTGTTGGTGAGTGGAATATGACCCATGTATACGTTGGAGGTAGGACTGAATATTCATTTAATATTGATTTTGATCATTTTGTCTATCCTAAAATTAGTAGATATTGCTAAGGAATTTGAGATTATTAAGTTAGGAACAACTAATATTGCACCTAAAGGTGATTTTTTAATAAAATTAACAAATGATAAGAATTTGTTAGACCTTGGTGTATAATTAAATAATGAATATACAATAGCAATATAAGTGCAATGACTCTATTTTTTAGGAGGATATAGGACCTACTAAACTTACTATTATTGGTGGAGATGGTGATAGTCAGTCATAAAGCCAAGTGAGAAAAAGGCGAAATGGTCTGGTGGACCTTTATACTTGTATCAGTTTATATGTTGAACTCTTCTACTTACCCCTTTGTCATCTGGACCCTTAAACTCAATTAAAATGAGACTTTTAAGCCCCTCTGACTGTTGATCAGGCTTATGTGGCAACTTGATTAATGAGATGGAATAAATACGTGATTCCACGCGCAAAAGGAGCGTAGAGACATAAGAATTTAAATTAAAAATAATTAAAAGAAAAAGAAAATTAGAATAAAAAGAGAAAACAAAATTAAAAATAAATGTTTCACTTCTTTCTTCTTCCCCCACCCATCCACGTTTCTTTTTTCCTCTTCAACCATCACTTTGTTCTTCCCCACCTAGACCTCCATTTTTCTCTTTCTCCCTTTCCTCGCTCCTTTACAATTTCTTTCTCTTTTTTCTTTTTCGTTTTCTCTTCCCCAAATTAAAAATGAAATTGTGCAAAAAAATTGAACATAATTAGCAAAGGAAAATTCAGAAAATTGATGGGATAAACATAGTTGTCGGAAGAAATATGTCTAATGAGAATCTTGACCTCTTTGCTGTCAACATTGTTCTTGATTTGTCTTTTTTTCATTTTTCTAGGGTAAAGTGTCAAGATCTGGTAGTTTTGAATGGTGAAAAGTAGTTGTTGAATATTTTTATGAAATTAGATGAAGACTTCCTATTCTTCCCCATCTTCAATCTTTCACAGCAATCGTCTCCTTCTAATCCCTTAAACTTGTCTTTTTCAACTGGTTTCGATAACCCAAGAAAATCTCAAGCGAATTTTGGGTGGATTTCGACGTGTTTCACGGAAGAGGTTGGTGTGAAATTGTATTTGTAAGCAATTTGGGGTGTGAAAATAGTAGTCGGCGTTGGATTACAAAAAGTTTGGCCAGATCTGGTTGTGCGGTGGCTAGATTTGGTTGTGGGGTGGCTTAAGTTGTTATTACTGTGGAGGTTGGAGGAGGAAAGAAAAATAGTGATGGTGTGTGGTGGAGATGAAGACGGGTGAGGGAGAAAGTATATGTGATTTCGCTGGCAAAAATGGCGACGACGCCGGCGATGACTTTCTTTTGGTCGTAAAATAGTGAAAATAGGGAGAATTAGAAATGCCAATAATAAATTAAAATGTTATTATTTTACATTTTATTAAATAATTTTGGTTAATAATTTTTAAAAATAGTTATGAAATAATTATGATGTGGCATTAATATATCTGACGTGGATATGACATGTCAATTATATAAAAGAGAGTGAGTTACACACATGGTTGGAGGGGCTTAAAAGTCTCATTTTAATTGAGTTTAAGGGTCCAGATGACAAAGGGGTAAGTAGAAGGGTTCAGAATACAAACTGATACAAGTATAAGGGTCTACCAAACCATTTCGCCTGAGAAAAATAAAGAATATGTCATCCAAGTTACCAGTTAAAAAAAAAAGATTAAAGCTCTTGCTAAGGAGAAATTAGATAGATTTCTTGGTGAAGCTGGGTTAGATGAGGGTTATAAGACTGTGATAAAAAAAAAAAACAAATTTGAGGGATAAATTGAGAGGTGATGATGATAAGCCATATTATAACTCATTATTTAATTGTACATCAAGGTCTAACAAATTCCTATCATTTGTTAATTTTATCAAAAGACCATTCTTGGGTGCAATATAAGTTGTTCCTAACTTAGTAATCTCATATTCCTTAGCAATATTTACTAGTTTTTAAATAAACAAATGATCAAAATCAATGTTAAATGAATATTCAATCCTACCGCCAACATATGAGGTATATTTCACTCACCAACAATCCTTCAATTTTTCATTTAAAGTTGAAGTATATAGTAGACATTATAAAACCTACAATTTCAAAAAATTAAGACAATAAACAACCGTAATAAATTAGCAACTTTTAAGAGTTAGACAATCAACACTATTATTAACTAGCTTAATCAGTTTAAGACTAGTGTAGGATAGCTAGTGGTCCTTTTCTAGTCCATCTTTTTTATAAGAATTTTGACTTGACCATCTTTTTATAAGAATCCTAATTGAATAATATGTTAATAAGAATTATTATTAGATAATTTTAATAAATGTACCTGTGTGATGCGCAAATAATATTAAACTAATATTTTTAATTCTTTCATATTGGAATGTCTCATGTGAGCATGTAAAAATCATATAATCATGAAAAAAATCAACTATCATATTATTTCTCAATAAAATACGAAAAAAAAATGTCTACGCTCCACCTTTACACCCCACCTCCCACAATTTTATTTTACTTTTAAAAAAATATTCTACACTCCCCACACCTCCACCACCACCACCCCATGACCCTAATACCCCGACGTCTAATCCAATTTATACGAAAAATATTAATTTTTATTATTATTATTATTGTTTTTATTATTATTGTTGTTGTTATTATTATTATTATTATGGGATAAGGGTCTGAAAAATACTCCAACTTTGGTCGGATTTGCTGTTGCGATACTAAACTTTCATGAGACCTATTACCTCCCTAGACTATTTAATATCGTATTTTAAACATATATATTTGCCTACATGGCCATAAAAGATAATGCAAAATTTTAAATAATAATGTGTCCACGTGGACACATATATACCTTTAAAATACATTGTTAAATAGTTCAGGGGGTAAAAAATACGGTATTAAATAGTCTAGGGAGATAATAGGTCCTTATGAAAGTTTAGTATCGCAACAATAAATCCGACCAAAGTTGGGGTATTTTTTAAACCCTTATCCCTATTATTATTGTTGTTGTTATTATTATTTTATTTTTATTATTATTTATTACTGCTACTACTATAATTATTTCTTTATTATTATATTATTTTTTTATTTAATATATTAAATTAAATATGTTTAAATACATTTTATAATATCTGAAAGGATAAGTTTGTGAAATAGTTAAGAGTTCATTTAGAACTCTTAACCATGGAATTCTAATTTTAAGTTAACCGTTCTTTTTTCCTTTTCTAAAGATATATAGTATTTTAAAATTAAAATAATTTTAATCTTTTAAATTTTTTTTTAACAAGGTATATTAACTTTTTCCTAAAAATGTGAAGTGACTTATCAATAGCTTGACATTTGGCTCAACTACATCGTAAACTATTTTTCCTTTATTATATATACTAGTTAAGAGTAGTCCATGCTAAAGTACGGGCCCAATAATATTATATTACTCTTAAAATTTTGAATTATATTTTTTTTCATTAAAAGGTAATTATTTTCAATTATGTCTTTTTTTTTTAAAAGTTTAGATCACTTTTACTTTAGTTCATGTTATTTTAGCGGATTAAATTTCACCAAAAAATCATTTGAAATATTAGCTTATTGGAATTTTTTATTTTTTTTATCTCAGGAGCATCAATTCAAATATATAGTAGTGAACTAGTGGTTTTATTAGAAAGAAAATATTATAATTTTGTTGGCCCTAACTATTATAAAATATTTGAATTATAAGGGCATTCACACATTTTGTGGTATGAAAAGCTCGAATGGTGATTTGTGCGTCGTCCATAGATCATAGTGATCGAAAATATCCTTTAAGAAAATTTCAATTGAAAGCGTATTTATCAAACTAATCTTAATAATATTGCTTTGGAACTCTAAATTTGAAAAAAATATATTTTACATAGTTATTTAATTTTAAAAATAATAAAAAGAAAAAATAATAACTTTTCGTGATATATTAAACTAAATAAATAAAATAAAATATCTATTTTTATTATATGGACCAAGTAAAATGAAATAAAAGAATTTGAAATTGTTAAGTAGTGAAATGAAATAAAAGAATTTGAAAATTTGTTAAGAAGTGAAATGAAATAAAAGAATTTATTAAAATTGTTAAGAAATAAAATGAAATAAATTATTTTTAAAATATGTAAAGAAGTAAAATGTTAAAGTGTTCGGAAATATAAATTTTACCATAAAACATTTTTTACTAAAATTAAAATCTTGTAGAGAGAAAACGATTGAAAGTGAAATTACTTTTTTTCCAATATTTTTTTTTAAGAAACTATCACAGGTTTTTTTCTTAACCAAAATGAAATTGCATTTTATTTTATTTAGGAAAAAATACTTTAACTACACATCCTTTTTTATCCTATTTTCTATTATTTCTTACTATTACAAAAAATTACAAAAATCTCCTTTTCCATAGTTTTATTCACTTTTCCGGATACATCACTATAAACTATTACTACAAATTTCCTTTTTTCACGCCTGAAATCACTCAACGGTATCACCAATTATCTCCATTACTCTATTTTTTGAATTTTAAATCTTTTCTCTTTCCGATTTATCAATTGTAAGTTATTAAAGAGATAGTTCTTCATCCATTTTTTTCTTTCCACTTCATCAGGTACCATTTTTTTTAGCTTTTTCATCTATAAATTTAGTCGAAGAAGGATGCATCTTCAACTTCAAAATAGATTGTGAAAAAATTGCCCAAAAAAGGGGGGGAAGTCGAGTTTCTAGTGGCTCCAGTAAGGGCTTTGGGTCGAGATTCATGGGTGACGCCATTGTTGAAAGTGAAAAAAAGTTACGGGAGTTGATACAGAGCAAAAGAGAAAGTGTAGAAGGATTTCTTCATCATTTTTTTTCACTTTCATCAGATTAGATTGTTAACTTTTTTTTTCCGATTTTTTGTTCATCTTTTCGGATACATATGGGTTCATTTTTTTAAAAATGTATCTAGTTATTTTTGTTTCTTAAATTAAAGTATAATGCATTCGTTTCAACATAATACATTACAATTCTGTCAAAAGTTGTTGGTGGCTCCGCTAAGGGCTTTAGGTCGAGATCCATAGGTGACGCCATTGTCGAGAGTGAAAAAAAACTACAAGAGTCGATCGATACAGAGCAAAGGAGAAAGTGTGGAAGGATTTCTTCATCATTTTTTTTTTTGACTTTTTGTTGCTTTCACCAGATCTTTTACTATATCTAGTTGATTTGATTCTTAAATTAATGTATAATTCGTTCGTTTCACCTTTATGATACATTACAATTTTATCATGTACAGTATATCGTTTTCAAATATTAGTTTTGATATATAACCTTAATTTATTGAAACACAATTAACATGTATCATGTTCATAGTTATGTATTGGATACACAACTATTACACAATTCGTTATATTTTACTACGTTGATACATAAACACTAATATTTTATAACAAAGACAGTTTGTATCATATTTATAGTTATGTATATTAGAGGTGGGCATAAATACCGGAAAATCAAAAAATCGACCGAACCGAACTAATTCGGTTCTTCGGTTTCGGTTCTTCGGTTTTTCAGTTTTTCGATTTGGTGTCAGTGTTATTTTTTCGAAAGTTTGGTTCTTCGGTTCGATGTTTGGTGTAAGGGTCTCAAAATTTCGATGCACAGAAGAACCGAACTTTTATTTAAATATATATATATATGAGCATTCTCTTAACTAAAAATTAAAAATTCAACTAACAATTAAATCATTCATGAACAAATCAAAGTAACAACAAATGTACAATTCAATAGTTAACTTCAAATATTAGTTTCCAAGATAAACTCAAACATATTTCTACCAATGTACATTATGTAAAGAAACCGTCTTCGTACTTGTTTTTCTCGAGAAATAGTTGGAGGTACAATGTTCATGATAAAGACAAAAATAGTCTTTTAGTTAGCACAATAAATGGTCCACGGTGAGACACATCATTCCTTAACATAATTTTAAATTTCTAAGTATCTTATACTTTATCCTTATTTTATTTTTCATTCACACCGAGAAACCAATTTAAAATTACCGAACTAAATCGAACCGAAGTAGAAAAACCCGAACCGAACCAAATTAGTTTAGTTTAATATGCGGTGCACACTTTTCAAAAACTAAAAATCGAAGAACCGAACCGAAGAACCGAACGCCCACCCCTAATGTATATGACATATAACTTTGTTATGAATATAACATAGTTATGTATCAGATGTTGTGATGTATCACATATTGTTAAGCATCTCCAACACTGTTTTATAAATAAATCAGTGTATATCATACTCATAGTCTTTTTTGGTATATGATACGTAACTATATAAAATTGTCCGACTGTTTTTTAATCTATTACGATTTGGGAGAGATTTAAGAGAAAAAAATTTGAAATTTGAATTGTTTGAAGTTGTTATTTGGGAGAGATTGACATCAATTTGATTTGCATGATTTGGGGAACTCACATTTAATTTTATATTTAATTTCCTTTTTAATCTCAACAAACTAGTTGTATAATGTATCAAATGTGATGTATCCGAATGACAACAATTTTAGGGGATTTTTGTAAATTGGAAAAGAATAGGGAGAGAATGTAATTTGTTCCTTACACTATGAAATTCCTAAAACTTTTACTTTTATTTATGGTAATGACAATAATATCCTGATGGGCCTAATATGCAAGCAGCCATAGTAAACTTAAAATGACTTAATTAATTATCCTTGAACTTAAATTTTATTTCTGAAAAGTACACACGTTGACAGAGATATATGTGTTTATTCCCACTTCTTCTTATATCATTATCATTATTATTATTATTACCACAACAATATACATATACTCTTATAGTATTATTGACTAATGAGTAATTTTTGAACAAGAAACATTAATGATATCAACATAGTATATATATATATATATTGATTTAGTATCAATCAAGCGAAATTATCAACCTTAATGATACCAATACGTATATAATACTTATTTAATATCAATTAAGCACAATTAGTTTGTAGTGTAATTATTTAGTGGGTATGAATGTAAAAGGGTATATGTTTGTAATTATTTTGCTTTTATGAGATATTTGCTTAGTTTCTCCTGTTTATAATCAACAATCTATATAAATGTTGCTACAGGAATAACAACTCTGGATGGAATACCATTAACTCAATTGTCCCTAAATGTTTTTGCAGCAATGAATTTTTCAACTCTCTTTAGCTAAGTGCATATATGCCTTTTCTATAAGAGGCCAACTAACTCTAAAATAATATACTGAATATGATATACAAAAGTCCCTTTTATATACAATTTAAGTTCAAGAACCCCCATGATCTGAGAAGAATACAACATCAACTTTACTGGGAATATTCAGTGGAAAAGCTAATAGAAACAGAATTTTGAAAGAGAAAAATGAAGTGAAGTGAAGGGAAATCAACAGCATGCAATGGCCAATGAAGTTATTTCATCCCGGTGTTCGTGTCATCCGATGGCCAAATCACAGTCTCCATGAGTCGCTCACGCATCACTTCCACATTTTGATCAGATATTCGGTTGTATATCTCCTTGTGATCGCATTTCTAGTGACAAAAATAGAAATAAGATAAGTATAATTGTTCCATGTCCAACGTGGCTATATACTTTCACGACATTTTGAAGCAAAAAGAGAGCATTTCGATTCATACTTTTATCCATTTCGCATACAGACTGAGACGTGTTGCCATCACCTTTTCAGCGAGTTCTTGCTTCTCCTGTCAAGAATATGGTAAAAAAGTGTCAACAATTTTTTTTCCCTTCTCATTGTCCAATTGCTTATTCCAGAGCTCAGAGATGGTCAATCCAAAGATGCGATGTCCGAGATTGCATTAAATTATGACTCATTATATACATAAATGGAGGTCAAGGTTTTATATAAGGCTTACCTTTGCAAGGTTACGAATGAAATGCTTTCCATCGCGAGGCTTATTTGCGGTAACATAACTGTTGAATAATAGATAGTCAGGAAACAAAGCAAACAACCTCAAACGAATGACATCAGTACTTGCAGTGATTACTGCTTTCTTTAGCGGTTTAGCTGTACAATATCAAGACTAAAGGATATAACTCTAGATTTAGGCATTCATGTTTGATAATATGAGAACCGGCACTAGTGTCAGCCTGGTAATCTAAAACAGTGTTGTCAAAGGCTTGCTTAAGCCCTGAAGCGAGGCTCGAAACGTGTTGAGCGCTTCGCCTCACTTAATGTGCGCTTCAGTGTCATCATCTGAGTTCTAAGACACACTTCTCCTTGCCAATGAGCCTCTTCTGAAGCTGTGAGACTAAACAATTGATATTTCACTTTATCGTAATCTTTTTTTTCAATAATTGATATTTCACTTTATCGTAATCTTTTTTTTCAATTTCTTTGTTCATATATTTGTCAATTATGCTTATAATTATTAGCCTTGGACTAAACATTTATATTATATTTTTCTCCCTTTGCGCCTTTTTTCATTTAAGTTGCTTAAAGCCCCATCAGACCTTAGAATGTTTTTGCGCTTTTTGTTGATAACATTTATCTAAAGTCAATCAAATAATGTCACAATAGACCATAAGACACGCTCTTATCCATAAAAGATTAAAAAAGAAATTGGAAGAGAAGTATGTACATACTCATTGAACCAATGATATTGTGGAGGGTTCATTTCATTAAGCTGGTTCAAAATAGTCCTCACTGCTTTATATGTGAAGTAGTTGAGAATTTGCTGCAGAATAAAATGCAAGTGTTTCAGATATTGTTAAGCAACAAAGTATGAGAGTACAAATAAATTGGTGTCAATGGGCAGGATGTAAAAGAAATATCGACATTTAGATGAATATTTCAGAATCAACCAAGGGAAATATCATTGGAACTTGGAAGGAATATTTCAAATTCCTTATGCCAGAGAATACTTGTAATGTAACGAAACTTTGGTAGTTAAATGAACTGTATCTTTAAAAAGTTGTGCACAATCATTGAAATAATAGACGAATGAAGGCTACTACTCGACCTGGTTATAAATCAAGCAGATTGAATGTCCCACATTTCATGTTTTCAAAGATGACAACACTAGAAGGTCATTGCTACAAGCATAATCATCAATGTTGTTTTCAGCATGACCTATACTAGAAAATTCAGAAAGAAATAGCTCTTTAACTAACAATGGCATCTATCCAAGATGAATAAACAAGTTGGGGTTTTTTCCTCACAAGGTTGATGCATGTGTAGCATGCCATTTTAGAGGAGAAGTGTCGATATAGCTTATCATCATATGGCAGTGCCACCTTCTCTATCAGATGAAACAATTGCAAAATGCTGCATCCACTTCTGGAAGTGCAGGGTGATACTATGATAGAATGTGTTATTATACATTTGATCTTAAATCATTGATACAATGAAAATATTGATAGCACAACAAATAAGTCAAACAATTTATATTCACCACTAAAAAAAGATTAAAAAAAAACTTGAAAACTCACAAGCAAAGAATTCAACAGCCAATAAACAAACTGCACCTCCTTTCTGAATGCTACATTGCTTTTTTCCCTTTCGAGAAAGAAAGTAATAGAGGAGCACAAGTAAAACTGAATGGGTTCGATATTCTTCCACCTAGCTTTTTTAGCCCTTGAAAGTTGGAAGCAGAGGAACTATATATTATTCCCTCCCATTGGGACTATATTAAGCAACAAGAAGTTCATTACAAATACTCCAGTCTCCACCTAAAGGAAGTAAATGATAATTTTCTCACCAGTATACTGCTCCTTTTCCGTCTTGAAATCAATAATGGTAGTATTAAGCTTTCCAAATTTCCTAGCTACAAGTACAACCCATGTGTAGTCTCAACATCTATTTGCTGTTTGTTTCACCAAGAGGGTGGAGAGTAAACACCTATGTTGCTCGGACTCTTCAAAAATGTATTACATTTGAAGAGTCCGATACACACCCGTTGACATATTTAAAGAGTCCGACAAACATAGGTAAACACAATATGTAGCCTTGAGGAGAGAGGGGAAACACATATAACTCCTGTTTGAATACTCTACCAAGTTTAATTGTTGAATCGCCTGACTATCTTATCTACTTAAGTTGTTAGAGAAAGCACATATTTAGTTACTTAATTATATTACGTCTCAACATAAATTGCAGTAGGTTCTCAACACTTAGTGACCAATCAATGACGTTGACAACAACAACCCACCTGATGTAATCCCACAAATGGTGTTTGTGTAGGGTGGTGCATATGCAGTCTCACCCCTTGTGAAGGTAGAGAGGTTGTTTCCGACAAACCCTCAGCTCAAGTAACGCATATAAAAAATGAAGTCATACTAACAACAAAGTGGCCAATCATACATGCAAAAAATCACAAGAATGTAAACAAAATGTGCAAAACAACTAAGCATCAATCTAAAAAAAAAATGAGTTGAAATGTTGGAGCTTTCTTACCGTTTTAATGTCACTAAAGTTTTCTTCATACTGCCCACCTAAATCATTAACAATCCTAAGGTTCTTCCTACCCTTTGTCTGTTTCTTCAAATTCTTGTAATTACCCTCTACACATTTTGCTGAAAACCTCAAATCTACAAAAGAAGTACTCAATTCCATTGTTCCCAATCTTGGCAATTGCTTCTGCTTCCTAGCAAGTGAATCCCCAATACCCAAATTGCAAGTAGGCAGAGCATCCAAACACAAACAAGGGCTAGAATGGGAATCCACCATAGGTGAACCCACAACAGACAAAGCCCCCACCATTTTCCCCACAACAACCAAGATTTGAAACAAAAATTCAAGAAATACCCAAATGAAAACAAGAGGAAAACTGAAATGGGTGTCCAAGAAAACTGAAGATTGACAAGTAAATTCACAGGTTCTTCCTCCTTATAGTTGAAATTTCAAGAAGTTAGGTATTTTTCTTTGGGGCAAAGTAGTAGAAGGAAAGAAAAAAAGTGGAAAAAAACAATTCTTGAAAACGTTTATCAAGAATTGGGATATTTTTGAGGTGGAAAATGTTCCAACCACATAAGGTTTTTCAACATTAGGATGAAGAGATTCAAAGAAAAGGTGCGTATAGCTTTCTTGATTCCCTACACACACCTGGACGGTTTGGTTCCAACCACTAGTAGGTCGTTGGTAAACCAACGTGTTCAATTTGTTTATGTTTTCCTACCTTTTGAATACATGTTACTTGTGGGGAAAGTAGAAACCAAACTTTTTGGTAAGAATTTCCACATTGAGAAATGATCGGAAATTTGGTCTCTTTATATGAACTTGAATATAGTTAAGAATTTGCTTTAGTAATGCCCACCATGTAAAGATATATCTTTACATAATACCCGAGTCAAGTCTATTCCAATTCTTTGTTCATCAATATTGAATCCACATATTATAGTGTACATGCTTACCAGACATAACTAATGTTTAAAATATTTACCGCTTGCAGCTAAGATTGAGATTAAATAGCTAAATATATTTCTTTTGTATTTGTATATTTCGAGTCTCATATACGAATCTCTAATTTTGGGGGTCTCATATATGTTTAGCAAATTTTGGGCTCATATACAAATCTATAAAGGTTTGTATTTGTATATAAAGCGAATTTAGGGATTCATATACAAATCTTTAAAGTATTGTATAAATTATTAAAATGCAGCGACATATACAAACGAAAATTGACATAGCAACTGGAACTATAACTATGAAACATAACTAGGCAAACTGTAGCTAATGAGACTTGTTATGTTTCATCAATTAGGTATTTTATGAAATTTTCTCTTAAGAATTTCCACATCAAAAAGGTATGGGAATTTAGTCTCCTTACATAGACTTGGACAATTCTACCCTCACGAACTAGATTTTGAGGTTGAGTTAGACCCAAGATCCATCCTTACAACTTTGATTGATGGGATAAGAGATCAATGATAATTTCATGGGATATTCTAAAATGATAGGATTAACTATCACATAAAAAAAAGTGGGATAGCTAAATTCGTGAGATATCGTTGTTTATCATATGTCACATGTCACATATCAAACGAACCTTAAATACCTTTCTTGTAGGACATATTACCACTCTTTAATATATATTATGTAGTATTTTTAGCCTAGGCACACCCCTTGAAAAATTCACTCACTCGTGCAAAGTAATAGGTGGTTTCACCAAAATTCACCTATCTAAATAAGGATAAATTTAGGAGAAAAAAAAAAAGCCTAGGCACTATCTCTTGCAATTGATTCATCAGGATTGCTATCAAGCAAACAACTTGCGAGTAACATAAAAAGGCAGCTTGCAAGAAGCTTGCAATCAAGAAAGCAGCTTGCACAAAGCTTGCAATAAAACAGGTAACTTGCTAACAACTTTATGAAAAATCTCATTTCTTTTATGAAATGATTTGCCGATCCCTGCACAGTTGCTCCTATGAGAACTGAAGGTCAAAATGAGGAAGCAACTGGCGCTCCACTATTCTGAATTGGCGTTCTACCGGTCCAACGCAAGTCCAAAGAGGGAAGCTGAAGGGCATAAACATAAATATGAAAGTCAGCGCTTCCTTTCGAAGATACCAAGGATATAATGGAGATTTGTGTAATTATGTAGTTTGATCTTCTTCCCGATTAGGAATAGTCAGTAGAGACTTTTTTTCAAGGAAAAAAAATATTCATAGAGCATAGTGAAGAACTCCTTAGCTTGTATAGGAAGAAACCTCATATTTTTATCACTCTACACTTGGATTTCAATTTTTTTTTAATCACATCAGCTTGAAATAGAGATTTCCTACATGAGTATTGTCTCTGTTTCTTCTTTTATGAGTAGCTAAATCCTTAGCTAGGAGTATGTATTTGATTGGGGTGTAAAACACCGAATGGATATTGATATTTAATCAGTTGTAAAATTGATTGTATGACCTGGATATGTTGTTGTCGACAATTTAACCTAAAATCGATGGTTGCAAATATTGATTGAGTTCTCCAACGTCGTTTTGACTTGAGAAAGTAAAATGGAGTTGACTAAGATTCAATAGTGAGGACTTGTTGAAATTATTCTATGGGTTTGAGACAGGGATGTGATAATCCGAGTAATTTCTTATTTAATGATATGAGCTACATATAGTCTATCTACTCAAGCAATGTTTGGTTTTTATTGAAAAGGGTTGTGGAGTTCGAGAGAATCCAAGGGACATACATTTGATAGTTCGAGAGAATATCGAATGTAGCCTATATCAAACACTATTCATGTATCAATCGATTTTGTTGCGATTAATCTTTTTCTATTCATGTTAAACTCCAATCGTTATGCAGACACCCCTAGTCTCTTCCAATCTTGGTAGATCAAGTCTGTGTTGATTTCCCATTTTGTTACTTGATATTGATAAATTTTAATTGTCACTATCCCCCCCCCCCCCCCCACCCCCAAGTGTGTGTGTGGGGAATCAATTGAATGTGCTTCCGTCTTTCAATTCTTGTGGTTTGACTTCGACCTTTAAAGCTGAATATTGTTTAACATAAGGGTGGATGTACATGGAGGTTACCAAACCCTCTTCCTTGAAAATGTATATATAAGATCAAATTCTGTTTTTATGAGTATATATATTAAAATGAATCCCCTCAACATATATAAAGAGGCTAACTTAGTACTTAAGGGGGTTCATGAAATCGCCTCAAGTCTCAGCGTCTTGGGTTCGATTTCATCCAACAGTTCTTTCCTCTATTTTTGTCCCTAGATAGCAAAATTGAGATGGGCTCAACATTTAGGGTCAAAATTTTAGTCCAAAAAAGCTTTATTATTTTTGGGCTGAAGCTTAATCTATTCTTTTTCTTTATTATTATTATTATTATTATTATTATTATTATTATTTATTATGCTATTTCTCCTTCTCAATTTTCAGTTGTTCAAATTTATCAGGCGCGCTATTTTTATTTTTGTATTATATTCTTTTTTTTATCTCTATTGATCATTTTATTTTTATGTAACTCTCTTTATACTAATTCAAAGGAACTCATCAATGATTTTTAAACTTGAAACTAAAATAGAAAAATATATTTTAAAATAAGGTTAATTAAATTTAATCAATCGGAGAAGTTTGAAAGGCATGAATATTCATGATATTTCTTTCTTATCTTTTTAAGTTCTATTCTAGAGAGATGTAAACTAAATTTATTTGATTCATTCATCACTTTTTTTTACATATGAAAAATCTTATAAATTGAATAAATGAACTAAAAGTCGGTGATCCCATTTATTTATCCTTTTATATTCTTTATAATATTAGTAACTCAATTTTCACGTACATATTTTTTTTAAAAATATTAAACAATTTTCAAAGTAATATATGATTAAATGAACACTAACTTATTTATTTTTTAAAATTCAAAATAAAGTAGTACACTACAAAGTTAAAAAAATCACAGTTTTTTAAAAAGACCCAATAAAGCATGGGTAAAAATAGGAAGAAACGCTAAATGCGGCATGACAAGACAAATTAAATTTAGAGGGTTAAGGTTAACTTTTTTCTTCCTCAATTCGTTTTGATCCATTTTTCGGTTTACTTTTTGATATGTAGAACCCTCTCTACAAAAATCCTGATTTCGCCTCTAGTTTTACACACGATCGCCTATGCCTTGAAAAATGGGACATAGTTAAGCGTTTATCACTATGTAAAGTTATATCACAAATTTAGCTTCAAAAGACACTTACTTTAATTCTTTTGCTAAACATTCCACAAACTTAGCTTCAAAATTTCCATTCATAAGCAGAATGATCCAAATTTTTGAAGTTCCAAATGCCACACTATTTTGGATATCGATTTGAGCTGTTGTGAATTTTTTATCAGATTATCCGCCTTTTAATTTATATAGACAAGTTGGTCAAATGAAATAATAACTACTTTGAACAAAGCATAAAACTTCAATATTATCACTTACACCAATAAAAATAGGCGGAATGATCTGGGAGGCCCCTGTACTTGACTCCATTTGTTAGTTGAACTCTTCTACTCATCACTTTGCCAAATGAACCCTTAAACTCGATGAAACTCTATTTTCTAAACCCCTCTGACCATTGACCGAGCTTATGTGGCATTAAAATGATTAAGTTGGACAAATGTGTGACCACATGCGTTTTAAAGCAAGTGAATGCAATATTTTTATTTTAAAATTACCAAAATTATAAGACAAAATAATAATAATAAAATAATAAATTAAAAAAAGAAAAAAAAAATCTCAAAACCTTTCTTCTTCGGCCCACCCCACCCCACTCCTTCTCTCTTCTTCTTCAGCCCCACCCCATCCTTTCTCTTCTTCTTCAGCCCCAACACCGCCCTTTTTCTCTTCTTCTTCAACCCCAAACCCCCGCCCCTACCCCTTTTCTATTCTTTTTCTTTGACGTACACCCCATTATCATAATCATCAAATATAAAATTAAAAAAAGCTTTTGCAAGAAAAGATCTCATTCACCATTTCCATAAATTTAAGATCTATTGCTTGAATTTACTCATAAATATATTTTTCCCAACTTGAAGTTTTCTTGATTTTTTTTTATCAAATCAAAATAAATAGAACCTAAAGCATGTGCAAGAGCTAATTACAATTTATCATATTTTATGATTGAGAAAACTTTTGAGTGTGAACTGTGAAAAACTTTTGAGTGTGAACTGTGAAGAAAAATGAATATGATGGTTTTTTATTTTTGGGGTGAGGGTAGAGCGTGGGTGGGAATGAAGAAGATGAAGTAGGAAGGGGGAAAGAGAGAGAAAATTGCACTTTATATTTTTTAATATTATTTATGTTTAAAATTTAATTTCTGACGTGTCATTGGAATAATAATAATAATAATGACGTGTCATTAAAAAACGACGTGGTATATTATGTGTAAAATGAGTGTATTACATGCACACATATCAAATGAGAAAGGAGTTTAGAATATTGTGTTTCAATGAGTTTGAGGGTCAATTTGGTAAAGTTATAAGTACAAGGGTCCAACTTACAAACAGAGCCAAGTACAAGGGTCTCTCAGGTCATTCCGCCATAAAAATATATTATTTTTCTACAAGTATCCTCTGAGAGTTTTTATATTTTGAGCTATCGACTCAAGGATGCACAATTAGAATTAGAAATCACATAATGCATATTTAGATACTTGAAGCAAAATGTTAGTAGGCGTTTGGATATGATCTCAAATCACATTGAAACGAAGTTGAAATGTTGTTTGAACATACAATTTGGGTCTCAAAAAGTATACTTTTTCTCATAAACATAAAAAAATTGCAGCTGGTGAAAATTATCAAAACTTTTCAATTTCTTATTATCTTATAAAATGAGCAAATCATAGTTTATAAACAATGTATATGTCACACTAGTAAATAACATATCTCCATATTTCTTTTATAAGTTTATGATTAAAAACTTTCTTCTTTTTATAAAAGAAAAATACAATTTGCAATTACCTATTATTACAAACTTAGAGTATTAATGTTCCAAGTGAAAAAATATGTATCAATTTGAGTCTAAATAATAAAAAAGAATAAATGATTTTAGACTTTTTTTTCTCAACCCCCAAATACCCCTAGGGAAAAAGAAAGAAAAACGACATTGTTTAGAGCGTTTATAGCTTAACACATAAGGCATAACCGGGTTACCGCATTTAGCTACCTCGCGAGAGGAAAATCCCAATTCAAGAACCCTACACTTCCCTCAAAACCCTCATAGACCCAGAAAGAGCACTTCACAGATCCATCGGACGCTGAATCAAGATGTATTACAGAGGGTAAGCATCTAATTCTTCTTGTAATGTTCCGATTTTTTGTTGGGTATCTATAATTTTGATGGAATTTCTCTTATAGATTGTATTTTTTGATTGTTTTCTCTAAGTGGGTCGAAAGTGTTCGATTCACTCTTGATACATTCTAGTAAACGAAGGGCAGCCATGAGATACCCACTTAGAAATTTGCCTTTTTTTTTGTGAATTTACTCTAGCATAGTTGGCCAAAATGAAATTGAACGCTTACCCACCAAAAAAAGAAACTTTTTTTTGATCATTTTGGATGTAAAAGAGAAGCTTATATTTGCTTTTGTATGTGTACGCCTTTAGAGGTAGTGGTAACTGATTGATACATGTAGTATGATAGTGGGTGGAAGGGTTTGGGTTTTAAGTGAAGGGAAATCAATATAATCTTGTTAAGTTTGTTTGACTTGTTCTTTGGTCTGTCTGCTATGTTCATTGTTCTATCTTTTTTATTCTTAAACTGGATAGGATAATGCCTGTTTTGTTGATTTTGCGTTGAATACTGACAAAAGGGTTGCTTTCATTTTGATTTGATGAAGAAACTACATGGATGGTGGCGATGCCCGTGAAATGGGCTTCAAAAGGCAACGCATAATGGATCAAGGTTCCTCTTATTATGCTACTCCTCCAGGGTCAAGCTATATGTACAATCCTCCTCCTCCTCCACCTCCCCCGTCATACTCTTACCATGGACAGCCTCCACCATTCCCTGTTGTTCGACTCCGTGGCCTCCCGTTTGATTGCTCAGAGACTGAGATTGCTGATTTCTTGCATGGTTTGGATGTAGTTGATGTGCTTCTTGTCCACAAAGGTGGAAGATTTACAGGGGAAGCATACTGTGTTTTGGGGTACCCTCTTCAAGTTGATTTTGCTCTTCAGAGAAATAGGCAGAATATTGGACGAAGATATGTTGAGGTTTTCAGAAGCAAGAAGGAGGAATACTATAAGGCTATAGCCAATGAAGTTTATGATTCTCGTGGTGGTTCAGTTCCGAGGGCTAGATCTGCTGATGAAAGCAAAGACCTTGCAGAACACACTGGCGTATTATGGCTGAGGGGGCTGCCATTCTCAGCTAGCAAGGAAGATATTATTGATTTCTTTAAAGATTTTGAACTTCCAGAAAAATCAATCCATATAACAGCTACTTTTGAGGGTAGACCTACAGGGGAAGCATTTGTTGAATTTGCTAGTGCAGATGATTCAAGAGCTGCAATGGCCAAGGATAGGATGACAATAGGGAATCGCTACATAGAGCTTTTCGCTTCATCGTCTGAGGAGTTGGAGGAAGCAGTTTCAAGGGGCAGGTGAGTGCTCAATTGTGCATTTTAGAGTAGTATTTGATATGCTTTATCCTCTCCATCTGGTAATATCATGTCTATTACCATAATCATTGGTTTAGTTGCGAGATTTTTCTTCCTTGCTCCCCCTCCCCCCCAAATACTGGTAGGAAAAGTAGAGCAAGATTCATTGTTCTACCATGTAATGTAATGCAGATCGAAACCTCCACATCCATTTGCTTTATTTTTCACTGTAACAATTATAGTTTCACTACCACGAGATGAAATGGTAATCACAATTTCACACTTGTTGACAGGTGTTTCCTTTAACTTTGTTGGATGTCAAGAATGTTGTCAGTTGCATATTTTTTGAAAAATTCAGTTGCATATTTTTTGAAAAATTGACAGTTAAGTAGGCTAATAGGAAAAATATATTGTATGTCTTTGTTTGAATGGAAGTGAAGGTTAAACAAAAGATGTTATCTTCCTTCAAAATTTCTGCAAGTTTTGTAGTACCTGTTTTTAAAGAAAGTCTTTTTTGGTGGGAAATGGAGCATGTCTTCCAGAATTTTCTAACTTCCTATAAAGGAAAAATAATTACATGGAAGTTAGATGATTGGTATTTCCCTATGAAATGGTGCCAAATTCAATATTTTTAATTGTTTTAGTTGGAACATTATTTGTAAAGGAATAATGGATTGAGAAATGCATGGGGATGCTTGAAGAGTACATCTGCATCACTCCATTTTATACGGCACTCTTTCCATTTTGGTTCAGTTAAAAAAGTTTGGCAACTTTTTCATTATATAGTAAATAGGGAAGAAAGAAAGAACAATCAAAAATAAAGAAAAAGAAAGACTGATTGGCTCCTTTCTATTAACTTACTTTTACAAACTCTGTTCATTTTAGCATTCACATTTTTTGCTCAATGGCATTTCTTATATGGATGACTTGTGATGTTGAAGAACACAAGATTCTCATGGTACATTTGGTATGTTAGGTATTTTTTTAAGCTTATATGTTGAATTCTTTCTTCATTTCTTAGATCCAGGAAAACACTGTTATATAAGATGAACCAGGGGGAATACATTTTGTGCTTTTATAATTTGAGTACCCTTTTCCTTTACTTTCACTTCACCTGGCCAGTTGCACTGTTTTACAATAAAGAAAGATAAATACTCTTCACAATGAGTGAATTGTCCAGTAGTTCTCTCATAATTATGAGTTTTCCTGGATGTCAACCCTTGCATTTATTCTTCTTAGATAATGGAGTATCAGCTGTCACATGATTCGAAATTCGGTGGATAATGAGTCCATCCTATCCTTATCCACTTAAATACCTGTATTTTGTTTTTTGAGGGTTCAAACTTGTGACATGTGCCAGAGTACACATCACACACTGCCTTCCTACTACTAGAACAAATCCTTGGGGACTCTGCCTTTTACTGCTTTTCTATTAGTGCAAGTCTCTAAAATTTTATAAAATGCTCTTGATAGCTGGAATGGATATATGTGAAGAAGACATCTCTGAAGTTTGTGTCTTGATGGAGGACTAAGTAAATGAGACTAATAAGTTTAAGCATTGGGTCAATGGCATTCTCAACCAGTCAACAGTCAACACTAGGACAGTCAAGTAACCGATTGCAGTTACCAGTAGACTATATGTTGAGCTTAAATTTTTTATAGTTGGTGCTAACTTTTGTATCTCTCTGTTGATTAAAATCCCCTTGTATCTAATGTTACATTTTACAGAGACTATCAATATAGTAGAGTACTGTAATAAACAAATTGCTAATATTATAACTAATTTAAACTTTTCATATCCAGAATTCTAATATTAATTCAGCTCGTCAAATTGAGATTCAAAGAACATGTGGCTTTTTGTTTGAATCATTTTTGCATTGTTATTCGGAAGGCACACTCTTTGAAGTGCAACACTCTCCACTCATGAAGTGTTAACCCCTTATTTTGCATGGCTTCATTGCTTTTAGCATGAAATGATAGCTATTAATAACAGTGTTCTCAAGGGCACAATTTTTTGTAGAATCATTATAAGGACTCCAAAGCCAAGTGCATAAGGCGTTATTTTTCTTTATCAGTATTATGCATCATAAGTATTCTATTGCAGTGTTACTAGCATCAAGCAATAAATTGAGTGGCAAGCCCACTAGTCCTCTTCTACTATTTCTTGCATCTGCTGGGATGAGCAAAAGAAGGGTCTCTTGACATTAGCAGTTAAAGAGACTTTGCTTCATTGGCCCGCTGTATTGATTTAACTTTTTCACTGTTCCCATGTTTTATTCACGAACAAGCACTAAGGAAGTACAACACAAGTTACTCATGTTATAGCTCCAATGAGCAACTAAAAGACCTCTCATATTTATCTTTTCCTTTGATAATCTCGTACTTCAACCAAAAATTCAGAATGTTAAACAAGAAGAATTTGTGTAGTCAAGTGTGTTTTTTTGTCCCTTAAACCATCTCCTATTTCTCTGTCACTACAACATTGCTTTGTTTTTAGAGGGTTTAGGTTGATGTTCACACCTTGTGAGTGCAAAGAATTGATTGTTGAGTGGTGAATGATTGACCCATTTTAACCCTCTCAAATTCAGCCCAACCCACTCATTTGATGCCTGTAGTCTCTTGGAGCCCTTTTATCCTTTGCTAAACTTCTAAGCCTTTTGGACGGTAATCACTTTTTATGTAATCAGAGATTCTTTGCCTCCAATGCCCCCTCCGATACTCTTGACAAATAGTTCATTATGTTGTTTGTTTGAGGTGAGTCTCCTAAGTTAAGGTTAAAGATTAGGGTTTTGAAAGTTTCTAGTTATTAATGTGATGAAGCGAGTCAAAAAGGAGCAGACTGGATATAGATTATTCATACAACCTATTTTAACTAGTTCAGGATTGAGCATTATCTCTGCAGTTGTTGGTAACAATGCCTCCCCTCAACCCTTGGCAAGGGCCAATAGTGGCTTTTCCCTAGTTGCCATCTCGGTTACTCGAATTCCTAACCTCATGGTTGGAGGAGAAGGGTCCTTCCCCTAGGTTTTCTCTCTCCTCTCTTGGTTCCATTTTTAATTTATTTTTAACTATCTTTGGGTGGACAAGATACAAAGTTATATCTTATAACTCTTCTAGTTTATGTTTCTGATAGGGTTTGTCATCAAGCCTTCCCTTTCTGTATTTACTGTTAGCATGTTCTTTATGCAGATGATTTTTGAAGCTTTGCTTTAGTTGCAATGATACATATATTAGTAGTGATACTCCATTTTGTTCATGGTCAAAACCTTTGGTCTGTAGACTGTATGTTCCACCAAAATAGTTGATAATTTAATTGATAAACTACCCTTGTGAAAAGGGGATTAACCATGTTGATTTTGTTGTTTTTATCATGTCTGCAAACATATACATGACTTCAATGATCTTTTAGCTGTTTGCTTTCCCTGAGGAAAGCACATCTTGTGATGGAGCTCATTAGGGAGAAAACCCCAGAAGTGAATACCATGATAAAGAGGAAGATACCTCTTAGCTCTGGTTGATGGGGATATGGGTTTGTGTAAATTTGGTAGACTACCCATCGCCTATGATGCTAGTTAGGTTGTATAATCTTCCTAGCGTGGACCTGCTGCATTGCAATAGTGAAGACATGTCTATTTATAATGTGTCCTATGACTTTGGAGAGCGCTTTTCTAGAGAAACGGTGGGCGATTTTATGAAATTTGTATGTATGAACTTAGAATATTTTAGTAGCATCTATCTGCATTTTTTTTTGGCGTCAAGAAATTGGTGACAACTTTGAAGGTAAGGCCCTTCACCAAATGTATCTGTACCACAATATAGGTGTAGCTAAGGGAAACCATGTGAGGCTTTGAACAGTGAGGAAGGAAATGGATTTACTGAGAGCAATTGGTGGATAATGCTCCACCTACATGTTGCTCACGTTTTCCCCCTTCTGTACAGCACGATGGTTGTGCATGTGGAAACAAACAGACTAATCCCCTTTGGAGCTCATTAATGAGTTAGCATGTAGGAAAAAATGAGAGAGCAGTCAACATGCTTGAACCTCCTTTTTTTTTTATTTTTGTCGTGCATTTTGCCTTTCTCAACTCTTATGCTGGAAGTGGATAAGTTCACTTTTATCCGATTGTCATTTCTTGGGTTAACCCCCTCCAATGCACATTGATTTTGAAGATTGGTCTTGGGGTTTTCTGAATTATTTACTGACCTTTTCTTTTTTGGAAAAGGTAACAAAGAATTACTTTTCACTTTTGACTCTATTTTGAGTCTCTGCTTGCTTATTTGTTCCCTAAGTTTTCCACCTCCTTGCGCTGAACTTCCAAAAATGTAGTATGTGATTTCTAACAAGTGTGCCCATGTAATCTCTACAAACATCTCAAGATATATCTTTTTGCACACTGTATCAGAATCAATACCTATATATTTTAATGAAAGCATCAGAAAGGCTAATTCACTCTACAGGCAGAAAGTTTAGGAGTTTTGAATTATCGGGATCAGAGATGACTCAGCAAACCTGTCAACTTTCCTAGTCCTTGCCTTTATTGTACCTAACTTTCCCCATGCATTCACCATATGTTCAAGCATATTTCTTGGTGGTTTTACTGATATTGTGCTGTTTGAAGTATATGAGAGATTATATAACCTCTTGTAACATGAAAATGTATTGATATGACTATATGTGTTTAACATGCAAATGTGTGTTCCATTCTCAAAAAAAACAACAACATGCAAATGTATTGATGTGACTACGTGTTTATCAGAGTACTGGAGAAACCAGTGGATGGGAGAGACCCGAATGAAGTCACGTCTATTTTGCGGATGAGGGGTTTGCCATTTTCTGCCGGCAAGGATGACATCATGGATTTCTTCAAAGATTTTGCGTTGACTGAGGATGCAATTCATGTCACATTTCTTTCTGATGGAAGGCCAACTGGAGAAGCTTTTGTAGAGTTTGCAAGCACCGACGATGCAAAAGCAGCCCTGGCAAAGGATAGGATGACACTTGGAAGTCGTTACGTTGAGCTTTTCCCATCTTCAATCGAGGATATGAATCACGCCGTATCAAGGGGGCGGTAATGAACTTTATTTTTCCTTAGTTAATAATCGTAATGTTGTAACTTGGGGATTTGGTGCTAGTTTTCTGCGAGGACGACTCTTTATTTGTCACTACAGGAGATAGAAAGAACTTTAGGGAACTTCTGCAGTCATCATCTGTTTGCTCTTAGTTTCATGAGTTTATGGTGTTACTATTTATGTGAAAAGTACTCATTAAACCTTAAACAAGAATATGTTGCTGCTTGATACACTCATGAGTCTTTTTTATTTATATTTTTTTTAGTCTCTTTTTGCCTGAAACACTCAGATTCGACAAGAATATGTTGCTGGAAAAATCAAATTATCAGTTGTTTTTTTCTGCAGATGCTGTTGGGATGTTTATGAAATGGAAGAACTCTACAATATTGGACATTCTAGTTTTGAACCTTTCTAGTGCCTATTGGGAAGTGTTTAGGATTGTCCTGGAATAAGTTGCAAACCTTTAATCAATATTTCAATAAAAATGCTTTTAGAAAATTAGTAGCAATGGGGAAAATTTTAAAATAGTGATAGAATGATGCAATTACCTTGCATAATGATAGTTTAGCATAATGATAGTTTAGATAATTACCAAATATAGCAATAGTTTTTGAAATTTGATCTATATTAGTGATACAATAATTTACTCTGTGTCAGTGATACATCAACAAATATGCTAACTATGAATAGGAAGCAGGAGCTATTATGTTAAAAAATTTAGGGGGTTACAAATCTCTTATACTACCATCAATCGACAAAGCGGAACGATTAGAAAAAGAAGTTAAGTTAGAAAGTTGTATGATAGGTGGTAACTATCTTGTACGGATTTTTGGCTCTATCGAACATACATGAAATTGGAGGTAACATTCTACCGATGTCAAGTCATGGACTAATTTCTTCAGCCCTTTTTCTATGTGTTGGTGTTCTATGATTGATATAAGACTCGACTTGTTAGATATTACAGAGGTTTAAGTGAGGGCAAATTGATGTATTTTAGCGAAAAAAGAGTTTTAGAAATTGATGTATCACTACTACAAAGAAAATTTGAGAAGCTCTTGTTATGTTTTGTAGTTTGACGCAAGCGTTGAGTTAAAGATTGATATAATCCTTTCTTTAAACTATCATCAACTATCACCAACTCACTAGCCATAACCATCACCCTTTGCCACAGTCAATACTGTCATAATCACTATCCTCTCCACTATTTACAATCATTATCATTACCCAATATTACCATAACAATCCTCTGTCACTACCATCAAGGATTGTTATATATTGCTAGCTATCATATCAATCAACACTTTTATCAGTAGCTATCACTATCATCCAACATATTTATTACTAACCACCTGTCACTATCGACAAACACTGCTAAGTATTGCCAACTATCATTATTTACCAATTACTATCATTACCTATTACTATCATCCAACACAATTATCAACAGCCGTTAAGGCCACAACCAAAATCATCACCATTAACAACTATTGCAGGTCAAATCATCACCACTAACTACTATCCACAATCACCACCATCAACCAATCCACCACTAATAACAATCGCTAGTCAATGCCCATAGCCTTCATCGTTACTACTACCACGACCGACGATTGTATTTTTAGAAATATTTAATTAATATAACATTAGATTAATTATTATTTTACTTAAATTTTATATTTTCAAATAAAGTCAGTTTTTAAATAACAAATATTGAGAAAACAAACTGTCTTAATTATTTATTTTTCAGATCTTAATATATATCCTTTTCATATTCAAATGTGTATTTAAATTCAAATGTTCTAATCTCAATATCGTAATCTTAATATTCAGATTTAAACGTTCTAATCTTAATATACATATTTTAATATTCTAGTGGGCATTCAAATTAAAAATGTTCTAACTTTAATATAAATATCTTAATATTCAGGTGTGAATTTAGATCACTAACATAAATTGGATCCATGGGAACATACTTACTAGTAACCATTACAAAATCATTGCTATAACATGTCTAGTGAAACGATTATGACTATTGTCATTAGTGACATCAAATGAGCAGATTTTTTTCTTATAAATAGAGCACTTATGCTCATTTGTAAGGACACACCAAAATAGAGAAGCCCTAGAGAGTAGAGAGAGTAATCTACAAACTATTTCTTAGTTTGTGAGAGAATAATGTGGAAGTAATAATATTGTGAGTTGTCAGAAATAAAAGAGTGTTGAGTTGTAGTCTTTTGACACTATTAAGTTTTTCATCAATATTATTGTAGTACTTATTCGGGTATCATATTTACCCCATTTTAATATTTGGTGTCGTTGTTACTCTCTTTTGATTGCTATTTAATTTGGACATTATCCTGGGTATGATTATCATTTTGTCCAACAATGTGGTATCAGAGCCATGACAAATAATCTTTAACTTTAACTAATACTAATAATTTATTTAATTTTTGTCAAGGTGAAATATTTTGTCCATATGATATGTGATGCGACAATTTTAAAAATAAAATAAAAGAGAGTTTATTACACACATCATGATGAGAGTGTAATAAAATAGAGAAATGTATTTCTCAAACTAAGAAGTGATAGTTTATGTATGAAACTCACACTGTCAATAGTTTAGATATGAAACTCAAAAAAGAAATAGTTTATGTGTATTTTTAACCCTTATCTCTATTATTTTCTATTTTTAAACGATAATAACTATGTTTTTGATATAATTATTTCAATATGTATTTGAAATAGAAGTTGTCGAAGAACAAATACAACAAGAGCCAAGAGATTTTCTCATTCTAGAAGGAGAAGATATACAAGTACAAGTACAAGAAGAATCAATAGATTCTGAAGAAAGTGATTTATTCATAGAACAAGGTAATAATATGCAAATATTCTTTTCACTATCGAAACATTTTAAATTGTTGTTTAATATGTTGTTTAACGTTGTTTCATTTGTAGGTCCTTAGAGTCAAAAGAAAAAGAAATGAGGTACAATAATATAACGTGTACGCGCTTCAAAGTATCGTCAAGTCATTATTTTGAATAGGTACAAACAATCAATTGGTCCTACAAAAACAATAATAACAGAGATGATCGAATCTTTGGCAATAAATGCTATGTTTTATCCTTTTAATATACACAAATAAAGTAATGTGGCTATGAATTAAAATCATTAAGGTCCGATAGAGGAGACGAATTCACTTCAAAAGAATTTAATGACTTTTGTCAATCTCATGGAATTCGTCGCCCTCTAACGATACCTTACACTCCCCAACAAAATGGAGTTGCAGAAAGAAAGAATAGAACAATTCTCAATATGGCTAGATGTATATTGAAAGCAAAATATCTATCAAAAGAATTTTGGGCCGATGCTATTTCTTGTACACCTTATTTGAGCAACAGGTCTCCAACAAAAAATGTACGAGAAATGCCTCAAAAAACATGGAGAGGAAGAAAGTAAAATGTCAAACACTTGAGAATCTTTGAGAGCATATCATATGCTCATGTTCCACATCAAGGGAAAGCTAAACTTGACGATCATAATGTCAAGTATGTGTTTGTTGGCTATGAAGTGAGCTCAAATGGCTACAAATTGTACAATCCAAGCAATAACAAAGTGGTGGTGAGTCGTGATGTTGAATTTGATGAAGAAGCATTATGAAATCGAGAGATTTTGGAAGAAAGAACATATTATTTTCTTCCATATTTTGGAGATGAAGAAGAGTAGGAGACCATGACACCAATATATGATGCAACCCCACCTCCTTCACCAGCAAATGTTGCATTTCCGTCTACTCAAAATAGTTCAAGTAAAAGACCACATAAGATTAGGAGCATCCAAGAACTCTATGATGACACAAAAGAAATTACTAATTTTGATTTTTTGTGTTGTCTCTTTGCTGTTAGTGAACCAATGAATTTTGATGGAACTGTTTACTGACAAAAGGTGGAGACAAGCTATGGAGGAGGAGATCCAGTCAATAGAGAATAACAATACTTGAGAGTTAACAACTCTACCCAAGGATCATTGAGTAATTGAAGTCAAATGGGTATACAAGGCGAAAAAATTGCTTAAGGATAGGTAGATAGATACAAGGCAAGGCTTGTGACTAAAGGTTACAAAAAAAGGCATGACATCAACTATGAGGAAGTCTACGCGCTTGTTGTCAGCATGGAGACGATCTGTCTATTGATCTCTTTAGCGGCACAAATGAAGTGAAAGATCCATCAACTAGATGTCAAATCGGCATTCTTGGGATATCTCGAAGAAGAAGTCTATGCTAAGCAACCGTTGGGCTTTGTGGTTAAAAATCATGAATATAAGGTGTTGAGGTTGAAGAAAATCTTATATGGGTTGAAACAAGCTCCACAAGCTTAGAATAGTCGCATTGACAAATACTTTCAAGACAATGGGTTTACTCGTTGTCTCCATGAATATGCTCTTTACATTAAAGTTCATAATAATGGAAATATTTTACGTATTTATCTTTATGTTGATGATCTCATTCTAACGGGTAACAACCCAATTTTATTTGAAACTTTCAAGAAAGCTATGTCCTTTGAGTTTGAAATAATGGACATAAGGCTCATGCTATATTACTTGGGCCTAGAAGTGAAGCAAATGGAGGAAGACATCTTCATATATCAAGAAAACTATACAAAAGAGATTTTGAAGAAGTTCAACATGTTTGATTGCAACCATGTGAACACCCCAATGAAAAAAGGAACAAAATTATCAAAGTTTGATGATGGAGAAAAAATGGACTCCACTCAGTTCAAAAGTCTCGTAGGAAGTCTGATGTACTTGACATGTACGAGACCAGATATACTCTTTGCAGTTGGAGTAGTAAGTCGCTTCATAGAAGTTCCTACCTTCACTCACTTAAAGGTCGCTAGAAGAATTTTACGTTACTTAAAGGGTACAATCGATCTTGGACTATTTTATTCTTCTTCTGATGATTTTAGTCTTGTGGGATATTGTGATAGTAATTATGCGGGAGATATTGATAATAGAAAAATCACATCTGGTTTTGTGTTATTTCTTGGAGGTCAATGAAACAATCAATTGTTACTCTCTCGACTTGTAAAGCTGAATACATGGCATCGACATCATGTACGTATCATGCTATTTGGTTGAGGAGATTGTTGAAGAAACTCAATTTGCCGCAAATTGAAGCAACAATGATTTGTGTTGATAAAAAATCCGCCCAAACACTTGCCAAGAATTCAGTGTATCATGATCGAAGCAAGCCCATAGACACAAGGTATCACTTTATCCGAGAATGCATTGTCAAGAAAGACGTAGAGCTCAAGTATGTGAAATCTCATGATCAAATTGTGGATATTTTTACAAAGCCTCTCAAATTTGAAGATTCAGAGGTTGCGATCAAGGCTTGGAATAAAGAAGAAAAATCAAAATTAAGGAAGAGATTTGTGGGGTCAATATATTATATATATATATATAGGCTTGGAATAAAGAAGAAAAATCAAAATTAAGGAAGAGATTTGTGGGGTCAATATATATATATATATATATTTGAAGTCCTCATTTGCTGCAATAGACCATTAGTCTTCAATTACTGCAAAATTGTAAGAATGTCAAAAAGCTTAAAAATTGTTTACCTACAAGTTTGAATTGTTAGTTTCCATTGATGTCGTTAGTGACATCAAATGAGCAGATTTTTTTCTTATTAATAGAGCATTTATGATTTTTTGTAAGGAAACACCAAAATAGAGAAGCAATAGAGAATAGATAGAGTAATCCACAAACTATTACTTAGTTTGTGAGAAAATAGTGTGGAATATTATTGTGAGTTGTAAGAAATAAAAGAGTGTTGAGTTGTAGTCTTTTGACACTATTAAGTTTTTCATCAATATTATTGTATTACTTATTCAGGTATCATATTTACTCCATTTTAATATTTGGTGTCGTTGTTACTCTCTTTTGATTGCTATTTAATTTGGACATTATCCTGGGTATGATTATCATTTTGTCCAACAATGTGGTATCAGAGCCATGACAAATAATCTTTAACTTTAACTAATACTAATAATTTATTTAATTTTTGTCAAGGTGAAATATTTTGTCCATATGAAATGTGATGTGACAATTATTTTTTAAAAAAAATAAAAGAGAGTTTATTACACATATCTTGATGAGAGTGTAATAAAATAGAGAGATATATTTCTCAAACTAATAAGTGATAGTTTAGGTATGAAACTCACACTGTCAATAGTTTAGGTATGAAACTAAAAAAAAGGAATAGTTTAGGTATTTTTTTTTTTTGCTTAGGAACGGAAGGATTTTATTTAATAATAATAATTAAGGTTCATCCATACAAAAGGGAACTGTTTTATATGAGACAGTTCCTTTCACATCTCTTTCAAGACAATTCCTAACAAAGGAAGGAGATGCATAAAAAATATAGACAATATTTAGTGTCATAGTTAGATCTTTTGACTTCCTTCTGTATTCTGCTAATGCGTCGACTACTCCACTAGCCTCCCTTGGGATATGATTCAATGTGGTTCTTCCAGTTGTTGGAGCAATGACCTGTAGTCAGCACAAATATGTGAGTATATATCATTATCATTATTTAGAGAGTTTAGTAATACTTGTGAGTCTGTTTCCACCAATAGGTGCTTTATATTTTTTCTCTTAGCAAGAGTCAGTCCATGTAATAAGGCTAATAGTTTAGCATGGTACGCATTTTTCACTTTGATTTTACAAGCAAAACCTGATATCCATTCTCCTGCTTGGTTCCTTATTACTCCTCCAGTTCCTCCATTAGTAGTTTTTGTTAGGTGTATTTTAACTCTTATCTCTATTATTTTCTATTTTTAAATGATAATGACTATGTTTTTGATATAATTGTTTCAATATGTATTTGAAACAGAAGTTGTCGAAGAATAAATACAACAAGAGCCAAGAGATTTTCTCATTCTAGAAGGAGAAAATGTACATGTACAAGTACAAGAAGAATCAATGGATTTCGAAGAAAGTGATTTATCCATAGAACAAGGTAATAATATATAAATATTCTTCACTATCGAAACAGTTTAAATTGTTGTTTAATATGTTGTTTAACGTTGTTTCATTTGTAGGTCCTTAGAGTCAAAAGAAAAAGAGAGGAGGTACAATAATATAACATGTACACGCTTCGAAATATCGTCAAGTTATTAATTTGAATATGTACAAACAATCGATTGGTCCTACAAAAGCAGTAATAGCAGAGTTTGGTCTGATCTTTGGCAATAAATGCAATGTTTCATCCTTTTAATATACACAAATAAAGTAAAGTGTCTACTAAAAAAAACTGTAAAAATATACAATGTTTTATTTTCTTATTCCCTAATTTGAGCTTAGAATGTGTAGTTTTAAAATTACTAACCTAAAGAACAATTTATAGGAGAAATACAAAAATTTTCTGAAAAAATGTGGATTTTGAATGTAATTCAGTCTGCTCGGAGAAACTACAAGAATTACTTGTATATGAAGCACTATAAATTTCAGTTTATGATTTTTAAGATCTTCTCAAGTATTGGGCTAACGAATTCAAGGTAATATATGAATCATGCATACTTTAAGTTGATTCTATTTTATGTATATTCTGTAATACTCAACTAGAATTGTAGGAACACTATTTTGTATGATTATCGTGAACGAAAAAACTATGAAGTTGATCACTCAGATTGTTTATATTCTTAACAACTCGACTTAATCTTTTGCTTTTTATTTTTTTGATCAAGTACATTTAATATCAAATTTATTTGTAAAAAATGAGTGAAACAAACATAAAAAATTGAAAGAAATTGAAAAATCCGCATATTGCTAGTAAAATAAATTTTATTGTAACACGTGACAACTTGATTTGTTCTCTTTGTAAATCATTAATTATGAACTGTTATAGTTAAATGCTTATTAGTACTCTGCTAATGTATCACAAAAGAAAATCTTTGTGGTTATAAGAAGATTAAGGAGACCTGACCGAGTATATAAGGACACTGATGAGGATGCGGTTACTAAAATTGTATTAATCATTTCTATATTTCACATTATTTAGTTGTCATTATATAAATTTAGTTTGATTAACTTCAATTCACTTCATTTGAATTTGATTTGAAGGCTGAAATGGAAAAAAAATCAAAGTCAGCAAAGTAAGGAAGGTCAAGAATCTGTTGATGTTATTATCACTATTAGGGGTGTACATGGCCGGGTTGGTTCGAGTTTTTTAAATATCAAACCAAACCATTTGTGTCGGATTTTTAAATTTATAAACCAAACCAAACCAAACCAATAAAACTCGGGTTTTTCAACCTCGGGTTTTTTCGGGTTTTTCCGGTAAAGTATTCAAACAAACATATAATTTACTTGTACTTCAAATATTTCTTTAGTCCTACCAAAATACAACTATCTAAGATGTTTCTTAAAAATATGACACAATATAATATGATTAATGACACTAAAATATCCAACAAAAATAATAATAATGAAATCGCATAAAACAAATATTGCAAATTAACAAGTCATAATGAAAATTATCATAATTTAAAAGTACTAAATCATGCTAAAATTAAGTTTAATAAGTATCAGTTACATGACTAAATATTAAAGAAAATTGAAATTAGATTATGTATTTTAATTGTCTAAACCAATGTAAAACTAAAGAACAAATATTCAATATTATTGTCATTCTTAGTGTTGAATTGATTTTCTTTTTGCATTAGTATTAATTTGATTTTGATTTAAGCTTTATTATAATTACCAACATCTATGGACTATAATCTTTATTGGCCTATTCATAATTCTAAGTTTCAAACTTGAAATAATATACTAAAGGATAAAAACTATGGAAAAGTATAAGAAATATTTAAAAATTATATCAAAGTAAATATTTTTATGTATAAAATAAAATTTTAAAATTATATATATAAATTCGAGTTGGTTTGGTCTCGGGTTGGTTTTTTTTAGTTAAAACCAAACCAACCCAAATATAGTCAGGTTTTTTTTTCCAAAACCAAACCAAGTCAAACCAAACCACTAGTCGGGTTTTTTTTTTCGGGTTGACTCGATTTGTGGTTTGGTTCAGTTTTCGGAATACTATCATGAGACCTGAACATCTGTGATTTTAATTTTGATTTAGTTTTAGTATTCAACGATTTGTGATTTTTAGTTTTGGTATTTAAATGTTGTGGTTTGAGTTTTAATTTTTGTATTCAAATGATGTAGTTTTGATTTTGATAATTAACTAATGATGTTTGGTACTGGTATTCAGATGTTGTGATTTGGATTTTGATATTCAAATTTTGTTGTTTTGAATTTGTTTCTCTATTTTTATGATTTTGTTTAGAATCTTTTTGGTTAATGTTAAGGATATTAATACTATTATCAACTAAAATTCTCTCCAAAATTACTTATATCGCGTTTAATATAATGATTTTTCATGTTGCGTTTAATCTTGAAATGAATTGAATTTTGTGAATTAACTGTCTGATGCTAGTATAATAGTGATCATTCTTTAAGGGACTAACTTGAGTCTGTGAGGTTGTTAATAACATTATGTTAATTGCTTTATAAATTTACTTTAATTAAAGAATTTTCTCATTTCACATGTCTTGTATAAGACTTTACAATGCATCACTTAGCCTAGACTAATTGGTAGCTAGTGTTACTTTTATTTGTTGAAAAAAATTTAATGTCTTTCTTCCCTCACTTGATCATGTCATTATCAATCTTTAATTTGACTATAATTGAAGTTCTAGCAAATAAATGATAAAAATTGGTGCATAACTTTTATGTATCGATTTTTGTAGGTGAAAAACGAGTTAGGATGACAATAATATGAATCATATATTTTGTATTTTTTTGGATCGTGTCGTACATTGGTTTGATTGTGATATTTTGAGTTAGAATCAATTATTTGTCACGATTTCGTATGTCAAATATTTATAATTACAGCCTAAGCTATTAGAGCATATATGTATTGTTTCAATAGTTTTACCCAAGCCCTTTGATCACAACCTTGGATGCTATTTGACAATTCAAATTTTTGCAAAAAATAAAATGTATTTAGAATTTCACGGTTAGCATAAAGACAATGAAATCTAAACAACTGCATGTATATGGTTGTGGAAAAAAACAAAAACATGAGACATAGAATGGTATCAATTTAATTAAACTTAGTATTCCAAAATTTCAAATAATTCAGTGAAATGCACGTGTGCCTACATTTTTAACATTAAGTAAACCTAAGATTAGCCTGACATTAAGGGGTATCCTAAGTGAAATCTGTCCTTTCTAAATCATTAAATTAATTAATTTAAATAGTGGCTAACTAATAAGTGTTCTTTTATTTCATTATTATTTCCTTCGTTTCATATTATTTGACCTTTGTTAACTTGATCGACACCCCCTATGGTATTATTTACTAATGAAAAAAAAGTAAAAAAAAAAAAAAAAACCTCTTTTGTTTGCTACAATAGAAAATAGGGATCAATTAAAATGAAATAGAGGGAGTAGTATATTTAAAATTGAAAATATGCCTTCAACAACATTTTCAATATAATCTCATAGGTAGAGTCTAAAAAGAAGGTATTCAAACATGGGCACCGTGTAAGTTTTGAGTTTATCTTTGTCGTTGTGCTACAAGTCTTCATTGATTTAAGGGTGTTCAAAATATTATATACACCAATATAAAGTAAGATTTGACATATATATAATATATATAATATGATTTCCCAACGAAAGATGTCCAGCTGGATATCTTGATACCATCGTAGTTCCTCCCCTAAAAAAAATAGTGTAGCAAACCTTATTAGAACGTGAACTTAGAGCATATGGGTATACAAGTGAACCACCTAGAATCAATCCATGTCCGCTAAACTAAAGAAAGGAGTCCTTTACCAAGTAAGCTAGACAACCTTACCCGCCTCAACCGATCTTAGCTCGGACATGCCAACAACCAATACTTACTCTTTTCCCTGAGACAACTAATAAAAACTAATACGGCCCCTTCTCAAAGAGACTACCCTTAGGACTTACTATCTTTGTTTATGAGATAGAGGTAATATTTTTCCTATATAGACCCCATTAAAAAAGTCATTTTCCCAAATAGATTTGAAATAAATACAAAAAGAAAAGCTATGATAAAAATATTTGAAGAAAAGAAAATTAGTAAAAATAACCAAAACAAAGAAAAACAATAGTAATAATTAAGAGAATGGAAGAACAAAATAATTCTATAATAATAATAATAATAATAATAATAATAATAGACGGATGAGGAGAGAAAAACGCTCAATTACCTATTTATTAACCATCTACCTTAATCGTTAATTTTCATATTGTCTTGTCTAGAATTATATACTCGGTGAGTTACAATTTTAAGACGGATGAGGAGAGAACAAAGCTTAATTACCTATTAATTAACCATCTATCGTAATCGTCAATTTTCATATTTTTCTGTCTAGAATCATATACTCAATGAGTTAAAAATTTTGTATGTCATATCCCTTTAAAGATAAATTAATTTAAATAGTAGCTGACTAAGTAGATTTTAAATTTAAAAAATTCCTCCAAATTTCACCGACAAAGATAGTTACTGCCACTTTGGCTACTTGTATGATATAATACAATTTTTTATCTTATAATAAAAATATTTTTGTCTTTTTTTGTTTTATTAATTTCTATTATATTATTGTAAAATCTATGGATATGAACGAATTGCCAGCAATTGTCCTACAGAAAATTGGACACACTTGTCAGTGACCTTATCAATATCATAGGGACTTTATTTTATGGATATGAACAAATTACTTTTAAATAATGTCTTTCCAACTTTTAAAAAATATATATGTCAAAATAGAATGATTCATTTTCAAAGGAGTAATGCTTAATTAGACTTAGTTTTTGAATTCCATAATTTAAAAGATATTTCAAACTATGTTACCTTTCTAAAAAAAAAAAGATATTTCAAACTATATTTCTTTCTAATTGTTGTCCTTTACTATTTTGGTTTCACAGTGGATTAAACAGATTGTATTTGTTTTTTTACTATTAATAAGAACATGTGACAGTTAAAATTTTGGCTGGCAAATAATGCACTAGGAACTTCTAAAAATCACTATTTCCCAAAAAATAAATGTTTAGTAGTTATTTTTATAAATATTTTGATTAAATCGTTGAGAAAAAATAGTAGTGTTTTTAAATGAAAAAATTATATAGAAAGGGTCTAAGTATTTCAGTGAGAATATATTTTTTCATTGTACGTTTTCTCAATGAGTTGATTCGATAAAAGGATGTGAAACTCATATTTTTTATAATATAAATTTCTCATTGATTTGTGGTGAAAAAAATGTTAGTTTCTACTAATGAGAGTTCCTTAAAAATAAAGTTGTGTAGTGTTAGGAGGTATTTACCTACTAGACATACGTCTGGCGCTCAAATACTAAAAATAGAAAGTTTTTTTGATAGAAAACGCTTATTTTTATCTCATTTTTTATAAATCTAAATTAATTGAAGTTCAATATAAGTCGAGTGCAAAAAAGAAACAAACATCCAAGTACATATACATTTTCTTTTTAGAGTTTAACTTAAATACATTATACGAAAATAATTTTTACAATATTAAATTCTACAAATTAAATATAAGTAACAGTTTTTGCATATAGTTTTGCATGATCATTTCTTGGTTACTAATTCATTTTATTATGAATAATTACTTATAATTAATTTTTTTAAACCTAGAAATGAGAATGAGAATGTAAAAGGAGTTGGTTATGGGATCATGGGCTTACTTCAATATGCACTGTTTTAGAGAAACAATTAATATTGAGATTAACGAGGAACAAACAAAATGAACTAAATTCACTCACATTAATCATAATTATTTTAGCTAAATCAATGACCTTTTCATTAAAGTATGTTAACTTATCATTAGCAAGATTAATTATCATATACACATATAGTAACCAAATATGTGTCTAATTAATGTTTATCTTGTTAATTAGAGTATTATTTTTCTATTTATTTTGAATCTTGAGTCAAATACATTGAACATGACACAATAAACTAATGTGCTCTCTCAGTTTCAATTTATATAGCACAGTTTAAGCTTCTAAACTTTGATCTTGAATTCAGATATAAAAACTTAAAAAAAATTTAAGATGAAGTTTGTATATATATTTAAAAGTTATATAAAAAGTACTATAAATTATAATAATTAACAAACTTAAAATATGTAAAAGTCATATAAGCAAATTTCACTAAAAAAACACTTGATTAATTCTCGAAATTTCAGTTATGCTACATAAATTAAGACGAAATTAAAGGAGTATTTTTTAAAATTATTATCTAGATAAGAGTAGACTAAATTCGAATACTTAATTCTTTTTTCTACTATTTATTTAAGCTTGGGATTCTTTGATAAAGGGAAAGAAAAAGTGTCTCTAATTTGAAATTTGCTTAATTTAAGGTTTCATAACTATCAACTACCACCATGGGCAACGGGCAGCCTGACCGAACGTCGCCTTAATTTGAAAGTTCACATTTTGCGTACGTACAAGTTTTTCTTGAAAAGTATTTAAATATGTGACTGAAAATTAAGGTGACGTTCGGATAGGTTGTCCTTAATATTAATTACTTATTTTTTAAAATTTATGAGTAATAATAATTAATATGAACATTGTGGTAAAATACGTATATCAATCATTGAATCTTTAAGAAGCATACAAAATCACCAAAGAGGACAAGTAAATTAAAAATGAACAGAGGGAGTACTAACAATTTAGGGGTCGTTTGATGTGAATGATAACATTCAATAATCTTGGGATTAAATTATGGTGCCATTTAATTTGTTGTTTAGTTGGCTAGTCTGAGATAACTTATCACGGGATAAATAAATAGTACCGGGATAAGTTATTCCTCCCTTTGGGTGGTATATTTATCCCAAAATAAAATAAGTAAATGACAAAGATATTTTCCCTTTAAATCTTTTTTATATATCACTTTCACACACATGAAGGGTATTTTTCTAAACAAATAAGTGGTTCTTAAAATTTATGAAAAACATATTATTTTTAGTACAACAAATCAAACACTCAATAAAAAATATTTTCTGCATAACTTATCACATCATAACTAATTTCATCATAACTTATTCCATCATATTTTATTCCATCATAACTTGTATTCAAACCAAACGACTACTTACCGGCAAAGGAGCGATTTCTTAGGGTGTATTTGTATGAAGGATTTTTATTTTTTCTTAGAAATTGCTTTCTATTTTTTTTTTTCTATTTGATTGGCCAATAGTTATGAAAAATATTTTCTTTATAAAAAGTTTACCAAAATAAGAAAAATAACCTTTTTAATGAAAATAGAAAATATAAGTTTAATAAGCGATATTTTTTTCTTTCTTCAGTATAACACCCTCCGTATCGCTGCCACCTCTACCACCTCAAACCTCTATTATCACTCTCATCATTAGAGTATTTGTTTAGATTATATATAAATATATTCCGTGAAAATCATTTTTCTTTCATTGTACCAAACACACCTTTAATAATCAATCACCACCTTGGGCAACGGGCAGTCTGCCCGAATCTTTCCATAATCAATATATAAAACGCTAATCAAAATCACATCTAAATAAATTCAAATTCCCTTTTATCTCCTTCTTCCACATTTCTTCATTGGGGTTTCCTTTCACTTTCTTGGAAACTCATTGCAACTCCATTTCTTTCAACTAGACTTTTATTTTATTTTATTTTGAAAAGAAAAAACTATTTTCAATAAATTAATATATATGTATTTGTACTAACTATAATATAAATGAAATTTGATTTCATCAACACAAGTATAGTGCAAGTTTTCCTTTTTACTTGTTCTTTCCTTTTCTTGAGTACTTAGTGTTCCTAAAAAAGAGAATTTCCTTCCAAAGAGGTATCCCACTAGTCTTTTCTTTACTTTTTCAGTCAAAATTTTTAAGTGTCTCTTTATATAGTATAGTTTTCCCAATCTTTATATATATATACTAGTGGTGGTAGTTGTGCTCTAACTAAAGCACTACTATAGTTATATACAACTTCCCTTTGTGTCCAAACTCTAGTACAAATCCACCCTTCATATTTAACCACCAACCATCTACGTTTATGATCTCGTATATTTAATTATCAAATTTCCCCCGTATATTTTGCTTCTCTAACATCTTACTAGTTTCGTTCGACCTCTAATCGAATATCAGTTTCATACAAATATACCCTCCAATGGGTCCTTCTAGTACTAGAAGAACAAGAAGTACAAGAAATTCAACAACAACAAGAACAACAACAACAAGAAGTCTACAAAAGAAGCAACAAGAGAAGAAAAGGAAGAAAAATAAAGAAGAGATGATTAAATCATCATCTATTATTAATTCTTCTTGCAAATCTCCAAGTAAAGAATCAACAAATTCATTGAAGAGATCATCATCATCATTATCATTATCATATGATGATGAAATGGAGAATAATAATAATAATATTTGTTCGACTCCAAAAGCTGAAAGATTTCGAATTCCAGAAATAAAAACATGTCCACCAGCACCAAAAAAGAGAAGAATAAATATTGATTCAACATCATCATCATCATCATCATCATCATGTCATTCATTGAGAAGAAATCCAGTTACTTTTTTTGCTCCACCAGATTTAGACATATTTTTCTTCTTAGCACTTGGTGATATTCCAGTTTGAATTAAAGTTTGTGTAGTAATCATCATAATACTTGTAATATGGAAGAAAAAAAAAGATATCAACTTTATGTTGATTACTTTTTAGTTTTTTTTTTTCTTGGTTTTCATATGGTCTAAGAAGTATGTAACTTTGGTTAGATCAAATATGGTGAGAATTTTGAGTTTTAATTATTTTTGAGTGACTCTAGTGTCTAGCTAGGTAGCACCTAGGTTTTTTTATTTTTTAAATCCTTTGTGCTAATTATCAGTTTGGTATTGTTTTGTTTGTTTTTATGTAATGCAAGGCATGCTAATGAATAGTTAAATATAGTTATGGTTTTGTACTATATATATATATTTATTTATTTGTTATGGTTTTGTTCTTTTTATAATTATGTAAGTTTATGTTAATTAATTAGTCAAATATATAAAGTTAATTATGGTGGTACTACCTTTATTTTAATTTGTTGTTGAATCATGTATTGCTGACATTTTTTTGGGGGTTTTAAAAAAAGTGGAATTATATATAATTGTGTGTGTGTGAATATAGTTTTTACTAGAAGCCTAGGATTCTCTACTTTTTGTTGTAAAGTCAGCCAAGAACATAAAGGGGCCGTTTACCTTTACCAATTTCTTATAATATTGAATATAATTGTAGTTTTCAAAATGTTCAAAAAGTCAAGTTAAAATGAAGTAATTTCATATATATTTTTTTAATCTATACACAATAAGTTAAATCCATATGATAATAGTAGTGCAATTTTCCTACATTTATACCGCCCTTACTATTATATAGCGGGCATTTACTCAATACACACAAAGTGCTCACTGTATAATGTTTATTCAAAAGATAAAAATTGTGACAAATATTATAGCGGCCATGATTAAAAAGTAATTTAAAAAATTGACTTTTGATGTACAAATTTTATCTTCTAGCCTCAGCCTCTAGGGTCCCAAAAAAAAGAGAGGGGCAAATTACTGTAAATTACTACTAGAGAATAAAGAAACTAACGATAGATAAATTTTTTAGCTAAATAATAAAAATTTCATGTTAATTTCTTTAGTTGTATTTTTTTTAAAAAAAATAATCAATTTTCTAGGAGCATTTTAGCGACGAATTAACTAGAGATTATCGATAAATTTCGTAGCTAATTTCATATTTTAAAAAAAAAATTCAATTTGCTAGAAGCATTTTAGCCATGAATTAGCTAGAGATTATCGATAAATTTCGTAGCTAATTTCATATTTTCTAGCAAGAATATAATTAATGATATCTTATTACTACTTTCAAATTAAATAAAAAAATCCTTTTCAGATCTTTATATATAAAAATAAAATTTCTTAAATATAAAAATAAAAAAATATATATAAGAAAATATAAAACAAAAAATAAATTCATTTTAAGAATTACAAAATCAAATGTCTCGAGTAGATTGAGGGTGTTAAGACAGGAAATGACGAAAGAAGAATATTGGTACAGTTAAAGGTCTGTCCAAAAGCCAAAAGGCACACTATTTCTTCTGTGAATTTCAACATCTATTTTTCTTTTTTTTTGAAATACGTACCCCATTACGTATGCACGATTTTAATATGAGTAGTCGGTCCATTATTATCACAAAAAACTTAGGTTTTACATATTTTTCAAATTAATATTTATTTTACATTATTTTCGAACAATATTGATTCATTATATATATATATATACATATTAAAGTTTATCTCTGACTATATTGTAGAATTGAATGTGCCTCTACCGTTACTAAAATATACAAACATACCCTTCTTTTTAAAAAAAATTACATGTTACTTGACATAAAAGTGAGGTGAACGTCATGTGGTATGCCATCTGAATATCATATTTTAACTATTTCTAGAACAAAGTAATAAATTTGGATATGATGAGTTAATTTTTTCTTTATTATATATATAACTAAATGCTTTAGGACAATCTTTGAAAAGATTTCCATAAAAGGGCCTCTTACCATAATCACTTTTAGAGGTAAAAATAAATACTTCTTAGGTAAGGTATCTCATAATATAAATATTTATTTTTAGATGCTATATATATTTTTTCTTGAAATTAACTTCTTTATTTGGCACATGATTTAGGAGACAACATATATAAAAAAGGAACTGTGAAAGTAAAACTGAATTAATTGGCTCTTTATCTTCTTTAAAGTACTTTTAATCAAATCAGAAGAGTAGCTAGGAATCAAAATGTTCCATATTCAACATTTTGATCAAAGCAATTCTTTCAATCTTTATTGGTCCTACCATTAATTATGAATCCTTTATAATTCTAAAATTATCAATTCAAATATAATATTTATCAAAATTTACTTTTTATGATATTTAAATTTCACGTTCAAGAATATTGACACCTTGCTATCTACCTCCATTCCACTCCTATCGGCCTATGTATCAGCATATCGTCAAAATTAATCAACTTGAAAGTGAATTTGTTATGCTTAATACTATATGTAGTGATTTAAAGAAATTCTGTATTTTCATAATATAAGGTGATATTACTTGTGCAAAATCCTATCTACAACAGTAAGTTACGGTATATATGCTTCTTAATTAGAGACAAACTGACAAAATATTAGTGTGAATTTAGATCTAATTAAATAAGCTCATCACCATGAATTTATACCACAAGGTTTTGGAAGTAAAAATACAAGAAAAAAGAATAATTATTTTTCTTTTCCTACTACAACAAATTCGATTATCATGGACAATTAATTTCGTCATTTTTAAATCATATTTCGTCACTAAAAATCTTGTGAGATGAAAAATAATTCGTCAATCAGTCGTCACTAAATGTGTGTCGCTAAAAGTATACAAAGACGATTTAGTGTTTCGTTGCTAAAAGTATTATATTAACTTCAAAAAAAAAAATTGTCCCCTAATGCTTAAGCATTTGTGACAAAATTATTTGTCATAAAAAGTATATTTGTTTGTAGTTAATAGTATGCTTTGTCACTAAAAAGGTTATTACTACCGACAAAATTATATTTTTGCTAATTATTTTAATTCAATCAGTGACGACATCAATTGTCTCTAAAGTTATATGTATTTTGTAGTTGAACAAAATCTTATTTCATCACTAATGACTATATTTTATATACAAAAAAATATTTTGTTCTTAAATGTATTACTTGGGATAAATTTATTATTATTATAATAAAGGTTAATTTTCCTATTATCTATCTCCATCTCAATTTTTTTTAACCCCTCCCACATTATGCTTTCTTGGGGACTCGAACTCACAACCTTAAAGTTGGAAGTGAGGAGTGCTTACCATCCGATCAACTCTCTCTTGTCTCTCATTTTTATTTTATTTTTAACTTCATTCACTTCTTTCAAATTTACATCCTATAGAAATAATATATTATATGATTATTTATACACATACACAAATGAATGAAATTTACCACCCACAATTCATTCAAATGTATATTATATTTTAATTAAATTGTATATTTTTCAAAATATCTTTAAATATATTCAGTACGATTCTATCATTTTATTTATATATTTTGATAAATTTTTAAAATTAATCAGTACAATTATAAATTTATAAAAAGTTAAACTTTCGATCTTATTTAAAAAATTGAATTATCGGTTCAATTCGATCAGTAAATCAATTATTTTGAAAAAAGACATCAATACCCATAACTATAGTACTTCATCATAATATATTTGAAATCCTAGTTGGTTCATTTCTTTCATTTGTGCTTTCATTTTTTAGTTTATTTCAATTTTCACACTGATGAAAAAAGTTAATAGAAATTCATGAAATAATTCGCACCTTTGCAAAGTCTAAGTTTTTAACTCGATGTTATCTCTGTATAGTTGCTCTACGTATGTATGTGGAATTACTATTAAATATGTACATATTTTTAGACAGAAGCAAATAGATCGACTTAGTCCATGCAGTTTACCTATCACAAATCAATAGACACACACAAAAATTAGCACCAAGACTTGAGAGTTTTTTCTTTATCGTCTTTATTGATGAAAGTGTATCAAATAAAAAATAAAAGTGTTAAACCAACAAATATTAGTGATCTAGTTGTAGAACCGTACCCCACTCAGAGTACTTATAACCTGGATTGTATTTTTCAAATGATGCATTTTATAATTGCGTAATTTAAGAAAATTGATGTATTGAACTTTTTCATTTTTACAAAATTGACCGAATTCATTGATTTTAATATTTTCCCTCACCAATTAACGAATGGACTCTGTCTATTTGTATGAAGCATTTGTATTATTCTTTTTGTAAGTTGTCACTTGTAATTATGAACAATTGTAGACAAAAAAATTGTATTTAGCTATGAATTTTTTCGGAGCAAATAGTTGAATTATTCACTACAAATTTTAAGTTGTCGCTATTTAGACCTTACATATTTTGTGACAATTTCTTTGTTGTCACTAAATCTCAGATTGATTAGAGACAATAAAATCTTTGTCACCAATTATTAATATTAGTGACGAAAATAAATGTCACAATTAAATCTAAATTTTTATAGCTAAAACCTATAATATTTAACTACGAACTCTAATTTGTCGATATTGTAACAACATATTTTTTTAGATGAAATTTTTTTGTGTCCAAAAATTAGTAAATTTTAAGACAAAAAATAATTTGTCATGAATTAGATACATTATTAGTGACTAAATAATGTGTCACCGATAACTTTAAATTCGTGACTAACACTAGTTAATAAATGGCGCCAATTAATTTTTTGATGGGAAACTTTAGTGGACAAAACTTTGCTACGAATTTTTATGTTTCGTCACTAAAAATATGTGTCTCATATATTTAAGCACGAAAAGTAAATTTTCTCACTAAAGATGAATAATTAGTGATAAATTTGATGTCGTAACTATATATCATATTTGTTGTAGTATTTTGTGCCTCTTATAAAAGGAAAAAAAATATAATTTGAGAAATTGATCCAAAATCCAAATGTAACTAAATGTATATAACTCATGAAGTTAAAAAGTGAAATAACTAATAGCATGAGGAAATAAGAGATTATAGACAAAAAAGAATCATAGTAGTAATTAATAGGCGAGTTGATATACTCCCTCCGTTATAATTTAAGTGACATTATAAAAATTGTAGATTAAAATATTTTTCAATTTTTTTGTGTAATTATAAATTATTTTTAATTATAAAAATATATATTTTTATACAAAATAAAAAGAAAATTATATCATATCAATTATTGAGACGAAAAAAATATTAAATAATTAAAAAAAGATATGATTGTGTCAGATTTGTGGGTATCTGTGTGTCTGAGCTTAGCCAACATTATTTTAAGGGAATCCAATGAGAATTGCTCGTGCGGCTTGTGATCATTGTTATTCCCCAAGAGAATCATATTTATCCTATGCTTTCATATTTTATTTTTTTAATTTTTTCTTATAAATATGTGTTCGATCAGTTTACGCATAACTCAACTATTCTATTGATATAAAAGTATTTAAAAGGAGGTATTTTCACTATAAGAAATTAGATTTGTAGAGATAGTTGCTTAGTGAAGGGGAAAAAATTCGATCGTTATAAATATAATTATAGTGATTAGACTAATTTTTTCCAATTGTTGACTTTTAATGTGTATTGATTGAATTTCATGTTGTTGTTAAAGGGATTTTAAAGATCGAATTTCTAATCTGATCGGTCACTTTTAGCGTTAGAATTTTTAGGGATCAATTTTTTGTCGGTTGTTGTTATTGACTAAGAACGACTGAATTAAGATTTTTAATGACAATTTTCTCTTGCTAAAAGTTTTTTTTTTTTACAATGTTAAAACTTGTGATGTAAATTTTTGTGACTATAAATTAATGATCTCATTAAAGATAAAATGAGAAGTTTAATTTAAACGTTGACTAAATACATAAAAATTTTATTGCTTTTGAAATTGACTAAAATAACATTAATTATGACAATCATATAAATTGAGTCAGAGCGAGATAATATTTTTTTTACTAATATAAATATTAAGTAATTCTATGCCTCAAGAATTAGACAGATAAAGAAAAATTGTTCTTGGTCTTTATTGAGTTTGACTAAAACTTGATTTTTTTTTTATAATTTTATTCACATTATTATTATATCATGAATTCATGATACATAAAAGGATCATGACTACAACTTGATGGAAATTTATAATTTCCTTGTTATTATGTTATGCATGTAATCATTTATCAAGTTTGATGATAGAAAATGGACTAGTGCATATACATATTAAGACCAAATAATTGTTTTTGCTGATCTGCCATCACACAAGACTATATTCTATTCAGGTGCTAGTTCTCATCATAACAAGATTGTGTTTTGGAATCTTTTAATTAATACATTTGAACATTACTATAAATTTATACTTTTATTAATACACTTATAATACATTATATATTATACATTATGTCAGTATTTTATCAAGCAAGTATAATACATTTTAAAACACTTATAATGCATTTATATTGTATGCATAATTTATTTTTAATACATAGTAAAGATTTATCATAATATTGATATGTATGCTATTAATGGTAATAAACAAAAATTATACTAAAACAAGTAATTATTTATTGAAAAAATACTCACCCAAGTAATTTTTTCTAATATAAATAGTGGTGGATTTTACTAAAGAAGAACATGGATGAACTTGTTTTTCTTTTTGTTGCATAAAATTAGATCTGGAACCTCCCCTTTTTTTCGCCCTTCGTTATTCTAAGAAGAAGAGGACCATGTGATAACACTCAACTACACACCATATAAATCGATGTATAGGCGGTCACTAGCAATATATAATCCAACAAGGAGTTGTGGTCGATCCCACATGAAATGATCGATAATAATTCACCTTACGATGTAATCTATCGTACTAGACTTTTGTATGTTTAGTCGCTTTAGACATAAATATGAATGAAAGACATTTTAATTAACAATTTGAAGATGGTTAACAAGTTTAATTGAATGGCAGACTTGGAACAAAAGAGTTTTCACGAATAATAGAGAAATTTCTGTGCGTAACTGAATGCTAATTTCACATAGTGGGTTAATATGATTGCCCCAAATAGTTCATTATCAATGGCTAGACTAGGTTAACGATTATGACAATTATTTATCAATCAATCATCATAATTCATGCGAGGTCTATCAAACCCCGACATGTATACCATTAAGAATTAATCCATAACCTTAAATCAGTCAAATTTTATCAAGCTAAGACAATGACATGAGTTTTTTAGCCGAACTCTTTGATCTTTTTGGCGAGCTTGGGCTCACTCAACAATCCTCTGAGTGACTTTAGCAAGCTTCAGTCTAGCCCATTTCCTCATTTTTCACGTACTTAACTTTCTTTGCTTCGATTTTCTTCTCGTTTTGTCCATGAGCTCTCATAGCTAAAATTCAAGAAAAATTGTATTAGAAATGGACATAAACAAGCATTGAGGACATGATTTGGTAAACTCAAAGCCTAAAATGAATCCAAAATTTCTGACTCATCAACACCTCTAACTTAAACTTTTGTTTCTCCTCAAGTAAATCATGAGATCAACTAGTTCAACAAAGATGTCTACACACAGTGCTTCTTGAGAGTTTAACATGCAAGTGCTAACACATGGCTATTTTCAGGATATGCAACTTTCAATTATGCATCAAAAACCTCAAATTGTGACTAGTCATTATCAATCAATGAAAATGCTCACAAAAGCTAACTAAGATGCAAAGTTATGCTTAACAAAGGTGTCTAATTGGTGTCCTCACATCAAGAACAATTTCATTCTCTCACAAACCATAAGCAAGATACGAATTTTAAGAATCAACACAAACTCTCACACTCACTAAGAGAAGAACATGCATGCTTCTACCCATTTATGCTTGCCCATATTTTCCAAATGAACAATCACTTGGTTCTTGCGAGATCATAAAGGTCTTTGAAGGCTTGCAATGAGACTGATGTGCATGATAGGGCAATTTTGGTTCATAGTGACTCAATCTTCTTGAATCATTCATACGACCTTACTTCTTTTCCATTTTTTTCTTCACTTTGAAAATGACATCTCACTCGACTTCCTTTCTTGGCATTTTTTTCTTGACTTAGCTCATTTGAAACCCTTTTTATTCAACCATTCACTATAATCACCATCCGTATTTACACAAAACAAACAAAGCACTTTTTTATAAAAGTGGATAGGTTCCATCTCTTTGCTACAACGACTCTTTGAATGTGGTTCAAAGTGTTTTTACTCAAGCTACTTTCTCCTTCACTCTTCTCTTTTCTTACCATACCTCCAACTTAGGCTTTTAGTTTGAGTTGACTATTAATCACAAATCAATGCTTCAAAATGGTTTTAGGTGTGGAAAAATGAGGTAATGGTTTAGGTCCCGAGGTTTACTTCATACCAAAGAAAGGTTCATGCTCGAATGGTGCAAAAATCGATGCATACCCTTAAAAGGTGGTCACAACAAAGGTTCAATCGATAGGTTTACTCTCAAGAACAATTCGTAAGATCACTTCTCACATTACCAATATTAATCAATATGACTAACAAGACAAGTTTAGGTATTCACAATGCATGAATTTCAAGTAATCCTCACCACAAATGAAACTCAAACACAATTATAGATCGAGCACAACTCTATAACTTATCTTGCTGCAACAATCATCACAAGTCTTACAACTCATTATTCAACTAGTCATAACAAGATGCTCAAAACTCATACAAGGATCATGCAACTTGAATTGACCCAATTGAATTTTCACAAACACATCTCTCATCAATATTACTATTCGATTCAACGATATTGATCCCAATCAATACTCAAATATTCAAGACAAGCAAACACACATTTGAACCCAAGTAACATCCAACTTTGACAATCAAATTAAGAGAGAGAGATGGACAAAAACATTATACTACCAACAAAACAAGAAGTTAACTACATCATCATCACGTTAAAAATTAGAACCCAAAATAAACTAATGTATCAAAAGTTGAATTACAACCAAAAGCAATAAAACCAACTAGCAAAACACCTCAATGCCATGAAAATATGTAAAGACATAGAGAGTGTATAAGAATCCCCTAGTCTGGCTAAGCATGAGGAGAACTATGGCCTGCTAGATCGACCTCATCCTAAGCATTAGTATCAGATGCATTTTTAGCATCAAGTGTTGGGGGCTGAACCCCACTCAAACGTATCATGGAAGTGTTATGAATGGACACTTCCGTAGCAGCCTGCACAAATATCTCCTCAGATCCACTAAATGAGCATACGGATCGGTATCACCCTATGTGTCAGTACAGCTGTCAAAATGGGTTGGCCGAACCCAACCCAATCCAACCCTAACAGGCTAGAGAGTTAAATGGGTTGGGATGAGCTGACCCTTTTAATTAAAGAGCCTGTAAAATAATAGTCCAATCCAACCCTAAGTAGGCCACATGCTGGGACGGGTTGGCCCTTCAACCAAAAAATGGACAACATTGCCCTCTTAGAAAGAATACGAACGTTGATATTTGATGAACACGACATCAATACATAAATTCATTCATGAATTACACATACTTTAGTGAATATTTACAAAATTAAAACATAATAGCTAAGATACAACATTCATAAGATTCATCCGAGCAAAAAACATTACATGATCATTATTTTCATAAACAAGACAATAAAGGAGAAGTGGGAAATTAAGCATAAAAACAAAAGTAAAAAGGTCAAAGATACATAGTTATAATGGAGTAATAAGTTTGGGCTAATAAGAAAATTTAGTGGACTAATGGCCCTAAAATGTAAAAGATACGTAAAGAAGTTAGACTTGATTTTATACTGATATTTTATAAATATTTATTGATAAAATCTTAACAAATAAAACGCTACTTAAAATATATATAATAAATATTTTTAAAATTCAAAGCCCACGGGCTGGCATCTGAGGCTTGCGGGTTGTGCTTACGAGGCTAGCAGGCCAAATGAGGCTGGACTAAAAAGCATCATTCTGAAATGGGCTGAAAAAACTAAGTCCAACCTCATTTAATTCAAGGGTTAGGTTGGGTCGGCCTAGCGGGCCAAGCCCATTTTGACAGCTCTATGTGTCAGTCACATCTAAATCCTCAACATTACTCCCGAAAGTCTTGGAGTCGTCATCATCAACTGCATGCTTAACAACAACTGTACGCCCAACACTACTAATCACAATGGCCAGAGGAATCTCAGTCACAGGACTCTCGGGGATGGTAACATCTCTCCACAACATAGATATATCGGTGGACTTCAGCTCATCCACATCCTTCCTCAACCCAATAACATTAGCCTTTAAGGCTATCAACTTATCTGAACTACTCTCGGCCTTCTTACACTTTTCAACCGAATGGTAATGGTGTCTAGTATTAATCCATAGGTAGCCAAGAACACACGTTATCCCGTTATCTCAACCCGAATAGGTGCAAGGACATCCTTAATGTCTTATGGGAACATGGAGGGGATAACGACCTCAAGCTTAGAGGCTCTCACATCCGCCGAGTTGGAAATTGTGCATATCTAGTATATGGTAGCCTTAGTTAAAGAGGGACATGAAGTAAAAAGAAGTAAAATAGTAGAAAGAGCAACAAATCTACCTAAAGCCTCAACAGTCGGAGCGGGGCCTGCAGGATCAGCCACTAGATATTCTATCTCAACCACGGGACAAACGTCAACTGGCGCCTTCTTATTTCGATTTGCCTTATCCCTCAAGTACTTGGCCTCAATCAGACAAAATTAACAAGCAGAACCTAGAGTGACCTCAACATCCAACTTCTCTACAAAAAATACCTCTACCTTATGACACAAAGAAGTAATCAACCCAAGAAAATGCAAGAAAGTTTGATTTTTCTTGCCCTCAAGTTTATCACTGGCCCAATGATCGCCCCTAGTTTTAGATGCTCTTAATAAATGATTCACCTCAATAAGGTCGTCTTTGGATAATAGAGAATCGTCTCGTTTTGGGATGACATCAATGAGCTGGTGATGAAGTCAATCCAATACCTCCCAGCTGTGTTGATGCCCTTCTTTTTAATAATCACTCCCTTTTTAATCCACGGGGGTGTAACATCTGTCAATAACGGGGCATGTCACCCCTTCAAATTATCTAGAGAACTCAACATCTTTTCAATCAAAATGTGGCGACTCCTCATCATGCAATCAAGAACGTCATTAATGTTAATCTCTCCATACTTCACCAATTTATTTCACACCTCCACAACGTTAATAGGGTCAAGTTCGACCCCATTTTTCTTACCTTTGGGTAGGAACTGTGCGTACCCTTCATCAAACTTCCTAACCCACGTTGGAACATAGACTCTAGTGAATTTCTCAAAGCGGTGGAACTCGATTGTTCTTTATATATATGGGTACCTATCCAACACACTATCTATGGATAACCTCTTCTTTTCTAGAATAGTTCACAACCTAGCAACTTTAAGCGGTTCATAAAATGGGGCGCAACTATGGGAAACACTCAGAGGACAAATTCGGCCTCTGAATCATGAATTGTCTTAGATTGTAGTTCGAATCTCCTCCTTTTGGTAGGTTGTGCCTCAGGTAATAGGGTATGAACCGGAGTGGTAGAGACACCATATTCATTATTGTTATTAGTCCAAGAGTATTATAGCGTGCTAAGACTATCATCATCTTCTTTCGAATTGACAACCTTTTTCTTACCCTTTCCACTCATACACGTAGACTTGCATTGAGTAGAATGTGGATTGTCACCCAGCTCAGAAATTACAACTCCTTTTGCTTTCTTCCTGGGTGGAGGATCATTAGGAGTGATATTCTTGTGGACTGAAACTTTAGGATGAGCCACACATGTAGAACAAAGCGCACAAGAACACATTTCGGGTGAAGGGTTAGTAAAAAAATAAGTCGAAAAAATTAGAGAAATTTTGCTAATGGTGCTCACCAAAAACATCAGAAGCTCCCCTGCAAAAAAAATAGGGAGATTCAGCGATGAAAAATGTAACTCAGAGACTCACTGAATGACTTCGGCGAGCTGAAGGAGCATCGCCAAAATTTTCAGAGGCACCTACATAATCAATGCCATTTAGGCAATGGGAAAACCAATCAATAATGTGCCGAACTCATTCGGCGAGCTTGATGAAGCTCGCCAACACATGCTTAACATACCACCAACACATCTTTTTTCAATGATTTATTTGACACCCAACGATAGGGTCGTCTTAACCCCTAGGCCACTAAAGTCATCGCTTGGGGGCCCCATTTTTAAAAAAAAAATACTTATAAATGTTATTTTTTGTAAAAATAAATAAATTATATGTACTATGAGTTTTATGATTTTATCAAGGAAATTGCATATGAGATGAACATATAACCTGAATTTCGTAAGAATCAATTTGATGAAAATATTGATAACGAAATCACAAAGTCAGTAGATCAAGTTATTTTTTCACTTCAAAATAGAATTGAATCAATTGAAGTATATGGAAATATTTTTGATTTCTTATTTAGTGGTAAATTGAGATCACTAGATGATGAGAATTTTAAAAATTGTCTTAACCTTGAACTTTCTTTAACACATAGTTATTCTGATATTGATGGTTTAGATTTATTTTTTGAATTAAAAGTGTTAAGAGAAATAATACAAGTAGAAGATATTGATCTAATAAAAATACTCAATCAAATAAAAAGACTTATTCTTTTCCAAATACACGTATTGCTTATAGAATAATATTAATAGTTCATGTAATCATTTCCTCAGCCGAAAGAAGTTTTTAAAAAATAAAATTGATTAAATCTTATTTAAGACCAACAATTTCTCAAGAGAGCTAATTGAATGGATTAGCTATATTATCAGAAAATGAATTATTAAAACAAATCGATTATAAAACAGTAATTAATGACTTCACATCTAAAAAAACTAGAAAAATAGATTTTAAATAAAAGTATATATGATGAAAAAATATATATATTAGGGCCATCTCTTGAATTTCGCTATAAGCCCCAAATCTTATTAAGTCGGTCCTGCCCAAACAAATCAACCCACCCAAACATGATTAATTCTAACCTACCAAAGATGATTCAACAGCCAGGGTACTCATACTTCCACATTTAATGGTTCAAATTCAATAAGACGACGATTTGCCCTTAAGAAAGACGTCACTCTATCCATCACTGGGTCAAATCAAGTCGATTGATCAAATTTGGGGTTGCCCTTAATAATGATAACTCTTACACATTTAGATGTTGAAAAAATAAAAAATCTTAATTACTTATTTAACATTCAGATCATAATAATACATTTAAATACTATGATATGTATTCAGATTCAAATATCATAATATGTATGTGTATACATACAAATGTCTTAATCTTATATAAAAATAAGTGAGCCTTTAATTACACATATAAGGAAATTTTTAGGATGAATCAATAAGCGTTTTCGATCAAGAATTTCTCTATATTTAAACCCAAAATCGTTCATTAATAAAGAGATCTTATATATCTTACCACCTAGTTAATGGTAGTTGTTTTCTTTCTTTAATGTGTTAGCTTTTTTATTCCAAGACACATGGATAATTGGAGTGCATGAGTCATGGACCATCATCTCAGGCTTTAATTCTCTCTTATCAGTTTACCAATCAATTACAATTACAACATTCAAACTCATCAATAACTAGAATCATGACAAAGGATCAAAGTTAGTTTGCCATTGATCATGAGTTAAAATGGCAAAAGTTGTTCCTTTGTGCATGACTGATATAAAATGATCAGAAAAAGGGATAAATCATTGTCCCACAAAATAAAAAAGATGAGATGATACAAGGAAAAAACAATGAAACATACCACAAGTGGACTAGCCAAAGCTTTAACTTTGGGCATGTAAATATACATAAAAAAGGCTTTTTTAGAATTTATGATTACAGACAGAATATGTCATGAGGGGATTGTACTTAATAATTACATCTTTCTTCTTAATTGATGTACGTCCTTCTCTTATCTTCTCTTTCCACATTGTTGTGGACCCTAAAATTTGTTGGACATATCCACATCTAGCTTGTGTTTCCCTCTAATTGGTTGGGTTTGGGGGGGGGGGGGTCTATTATTGAGTTCATTAAAGATAGAATATAATTGAAGTTTGATTAAGAATATCAAATTAAATGCAAGAAAGAATAATATTGAAGTACAAGTTCAGTGTTATCATCTGATCATATACTTTATTTTGTCTAATTAATGTGACACTCTTTTTTTGTTATTTTTTAAAAGAATATTTACTCAATAATATTTAATTTTAAAATAATTATTTTATTATTAAATAAGATAATTTATAACTATATAAATAACTTTGACTTAGTTTAAATTACAAATATAAAAATCTTTCTTTCTATTTTTAACTTTGTATCACCTAAATAGCATCACAAAAGTTGAAGCAAATGATACAAAACTTATAACACTGCAATAAATTGACAATTTTTATTATTGTATTTTTAAACTACTAGAACAACAATATTATAAATTAAAATATCCCAAAAGTTCAAATGAATTACTATAGTTTTAGTTGAGAGAGAGAGAAAACTGCTCAATATCTATTCATTTATGCTCATTTTGACTGTTTAAAATTATTACTTCCACTGGTTATAGTAGGCAGAATATTGGCTAATCAAGAATTCGCATATCAGAAATGAAAATAAGAATGTTGAAGTGAATGTGTGAGTGTATTAGATGATATAGGATTAAGAACGAAGATACTAGGAACAATATGGGAGTGACCTTGTGATGAATACGATAAGAGAAGCAAGATCGAGATGGTTCAGACAAATGAAGAGAAAATGTCCCGATGCTCCAGTGAGATGTTGACTATAGAGAGTCTGAGTAGAGGTACATACAAGCGAAAACGTATTGAAAAGAGGTGAAGACATGATTTGAAACTCACGTGTCCTACTGAAGAGATGACCTGAATAAAAGAGTACAGAGGACCATGATTAAGGTAAAAGTTAGTAGGTAATAATAACTTTGTTTAGTTTTTCTTATCAGTTGTATTGGTATTTTTTTCCTCCTCCTGCTTTCTTATACTTCTTATTACTATTATCTATTGTTTCTTTTGCTTCAGTTATCTTACTATTTGTTGGTGCTACTGATATTTTCTATTGTATTCTTTTCTCGGCTCTTGTTTTGTTATGCTTTATTAAAGCAGATGGTCTATCAAAAACAATCTCTCTATCCTTACGAGATAATTATAAGGATAAGGCTGCTACACATAATTTTCTGTGTACTCACATATAAAATTTTACTAGATATGTTATTACTGATATATTATTACTGTAATTTGTACTTCCACAAGCCAATTTTTTTTTGTGCTTTAGAAAAAATGTCATTCTATTATTATGAAATATTAACCAAATTTACTTTCTATTTTATAATTACTGAGTAATTTATATCCATTTTAACAGAAATATTGATGACTTATTAGAAAAAATCAATTTTTTTTATTTTCTTAAATATCATAACTAGTCAAAATACCTAATATAAATTGGGAGGAGGAAGTAACAAAGAGAAAATGGATAAACTTGCATCTTTTTCTTTGACGGATTGGTTCTACCTAGAGCTGTCAATATGGGCTAGCCCACCTTATCCGGGCTAACTCATACAGGCTTTGACATTTTACGGGTCAGGTCGGGCTAGCCCATTTTTGGTGTGGGCCAGAAAACGGTCGGCCCAACCCACAAGTACGTGGGCTACAGGCTTGCCGGGCCAACCCACTTTTTTAAAAATTATATATTTTTTATAATTATTAAAATAAATTATAAATTATAATTTAAAAATATTATCATAAATATCGACAAAACAATATTACATCATGTTAATGTTACTACTTGTTAATCAAATCCACAAATAAAACTATCTTTATAATATTTATTAAGGTTTTTTCAAATAAAAGTATAAATATATAAATAGAAATATTAACCTAATTGTTTTGTCACATTAAAACACAAAAAATGTGACAATATTCCAACCATAAAAAAGTTAAAAATAAACTCCTTAAAAAAATCATGAAACTTATGGCGTATCTAACACATCATGAAATCTATGGCGTATCCAACACTTCATGATCATTTTCATCAAGCATATCTGAATCAGTTTGTGACAAGGTTGTCTTAACATCTTTATTTTCATCTGCAATTTATATGCGGTTTCAATTAGTTAAATATTAAATAGATTTTGAGTTTGGATTCTCTTTAATTTTAAATTTTAATATTATATTATATTTTTTTAATTATTTTTATTTGGCCCACGGGCCGGCCCTACCTATATTTCTCAAGCCCCACAAATCAGCAGGCTTATTCAGGCCGACCTAAAAAGCCCTTTTCTTAAATGGATTCCAAAAATCTTAGCCCAGCCCTATTAAATCCCGGGTTAAGCCAGGCTGGCCCAACAGGCCTAGCCCATATTGACGGCTCTAGTTTTACCAAAAAGAGAAATAATTATAAAATAAATAAATAAGTAAATACAAAACTATCAACAAGGACAAAACAAAAAGTAAAAGTAACAAACCAAAACTGAGTCAAAAAAATAAACGCGTTAAATATGATTGTTAAAATTCTTGATTACATGAAGTTTAATAATTGATTGAAAAAAAGTTTGAATTATGAGAAGCAACTTGATTACTGTATTTGATTGCATAATTCAATTATTAATAATAAAATGTTTTATTTACTTTCGAATTTCCCAAGGTAAACAAACTCACCCACCCTACCAAACCTCATAACAGATAAATATTATGCTTTTATAATTTGATTGTTTAACTATATAATTAACGACCAAGGGTTATCGTGAAGTGATAAATACTCTGCATTTTTAATTAGAAGTCTTAGATTTGAGTCGTCTCTGTTAGATAGTGTTTTATCTCCAATATGAAACTTTTCAATGCGAATTCAAATTTAATTGTATAGTTATAGAGATTTTTAATTTTTTTTTATATATAGATTAAGTAACAACAATGTAAAGAATTTCTTGGAGAAATTATTTAATTGAATTTTAAAATTATCCATAGTCTTAATTATTCTTTTGAACTTAGCTATTTAATATACTGCACAATTTCATCATAAGAGAATGAAGTACATATACATGGATTTGTGGTCCATGTGATTTTTTTAAAAATAAAAAATATTTTTTTGTTGATTTTCAAAAAAAATTCAGATCAAATTACTTAAAACAATATTGGCTAAAACTTCGCCTTTAAGGTAACAAACTGATAATATTTGGCTAAAGATTGTAAAATTTCAGCCAAATGTTTTTACAAATAATGTCTTGAAAGAAGAAATGCATTGTTGAAATAATAACAGTTGAAATAAAAGTTATTATAATTAAAGTAGGAATTAAAAAAATAGACAGTTACAATTCTATTATGATGGTTAAAAAACATTTTATTTGACTAAAGATAATGAAAGTCTTAGTTTTTAGGAAAAATTACTTAAATACACAACACTTCTTTACCTATTCTCAATATTTCCCTACTCTTTTACTAAAATACAAAAATCCCTTATTTTTCCCCAATTCAACTTAACGGATACTTTATTAGTTTAAGTATCCGCCCGTTATTAATTAAAGTATCCGCGCTGCTATATTATGCATCCGCTCGTTAATTAAGTATCCGTGCTGCTAACAACTTAATAATTTAAGTATCCGCCCGTTATTAATTAAGTATCCGCGCTGCTATATTAAGTGTGATCCACACTGCTATATTATGTATCCGAAAAACACTAAAAAAAGGGATTTTTGGTAATTAATGAAAAAGTAGGGAAATGAAGTAATTTCTTTCTTATACTATGTCATTTGCCTAGTTTTTACTAGTTTTTTTTAGTGACTTTGGCCCAAAAAATTACACAATTAAAAAGGGTGAAAATCATTTTTACTCTCAAATTTTGCTTTCGAAATCAATCTCATCCCTCAACTTTGAACAACAATTAAATTTCCCCGTTTATCCTAATTAAATTTTTAAAATATTTATTTTATCCTTTTATCATCAACTTTTTTTTTCTACTTTTTTTAAAAATCATGATATTTCTTTTTTTTATCTGGAATCATATAACAAATTTTTCATAAAAGCATAAACATTATCTTTTGAATGAAAAAAAAATGAGAAATACTAATTAAGTATATAAGTTAGTGATGTTCTATGATGAAGTAATTAAATTAGCATAATGAGAAAAATGATTTTACTAATAATAATCGAAACTCTAATATTTATTCTACAAGTGAAAATAGCAGAGAATAATAAATATACAAATATATTTAGGTTTTAAATTATTTTAAACTATAATTTGTGTAATGAATACCCCCACGCGAATAGATTAGATTAAGCATCTCATAGCCTCTCGAAGATAGGTACGTTCGTTTACGCATCAATCCGCAAGACTCTACTAGAAGACACCCTGTTCTTTAATTTATGAAATCTGTGAACCTAGTGCTATGATACCAATTTTTTAATTTGGGGGAAAACTCCAAAACTCTCTTTGAAATTTTGATTTTTGAAGTGTTTTGAAAGATAAAATTCGAAAATAAATGATATAGAACAAACTAAAGTACTTATCAGCACAAATTTTCTCTCGAAATAGGGGTTGTTTCAGCCAAAAATGGCCTGCTAACCGTTGACTACATATATTATTACTTGACCCTCATTCTAAAAATAATTGTTTTAATTTACTCGTTTAATTTATGAAATCAGAAAAAAATTAATATTTTGTATTTCTACCCTTAGTATTAAATAACTGGATAAACTAGTAGTAGTTAAATTTAAAAGTTCAAATCATTATTAATAAATGTTAATTTGGTAAAATCCACCTCTAATTAAATTTTTGTAAGGATCATAGCAAGAAGAACCAAATAATATGAAACACATGGAGTAAGAGAGTGGATAAAGACAAAAATAAATGCATACATACATATACACATGCTTAATGCATACTATATTAGATTTCATGACAATTTCATAAAAATATTATTCTACTTATAATGTTAATGAACTAAAAGAAAAAGTTATCAATACCTAGATTAAAAAATAAATTATACTTATATAAAATAAAGAGGTATTACATATATGTGATAAACAAGGGCAAAATGGTCAATGTATAAGATATAGAGGAGAGTTTGATTATTAGAGTATTCAATTTTGAGGGGGAGTTTAATTTTTAAAGCAAAGTTGGTCAGAATTGAAAAACAAATCAATTCCTTGAGAAAGATGAACTACTACAATATATAAATATTGTATAAATATTATTTATTAATGTATATACATCATTGATATATAGTTATACATTAAATATATACACAATTTAATATTATTTATACAATATCGATACACTATATAATTAATTATACAATATCATCATAATACATATATCTATGGTCATATAAAGTAGAAATTTTTTAGCCTATATTAGGTACTATAGCTACAGTTTAAGAAAATTGTAATTCGCGGCTAAAGTTTCTCCCATTCTTGCTATTCGCCTGATTTGTATAATTCGTCTAATTTGTATAAATTTAGAATTTGTATAATTTGGTTCCTGATTGTATAAATCCAGAATTTTGTATATGTTTACCCTAGATATTTGTATACGATTTATGAAAAAATTATAATAAATTACCCTGTTTGTATATTGGCAAGTGAAATATACAAACGAAGTTCTGAAAAATTCATAAATGTATAAATACAAAATTTGTATATACTTACCCTATTTGTATATTCGCAAGTGAAATATACAAACGAACAGAAATATACAAATCGAAGCCTCCATATCAAAAAGAAACTATAGCTATGGAATCGAATCTATAGAAATAGTTTGGGGTGGGTGTTTGGTTCTAGAAAAGTATGCACCGTATATCAAACTTCAATTTGGTTCGGTTTGATTTTTCTACTTCAGTTCAATTTAGTTTGGTTTTCTTAAATCGATTTTTCGGTGTGAATGAAAAATAAAATGAGGACAAAATCAAAGTAAAAGATACTTAAAAATTTAAAAGTATGTTAAGGAATGATGTGTCTTGCCATGGAACACTTATTGTGCTAACTAAAAGACTATATTTATCTTTGTCAAGAACATTGTGCCTCCAATTACTTCTCGAAAAAATAAGGATGAAGACGGATTCCTTTACCTAACGTACATTGATAAAAATATGTTTTGGTTTCTCTTGAGATTAATATTTAGAAGTTAACTATTGAATTGTACATTTGTTGCTACTTTGATTTGTTCATGAATGCTTTAATTCTTAGTTAACTTTTTATTTTTAGTTAAGAGAAAACACATAAGCATACATTTTTTGAATTTTTTTAAAATAAGAATTTGGTTGTTTGGTGCACCGACGTTCTAATACTCTTACATCGAACACCGAATCGAAAAAACTGAACTTTTGAAAAAATAACACGATATCGAATCGAAAAACCGAATTAGTTCAATTCGATTTTTTGATTTTCTGATATTTATACCCACTCCAAATTATAAAATCTTATTATGTCTATTATGTTTGCTATTAATAAATTTTTAACTTTTTTTTCACCTGAACAATTATATAAGAATCCCAAACAAATATACAAAACAGAATACGAAATATAAATAAGTACTTACTAATTATCTAGTCAGTGTGTGCCCTTTATACGTGTCTTCTTCAATGCGATAAATATAAATAGTTAATATAGATTGTATCAAATTTTATATATTATATTATTTAATAATCTGAAGAACAAACCTAAAATATTTTTTAAAAAGCAAGATACTAATTAGAGTTAGTATAAAAAACAAAGAAAATAATTGCATTATAATAGGCACAACCATCCAAACAAGCTGAGGTTTTAAATTTTTCTCAATATTCCTATATGACAATTATAATCAATTTTTGAGTATTTTGGATAATTAAAAGGAAGGGTTCTGATATTTTTTATATTACATATAAGGAAAAATGATACTATAATGAAAAACAAAGTGGTATATGTGAAAATTGAAATTATATTTCATTTGGGACGTGGGAAATTCTTGGAATGAGGATTGGTTCCTTTTGTCTATAAAGAAAGCTGCATATGGATTGATGTCTTTTTAGTAAAGTTTTTCAATTCCAATGATGTCAAAAGTAACTAATATATATCAATTAAATATTTTTTAAATGAGATACATTATAATAATAATAATAATAATATAATTAGAGTAATTTCACAAAATAGGTTGAAAAGGATAAAATATACATAGACCTTATCACTATCTTAGAAGTAGAGATGTTGTTTCTGATAGACCCCGGCTCAAGAAAAGAAAAACAGTTCATAGTAGTATGAAGAATGAAATAATGTAAATAAAGACAACCATGACAAAATACTACATGCAACCTGGCAAATCATCTTAAACAATAGTCATAACAATATACAACGATAATCAAAATGTAAATAAATTACAAATAATAACCAAACTCAAAGGACAAAGAAACTATAAGAGTAATGCAATGCTCAACTAACTAACTTACCACCCTAATGTGTCCTCCATAACCTTCTATGTAAGGTCACATGCTCAGTAAGTTGAAGTTACGTTATGCATGTGTAATCACCTTTGCCCAATATTTCTTCTGCCTATAGCCTTTACCTCTCTTGAAATCATCCATACATTTTCTTTACACATGTCCGAACCATCTCAACCTCGACTCGTTATTAGATACATTACTATAAAACTAATTACATTATCAATATAATTTAACTTGTAATAATAAACAAATTAATTATATTTTTTATATCAGATTACCAATTGAAGTGATTAATATTTATCATAAGGATTTCCTTGACCTAATTATGTGAATAAGTTTTACACATTATCGTCTAATATTAATATATATTTGAAGTGTAGTTTTGACGTAACTGATAAATTTGTTGTCTTGTGAGTAAGAGGTTATGAGTTCGAATTGTTGATACAATCTCCTTGAAGAAATATAGAATACGGCTGCAAGACCGCATATAATAGACCTTTGTGATTCAACTCTTTTCCAAATCCCATATATAATGAGAGATTTATACAACATACTGTTTTTTTTTTTTTTTTTTGTTAGACATTAGTATCTTTAGACTATTTACTTTTAATATGATTGTATTTATATATATTATATAAATAAAATAAAAGAAAGAAAAAGAAGTATTTTTTTCACTATGGCAAACAAAACACTTTTCTAGAATCCGAGGTTGCCTCTTCTTTCACAAAAGCTTCAACTGTTTAATTTCTTTAGCTTTTAGGTCAAACCATTGAGACAACAACATTTTCAATATAGATGCTTTGATGAATTTATTCTTTAAATTATAAGGGAAATTAACCTAATTATATTTCATATGTTTATTTTAATTAGTATCCATTATTTCATTTGCTTTGTATTATCTTGATATTATTTTGTTATATTTTTCTTACACTCCTACTTGAGTATCTTTTCTTTTGAGTTGAGGCCTGAGGGTCTATCAAAAACATTTTTTCTACTCTGCAAAGATAGAAGTAAGATATGCGTACATCTTATCCTCCTCATACCTTACTTGTAAGATCACACTGAATATATGTTATTGTTGCTTATTTTATTATCTCATGTATTTTGCTTATTTAAGTCTTTTATTAGACTTCTTGGAAATTATTTATAAATCCTTTGAAAATCTGAAAATTTAATACATTAGATGTTAATTCTGAAACCGTGTTCTTTTACAATATTATTATTATGATAACATTGCTACTCGTACTTTCTCTCCATCAATCCTAAATTTAGCTTTTTGATGAGGAAAAAAAGAGCATATTTCTCTTTTTCATTGAACTAAACATAAGACAAAAAGTGTATCAAAAAGAAAATATTATACACCTTTGGTGGGGGGTGGGAGATCTAAAAAGTATATGCATTAAAAGAATAATTTTCATTTGTTTGATGTATTTTTAGAACACAAATTAAAGAGCTTTACCATCTAAAGGACAATTGTATTATAATAAGTCTTTTGAATGAAAAGAAAATGTCTTGCTCTATTCTTATACTGTCACAATTTTATAATTACTTCCCCATCTCAAATTATTTGTCTTCTTATTAAAAATGTATACATTGTTTAAGAAGTTTTTAAAAAAAATTACTCATTTTATTTGATCGTAATTGTTTTTAAAGATTACAAACATCTCAATTATATTACATAAATAAAATAGATATTAAATAAATAGAGGTTATAGTTTAAAATATAAATAAGGGTACAACAACAACAATAATAATAACAACATGCCCAGTGAAATTTGGCAAGTGATTTCCGGAAATGTTAGAATGTATGCATATCTTACCCTTACCTCGCGGATGCAGAGAGGTTGTTTCCGAAGGACCCTCATTAGCTCAAGTACAACAAATTAAAGTAGGTGCAAAAAGAAATAATGACAATGAAGAAAGCATAGCAACTAATAAGTATTACAATAATCGACGGATAATAAACAACAGATGATTAAAAAATCAGAAGAAAGAAACTACGTACAAGAATAAGACTGATACTATGACAAACACCACCTATCTTAAACCTGTCAAAAAAGAAAGAGAAAACTAACCTTCCACCATAATTTGTGACCTTGACACCCTCCTATATAAGATCATATTTTCGGTAAACATATGTTGTGTCATGACCTATCTATTTATTTCTCCACAATACTTTTTTGGCCTACCTCTACACTTGTGCGTATCCACCATCCAACCTCTCACACACTTTCACTGGGCATTTACGAATCTCCTTTTCACATGCTCAAACCATCTCAGTCTCGCTTTCCTCTCTTGTCCACCGTACCACTAAGGCCACTCTCACCTTATCCCGGATACCCTCATTCCTAAACTTATAATTCTATGTTCATACATCTATTTCAACATCTTCTTTACTATAATTTTCATCTTTTGAACATTGGAGTTCTTGACTGGCTAACACTCCATTTCATACAACAAAATTGGTACCATCACTCCATAAAACCTATCTTTTAAGTTTAGGTGGTATCTTTTAATTCATCACACAGAACTCTGAAGGAAAACCTTCACTTTATTCATTTTGCATCAATGTGATGTGTAACATCATCATCGATCTCTCCAGTACTCCTTTGGATTAAAAAATTAAGAAACTTGAAACTATCTCTCTTAAGGATTTCCTATGTGTCAAGTCTCAGTTCCACATCTGTCTCAGAAATTGAATAACTGAATTTGCACTCGAAATATTCAAATTTTAGTCCTGCTCAACCTGAAACCTCTAAACTTCAAAGTTTATCTCCAAACATCCAACCTAACATTAACTTTGTTGCATCTCTTATCAATCATTACTATGTCGTCTACAAATAACATACACTATTACACTTTATCTTGAATATATTATGCTAATTCATCCATTATCAATGCAAATAGAAATGGTTTAAGCGTCAATCTCTGATGCAACCCCATATTGGTTTTAAAGTGCTCCAAGCTAAGTCCCTTCCTATCGTTCTAACCTGAGTATTGACTCCATCATGCATGTCTCTCATTGCCTTAATACATGCATCGATACACCTCTCACCTCTAAGGATCTCTGTAGAACTTCCCTCGAGATTTTGTCGTAGGTCTTTTCAAGGTCAATAAACACCATATGTAAATTTCTTTTCAATTTTCTATATATCTCCACTAATATCCTCACGGGATGAATAGTTTTTGTAGTTGATCACCCTGACATGAATCATTATATTGTCACAATTTGAAATTATTAGTCTTATAAATGTCATTTATAAAATTTTCACATATAGAATTGTAGACAGTAAAATTCGCGTCAAGAAAATAATAAGCAAGACTGTAAAATATCACAATAATTGTAGTATTATATTTCAAATATGAGCATTACAATCTCTATGAATAATGTGATTTGTCTTTTCAAATATAAATTCAAGGGTTTGTGAGCTTGATCTTGAATCTTGATAAACTTGTTCTTGAATTGTACTTGGATTCAAGGGCCTTCGAGCTTGATCTTGAATCTTGATGAACTTGATTTTGACTTGTACTTGAATTCAAAGGTTTTTTGAGGTTGTTCTTGAATCCGGTCTTGATCTTGAGTTGTTCTTGAACTTGAATGCTTGAACTTGTAGCTTATAGAGAAATTTGTGGCGTTTGATCCACGAGCTCTGGCTTCTTGTTAGAATTTCGTAAGTTCTGAATTATGAGGACCCTTTTTATAGTTGTAGAGAATGGAGGAGTTTATGAGAACTGGTTTTTTTTCTACCAATCAGATTTAAGTTACATCATGACGATATTTGATTGGCTGGAACACGTCACTTGTACACAAATGACACATTTTTATTGGTCTTTGATTGAGATAGACATTTCATGTCATTTTGCCAAATGACATGTTCCGATTGACTTCTCATTTGACTTGACATATTACGTCATTTGACACATGATACCAAACTGGACCTTCAGGATGAGATGACATTTGGCTTCACAAAGTGGGCTTATCATTTATAGCCCAAAATTTGTGCCGGAAATTTAGGCCCATTTTTCACTGACCCACCCAAACATCCCATTAAAATATGGATAATTTATGGGTAAACTACGGGTCATATATGGGTATTGTAGATTTTTCTCCAAACTTACAAAGAAGCGACTATTTTCAAAATTTTAGAAGTGATTTTTCAGCAATAATTTCGTTGTTTCTTCACGAATCACAGTTACAAAGATAATCTGGTAAGTCTCTCAATTTCTCCTCCCCTGAATCCTTTTTCCTCATCTTCCCTCTTTCTCTTCTTTTTCTTTTCTTTGAAATTTAGGGGTAGGGTTTGTGATTAATCCCCTGAAATCCTCTTTCTTGTTTCTGAATTCTATTGTGATAAATAATTCCTTATTTATAAGAATTGTGAATGTAGTTTACAGTTTGAATATTTTTTTATAGAATAGTGAATTTCGTGTTTGGATTTTTTGTTTTATAGAATGTTGAATTTCATGTTTTTGGCATCTCTTTTGGTTTGTCGTTTGTATATGAAATTGTTATTTATGTTAGGAAAAGATGTCAATGGAGGCTAATGAAGACGTTTATGAGGAACCTTGTGAGATTAGTTCATCAGTCCCTACAAAACTAGCAAAAAATCCGACTTCTAATGTTTGGAAATTTTTTCTGAAATTGCCTCGTGCTACATGTAATGAAAGGTTAAAAGCTCAATGTAAGGTATGTAAGAATATTTTTATAGCAGACTCTAATTCTGGAACTTCAAATTTGAAACGACATATTAGTTCACACTTAGACAAAGGACAAAAACATAGGATTGAGCCAATTGATCAAACATTTTATCGTGAGAAAGTATATGTGGTCATTCTCAAGCACAACTATCCTTTTAGCTTTGCCGAACATCAAGGAAATAGATATATCCATTTATACTTAAACTCAACTGTGAAAACAATTTCAAGAAATACCGCCAAGTCTGATTTTTTGAAGATGTATGATAGGGAAAAATAATATCTAAAAAATGAGCTCACAATGATTTCTAGGAGAGTGTGTTTGACTTCAGACATGTGGACTTTTTTAGCGTCAAATGGATATATGTGTTTAACTGCTCATTATGTTGATTTGAATTGGATTCTTATTAAAATAGTCTTGATTTTCCGCCATGTGCCCCCTCCACATTCTGGTGCTGTTTTGGGTACTTTACTAATTGAGTTCGTTAAGGAATGAGGTATTGTAAAAAAGATCTTCTCTCTTACTTTGAATAACGCTACTTGTAATAAGGGTGTGGTAGCTAATTTAAAAGAACACTTATCTTTGATGCAAGCACTAGTTTGTGATGGAAAGTTCTTTTATGTTCGTTGTGGAAACCACATCTTGAATTTAATTGTGAAGGCGGGATTGGAAAAAGCTAATGCAACTATTGTAAAGATTAGAGAAGGTGTTAAGAATATTAAACATTCAGAAGGAAGAATCTTAAAGTTTGTGGAATGCATCAAAAATCTTGGGTTGCCATGTTTAAAAAGCTTCGTCAAGACATGACAATTCGTTGGAATTCCACTTATCTGATGCTTGAAAGTGCAATCCTCTACCAACAAGCTTATATTCAATATAAATTGATTGATACTGATTTTAAACATGGTCTTTCTGAGGAGGAATGGAAAAGGGTAGAGACGATTGCTCAATTTTTGAAACCGTTTTATAACATTACTATATTGTCCTCTGGAAGTCGATATCCAACTGCTAATTTGTATCTACATAGCGTGTGAAAAATTTAGAAGTTATTAGAGGACGAAAAATGTAGTTTTGATCCAATTATGAGTGAAATGGCTACATCAATGTTAAAGAAATTCAAAAAAAATTGAAATTCTTACCGTATGATTTTATCACTAGCCATTGTTCTTGATCCTCGATATAAGCTTAATTTTGTGAAGTTTATTTTCTCTAAAATTGATTTATGAGACTTTTGAAGCAAATGTTAAAGTCGTTGAAGATCATTTACATTTGTTATTCAAAGAATACTATGTACCTTTGACCACAATTTCCTTGTCGGGGGAAACTAGTAATGAAATGAGGGATGAACTTGAGGAGTTCGATACGTTTGATACTCAGTTGGGGTGTGGTAAAAATAAAACACAACTGGCTTTGTACTTGGAGGAGCCCAATCTTGACCGTAAAGTAAATTCAGATTTGGATGTACTTGCCTATTGGAAGGAAAATAAACGAAGATATTCCAAACTCTCATTGATGATGAGGGACGTCTTGAGCATACCTATTACCACAGTAGCCTCTAAATCTACCTTTAGCATTAGGGGTCGTATTATTGGAAAATATACAAGTTCTATTTTACCTGCAAATGCGGAGGCGAAGTTATGTATCTATAGATTGACTTTGTGGGAAAGAAGGTAAATCATTCTACACATATTACATATTTACTTTGTTTTGCTACAAATTGGTGTTCCAGTAAATAATTTTTCTTCCTTTTGTTTGTTTTCTTAAGGTTTCAATTAATTTGATGATAAGATTGCGGTAGATGTTCAGCTGTATTTTGATAGAATGCAACAAGCTTGCAATTGATCTTTTAGGCTGACATGCTTTAGTTGGGGTAAGCTTTATCTTTTTTTTCATTTAAAAGTTCGACAAGAACCAGTATTTAATGAGCTGTGACGCAAAAGACTTTCACTCATATGCAACAAAATGTTTAAACTTATTTTTGTATTCAGTTAGATCTATGTCAAAATCAGAATTAGTGTCTGATAGCTCATTGTTGGAACCCAACTCATTTTTTAAATTTGTTTCACATTGTGCAGCAAGTCCAAATGTAGTTTTGAGGAAGTGGAAACACTGCGGAGATGAAGAAAGAGGCTGCAAGATCGACTATATAAAATAACATTTTACTTATGTTTTTCGTTTATTATATTAAAGCATGTGATCTTATTATGTTTTTATGCATTAGACGAATATTTTAGACAGTGTTTGCTGTAAATACTTTTTGGTTACATTCAAATGGAGTCCAATGAAGATTGTTGCTTATTAGTAATTTGGAGCTATCAAAGTTTTGCTCTATGTATGAGGTGTTTTTGTGTATTTCTGCTAGTGTGTTGAAAAGAAAAGAAATTGGTGTAATTGTAGTAGTTTATGTAAGTTGCTTTTGTTAACACTTGTCTCTTTCCTTACATTTTTCTTTTATTTTTTATATTTTACTTGTACTTTGCTAAGTTATTTTATTTACTTTGGGGTCCATTTTAATCAACTAAAGTATGGAGAGCAGATGCATTAACTGTGGAGTGGAAACAGAGCTATGAAACTATTTCAGCTTATTTTCTCGGAGATGAGAGAACTATTGGAGAATTGATGCTCTAAAATGGATATAACTAGTATTTTATCCAACCCATATTATATCCAAACCCATATTTTACCCATATTAAAATGGGTGGATTGAATTATAACCCATTTTTAACCCGCCCAAAGTTTACCCAACCCGCCCATTTGCCACCACTAGCCCAAATCAATGGACTAGTCCAATGAAATTGGACTTTAAATAAATTCATATTTATTTGACTTAAATAATTAGTCAAATTATATTATTGGAAAAATTGTATAAAATAGCAAACTATTAATTCAAATTAAATGTTATAACCACAGTTTGATTTAATTGTAACCCGTAGCAAACTGTTGTCATTCGTCTCTCTCCCTGAAATTCTCGCTCGCCACTCTCCTTTTCTCGTTGGCAGTCTCTCCCTCACCTCTCTCACTTTTATACAAACACAAATGTATAAAATGTGTATGTGTTTGTATAAAGTGAGAGAAAATTGTTTATATACATATCTTTTTGTTCGCCTCTCTCCCTAGAGAATCTCGCTCGCCACTCTCCCAGATCTCGCTCCCCACTCTCTCTCACTTTATACAAACACAAATGTATAAATTGTGTTTGTGTTTGTATAAAGCGAGAGAAAATTGTATATACAAATACATATATTTTCGTCCTATACACTTATAATTATACAAATACAGATCTTTCCCTGCCCAGTTTTCTTTTGTCTTTCTCTCTTTCTCACTTTATACAAACACATATTATACAATTGATTCTTTTGTATATGTATACCGAAACAGATTATACTTATACAATTGATTCTTTTGTATATGTGTGCCGAAATATACATATTAATAGCCATAGCAAACATAAAGTTTGCTATGGAGTGCAATTATACAAACTATAGTTATAACATACAAATATGATTTTTATGTTTGCTAAACCTAAAATTTACTTATATTAATCCACAATATTTATTTGAACGAATATATCTTAATTTTAATATAACCCGAATCATTTTATAAATTTATATCCAATAAATTTAAATGATTACAAAAATATCATACCAAATACCATATAATTTTAGTCAAGGTATAAAAAAAAATTGATATCGATATATTTTTGTATCTACCATGTACCATGCCCAGTTGCCCACCCCTAATTGCTACACAGTAAAATCTAAAAAGATGAAATTAATTTTGCATTATTTTCTTTTTGTGGTTCGAGAGAATGTACTCTCATGAGCACAATACATGATATTGGGCTTATATAACTAATTTTATCGAGCTATCAGAATGGGCCCAATAGTGGGGGTTTCTCCACATTCTTTTAAGGTATAATAACATTAATATACCACATAAATAACATAGGGATTTTACGAAAAAATGTACAGCTGGCAAAAAACAATTTTCAACTACATAGCCACATGTAAATGTAAATATGTAATATATTCATATATTATAAATAGCTTATAATTGTGTATATATATAATGTATAACTATGTATCAGAGATGTATATATATGATATATACATTGTGATACAATATTTATACATTGCAACATTTTATCTTCCTTAACAGACTGATTGTTTTTTCAATCTCGGCCAACTCAAATCGCCACTAATCAGTCTCAAATTCTAGGTATGGGCTTCTCTAAATGTTTTAAGTCTTTTAATATATTTTTCCCTCAAAACAATTCACATTTATGGCAGATTAAATTTTAAATTTTGAGCTACAAAGTTCTTCAATAACGGATTGTTCCATTTTTCTTTCTTCTTCTTCCATGGCTGCTTTTCTACTTCTATTTCTTATTTTTCTCTGCATATTATGCTTCACTGAACGAAACCCACAAAATAAGATTGGGTAGGTAACATTTATGGTGAAAGTTAGGAAATAGAAAGGGATACTAGCAATATTGACAAGAATATTTATATAAGTCAATATTGCTTAGGAACTAATTACTTCGATACATTCTAGTTTGTAATATTATAAATTTTATCAATTTTTGGTGCGTCCAGATACATGTATCACGGGATACACGAGGTCAAAATTAGGTGTAGTTTACTCTAGATACACTGTAGCCAAGTGGATTCACATGTATCTTGGATACATAAATAAACTCGCTCGTCTATCTCCCATCTTGCTCACCTCTCTCCTATGTATGCTAATCACACTAGATATATACATATGCATGTATGTAGTGTGCATGTATTTGAGATACATGAATATCTCCCTCCCCATCTCGCTCGCCTCTCTCTCTGTATTTTAGTGTATGTGGTAGTAAACATGCATGTATCTAGTTGTATCTTGCCCAATATGTGATAGAAAATTCTTAATTAATGGTAAGATACGAAATTATATAAAATAATAGATATAATTAGTATATATGATATGGATGTATGTCTAATAAGATAATTTATAATTGAGTTATTTTGGATAAGAAATTTTAGACAAATAAATAATTTATCTAATTTTCCAATGACATACTAGTAACCTTGTAACCAACAATTCAAGTTGGCATCTGATAGCCTACTCACAAATGTGAAACATATAATGCAACGCTAGAATTAATTCAAATACAATAATTATGCCTTAATATAAAAAAATTCTAGTTCTTTCAGCTTTCTGTACGAGCCCAATACTCTTTAACAAGCATTCCAAATAATGAACCCTCTTTGTTTATCAACTTCTTTGGCTCATCAAACTCAACTAATTTCCCTGGAAAATAAAAAAAATGTGCAAATTGTAAGTTTCAACATATTATGAAATAGATACTTTCTTTGTATCAATCGAGGTTATGGCGAGATAGTTAAGATCCTTCATCTTTAGCCAGATGTCTCGGAATTTTAACCTAATATTGGCAAAAATTTCATTGTGGCACAATTGGAATTTTGAGATTCAAACTTTTAAATATTGACCGTGAATTTGGAAATAGAAAATACTTCTTCTATCCCAAATTATTATTTTGGAGTGTGACATAATTGTGACAAAGGAAGTGTAACATTACTATTGGAGTAAATATAAGTAACTCACCATCACTTATTGCCAAAACTTTAGTGTAATCCATAACTGTTGGAATTCTGTGAGCAACTGTTATGACTGTGCAGTCTGCAAATTCTAGCCTGATTGTTTTCTGCAGAATTGCATCTGTGGCATTGTCAATGGATGCAGTGGCTTCATCTAACACTAGAATTCGACTCCTCTTCAACAATGCGCGTCCCAGACAGAATAATTGTCTTTGTCCCATGCTCCAGTTTGATCCATCGTGTAGAACTGAAAGTATTGCGGAAAACAGGAGTCGTAAAGGGTGATCTTGAACTTTTGGCCACGCTTAGTAAATACTTTTAAAATGATCTATGTTTACCTGAGGAATCTAGTCCCCCTTCTTTTTCTTGGACAGCCTCTCTAAGCTGACACTTATCAAGAACCTTTAAGCAACAAAATTCTGTTAGTAACTTAGAATCATTAGAAATGAGACAACTTGTATATATATATATATAAAACTTACTTCCCATATCTGGTCATCACTATATTTTGATAAGGGGTCTAAATTGTATCTTACAGAACCTGTAAAGAGTGTAGGATCTTGTGGAATAATTCCAATATGCGACCTAAGGTCATGAAGCCTAATCGTTGAAATATCACATTCATCGATGATGATCTTTCCATCTGTAGGCTCAACTAGTCGAAACAATGCACTGATAAGAGTTGTTTTCCCACTGCCTGTTCTGCCTACAACTCCAATCTTTTGTCCCCCTTCAAATGTACAACTAATACCTTGAAGAACTAATGGAGCATTTGGCCTGTACCTCACCTGTTTCAAAACAAACTTACAAAAGATTAGCGTTGTTTTGAACAGATTGACGGTTCTTGCTACTGATAAGATCATACCTTTAGGTCGCAAATTTCCACTTTGCCACGCTTAGGCCAACCAGGTAGAGGGTGGTTTGTTTGCACTAGTTCAGATTCTTCACTAGGTATTCTCATGTATTGTTCTAGTCTTTCTATAGAGATTATAGAATTTGCTATTGTGCATTGACATTGAACACACCAAACAAGAATTGCATTTAGTGATAGGCCATAGGAGAATGCCATTCCAGTAAGTCCTGTTCAGAAACAAGGTTCAATCTGTGATTTTCTGATACGCGCAAGTAGGCCTTAGATAATGTCATATATCAAAGCATAAATCGAACAAACCAGAGCTCCCGCTATGAAGAGATGTCATGCCAAGCATCCATGAGGACATGATAATCGTGCATATTATCTCCAAACGTAAAATTAACCATTCAGTTGCTGAAAATGTATGGAAAATTGGCCTAGCATTTTTATCAATAAACTCCAAGTTCTTCAAAAAGAAACGGCCTTCCTGTGCAAAAGCTCGAATCGTCATTATCCCAGAAATGCTTTCAGCTAAATGGTTGGCCACTAAAGACTTTGTCGTTCCATTTAATCTCATCAGTTCTTTAGCAGAAGAATTGTAGTATCTCTGCAAGATAAAATTTACACATTTGAAGTAAGTACTAACATTTGAAAGCTATAAGAACTTAAAAGTTAGTACACTGTCTATTACCTGAACTAATATAGTTACGTAAATCATAAGCACGATGACCAGCAGGACCTCTGGAGCGAAAAAACACAGGATGACATAGGTAGAGTATAGAATAATGATTGATCCAACAGTGTAGTTCAGTAAGAAAGGCAACTCAATGTCAACAATGCTCAAATCTGAAGATACCTGCATAAAACAAATAGATCAACCAAGTAAAACTAAGATCAGACATAGGATGATTGATCCAACAGTTCAGTTCTTACCCGACTAAGCATTCTTCCAAAAGGCGTCGAGTCAAAAAAGGACATTGGTGCAGAGAAAAGAGAGCCTGACAGTGTAGAGTAAACTGATTTTGATGCACCAAGCCCCAGCTTTACCACTAATATGGATCTTAAAATCAGAAAGAGTATTAAACTAAAACCAGTGACTGTGTAGACCCTGATTAGCTTTAATCTGCTAACACTGGAATCTTGAAGGCCAATTGCCAACTTGTAGCTCTGTATATATTGCCCAACTACAAACATTGAGTAAACAATGACTGCCAATGAGAAATACAAGAATCCTTTGTTATGCTTTAGATATTGTATGTATGGCTTCAATCCAGTGTCTCCTACTTCTCGTTCTTCTGCTTTGATTAATTGATCTCCTTTTAAAGAAACTGCATCATCACGTTCCTCGAGGAAACATTATTATCAAACTCTATCTCAGCTTCCTTAGGCCTTTTAGTAGCATAAACTTCTTGACATTTTGGATCAGAAGTAGTTTTTTGTGCATTAACAAGGTCCTGAAATTCTTCACTCTTTGTCAGCAACTCATCAAATGTACCGGATTCCATGATCTTCCCACTAGATGTTAGCTGTTAAAATGGGGATAGATTATATTATAATACATCTTCATACATCACACTAAACTTTTCTCATACAACAAGAATTAACAGAGTTCTTTATGGAGGTTACTAACCAAAATAGAATCAAATGCTGGAAGAAATTCAACTTGGTGTGTCACCAGCAGCACAGTTTTTCCTGATAGAGCTCCCATGACATAATCCTACCAAATCAAATCGCGGGAAGTTGAGAATAATTTTTAATACTAGATATGGTTTTCAAAGAAGAAAAATGGATAAGACTTTATATAAAGTACATTAAATAGACTAGTCGAGGTATGTGCATCTACAGCACTAAATGGATCATCCAAGAGGTAAATATCTGCATCCTGATAGAGGGCACGAGCTAGTTGAACCCTTTGCTTTTGCCCTCCACTCAAATTGTTACCTCTTTCTCCTATCTCAGTAAGATCACCAAATGGAAGCATCTCCAAGTCTTTCACCAGTGAACTCCTTTCTATAGCTTGCCGATATCTTTGTGGTTCCATATTAGATCCAAATAGGATGTTTTCTTGTATGGTCCCTGTCTGAATCCATGCTGTCTGAGAAACATAAGCTATCTTTCCATAAACATCAACCTGCAAAAACAAAAAGAAGAAACAGTAACATCTTCTGATTACGCCGAAACAGCAAGTATCCTCTACCAATATCAATAAAGACTTACTGTGCCATTGATGTATGGAACTTCTCCAAGAATCAGAGACAAGAGGGTAGATTTCCCTGAGCCAACTTCACCACATACAGCCACTTTTTCACCATGTTTAATATCGAGAGTTATGTCCTTTAATGTAGGCTTTAAAGAATTCATCTCCCAAGAAACATCAGTGCAGTTTATACAAATGTTCACACCATCTTGCCTTTGCTTCTTCATATCCCTTGTATGCATGTCAGGTTCCTCAAGAAATTTCACAATCCTCGACAGCGAAACCTTTGCTTCAATAAACGCCCCGACAACATCAGGGAGATTTCTAATAGGCTGTTGAACAAGATTTATAGAGGCTAGAAATGTGAAAACATTGCTGACATGAAGAGGAACTCCAAACAAGTAGCAAGCTACAAAAGTTGCAGATGAGACCAGGATAGGAGATGACCAGAACAGGAGAAGGTAGTATCCTTTTTGTGTTTGTACAGATGATAGCCACTTGGTTTCTTCTGATCTCAACTTGTTTATCGCGTCCATGAAATGTTTTTCCCAAGAATATAACTTGAGAACCTTCATATGTGCAAGTGCTTCCGTGATGGCCTTTAGCCTTTTATCTTGTGCTATCATGAGGTTAGTCTGATACTTAAGCTGCAACTTGGATAATGGGGAATTTGCTAGTACAGTTAATATTACAATCACTAATGCTGCTGATGCAACTACCCCTATAGAATAGTACATTACACATAACACTAGGACGAGCTGAAGAATTGTCGTCCATATCTGATGAAACCAAAAGGGGAATTCACCTATTTTATGAGCATCTACAGTGACATAGTTCATTATCTGGCCAGGGGAATGAGTTTTCTTGGCAGCATTTAAGACATGAAGTTGTTTGTGAAAGATAGCTGCAGTCAGTGAAGATCTTACTTGCAGTCCAATCAGTCTAGTTCTGAAGTGCCATTGCCTCTCTGCTAGAGATTCCAAGCATTTCGCAAGGAAAAAGCCGGCTGTAAGAGTATATCCCTCATACTTAAAGGATTCTCTTCCTTGAGCAACCTCGATGAAGGTATGGAGAAACAACGGTCCTGTTGTCAGCGTTAAGATCTTAATTAGAGCAAACACCCCCGATAGCAGGATGGATTTTTTGTGGCAGAGGAGTATTGCCATTAATATAGAAGGTTTTCCTAAAGGGTCTTTTCTTTTTAGCATCTGCACTTTCTCATTGAACAAGTCAAAACATGTTCCTGCTCCATCGGCTGATCTCAGATGGGGAACGTCTTCGTCCTCAAGAGTCTTATTCTTACCTTTCTTCATTAATGGATTCAACCACCAAAATGACAATTTTCCAAGAAATCCAGCATTTGCAAATGGAGTAATAATTCCATCTTCAAATTCTTGTAAAGGCTTATAAAATGTCTCATCATATTCACTTTCCTTAATAAATCCAATGCAGAGCAAAAGTATTGTTCCAAGAAAAGATAGTGCATTTAATATCACTTTGGTAGTCTCATAATTAAATTTCCACATAGATGTTATACAAAGAAACATTGCTAACAAGAATGCAATGATTGAATAAATCTTCACTATAAGGAAAGTTTGTTGCTTGCATAGGCTAATGAATGAACTTACAAATAACCATGTAATGCCATGGACAAGAAACACAACAAATTCATATTCTTGGTGTTGCTCTTTAAGCTTCCATACTCCAAAAGCTATGTATCCTATGCTCAAGCATCCATTAAAAATGGTTGAAGAAATTGACAACTTAGGAATTCCATAAGATAATAACTTTTTCAATGAAATCTTACAAACTAGGACAACTAACAAGATGAACAATAGTAGGAAGTCCACAGATAACAGAAAAATATGATTGAGACATGAATCTGAATTGAGCATTTCAAGAAAAGAACTAAAGGGCTCTCTACAATAGTTATTTGAGAAATTCATAGATTCAATTTCTTGTTGAAAAGACTTTAAAGTTTGTATCTTTTTAACTTTGTCAACAACAAATAAGCAATGATTATATATTATATAATACGTATGTTTTGAATGATGAATATAATATTATATACAACTATATTATAAGATATATTGTTGAATAATATAGGTATTGACCTTATGGTACACTTAAATGTTTTCACATCACAAGCAGTAACTGGAGATTCAATATAAAATGTTTTGTACATGAAATGAGCATTAAATGATGAATCTTTAATATCCTATAGGTATAACCGTATATATATATGAAAGTAGAGTCAATGATTATTTTTAGATATTTTCTTTTCTTTTTCATATGCTGTTTTTCTCCCTATAGTTTCTATAATGATTATAATGTGGTCCTTTTCACTAAATAAGAAAACTTAGATTAATGAAAAACAAACACTAAATGTCGAACCGAACAAATTTATATCATAGATCAACCTTTTTATAACAGTGCATCCATCATCTCAAAATCTTGGATACGCCTATGGGCCTCTAATGAGAACTATCCAAAAAAAATCGTACCTTCTCCTCACGCAGATCAACAACCATGACCCATCACAATGGCAACAACAATGGCAACAATCCTAGAGTTGTCAATGTTGATAACACGATGGGTACCAACATTATCATTCAGTTCAATCTTGCGTCCCAATTACCCATCAAACTAAGCGGTGGTCTCAACTTCACCACCTGAAAAGCCCAATTATCCGTGCTTATGTATGGCTACAACCTCTTTGGCCATCTCGATGGGACCACTCCGACCCTCAATAGCATGATTACCCTCAGTATGAACACAACTCCTAATCCTACCTTCTTAACTTGGTTCCGTCAGGACAAACTCATCCAGAATGCCCTCATGGCTTCTGTCGAACCCATCATTTCTTATACTGTTGTTGCCGCTGACTTGGCTAAATTAGCTTGGGATGTTTTACATACCACTTATGCGAACAAATCTCAAACTCGGTTCTTTAGTTTGCGTGATCAGCTTGTCCGTGTCGCTGAAGAATCTCACTCCATTACTTATTATCTTCACACTATTCGATCTCTTTCGGATGAGTTAGCCACTGTTGGTGCTCTTGTGTCCAATCCCGAATTCATCGTCAAAATACTCAGTGGTCTAGGTCCTGAGTTTCGTGAGATCTTTGCTGCCATTCGTGCACGTGATACGGCTACCTCCTATGAGAAATTGTTTGAAAAACTACTAGACTATGAACTTTTCCTTTGTCATGAGAATGCTAAGAAACTATCTAGTCCTATCACTGCTGCAGGCGCTACTCCCACCAAATCCAACACCAATAATCACAACAGTCTCAAGTAGACCAACAATTCTCAACAATGGTGCCAGAACTGACGTCCAAATACTCCACCATAATGGCAGTCCAACTCAAATCCAAACGGTGTTACTCGATGTCAACTATGTAACAGGATTGGCCACACCGCCAATGTCTGCCGCTCGAAGTCTCACAATCACTTTGAAGCCAAATCCAACTATGCAAGTGGGTTACTACAGCAACCAACCCCTGGATAGTTGATATAGGATCCACACATCATCACAACAGAGTCGCACAATCTACAATTGTGCCACGGTAACGAGGATGTATCCATGGGTGATGGTAACAAATTCCCATCTCTTACATTGGTTCTACTTAATTGAATGCATCAAATAATGTTTTAAGTTAACCCACACTTTGTGTGCCCCTTCCATTAAACGGAAACTTCTCTCTGTTTCTAAATTTTGTCAAGACAATCTAAAGTCTATTAAATTTTTTCCCATTTACTTTGTTATGAAGGATTTGAAAACGCGAAAATCGCTGGTGAACGGCCGAATCAACAATGGACTGTATGAGTGGTCTGCCTCACATCCTCAAGCTCACATAACTGCACCATTCATTCTTCTCACTACTTGGCATCAACGTGGTCATCCTCACTCTAGAGTTCTTAGGTTTATTTTAAATAAATTCTCGCTACCGTTTCATCAACGAGACAAACTCTTTCATTGCAATTCTTGCTTATCTGATAAAGCCCATCGACATCCTTTTACTCAATTATCAATGAGTAGCTCTATACCACTTCAAATTATTTTTAGTGATTTATGAAGGCCATCACCGATTTTATCTCTTGATAGAAGTTGTATTATTGTATCTTTGTTGATCAATATACATAATACACTTGACTCTACTCATTAACCAAAACAAGTGAAGTTAAAGACATCTTTAAAAAATTTCATCCTTTGATGGAAAAACATTTTGACACAAAAATTTTATCATTGTATATTGATGGCGGAAGAGAGTATAAAAGTCTTGACGCCTTTCTTTCACTTCATGACATTGAATACCTCTCCACCCCATATTATACGTCTCTACGAGTTGCACTTGCAAAACGGCAACATCGTCATATCGTTGAAACTGCAAGAACACTCTTACATGAGGCATTCCTTTGTAACAACCTGTTTTCGTAGTTAGGGAAAATCCATTGGGGAAAAATTGGGGCCAGAAAACTTTTGAGTAGTGACTTGAAAATTCTTATCCTAGTCTAGTTTTGGATGAAATCTGAGTCATGCGAGGTCTAGGGAAATCTGGTAATGAATGAGAGATTCAATAATGATTTTGGTTACATAAGTGGATAGCCAAGACATTAGGGAGCCCGTACGGCTTTACGGAATCGAATTCAGGTGAATAGAACTCCCGAAATTGATCTTAGCATAAACGGGTAGTTTTTGGACGTCAAGGGTTGAAGGTGTGTTGTGAAATCGGGGTTTGAAACTCTAATTCCGACGTTCTATCTCCACACAAGCCGCTGTGGCGAGATTTGGTCCGCCTTAGCGGCCCAGTCGTAAATTAAGTCGAGATTAAACCCCAAAACGTTTATTTTCTGCAAACTTCGTTCTTAAAAGTTAAGAGACGACCCAGGATAAGTTCTTGACAGTTTTCCATGATTTTTGGTGCTAACGATAAGGATTTACTCCCTTAATCTATTTTTCGATTCGTAGAACTTAGATTCACGGGTAATTATTGTTGGGGGAGGGTTTTGGCCTGAAGTTAATGGTGGAAAAAGCCCTAAGTTGGGTATTGGGATCTTGGGTTTGGCCTAAGGTTGATAATTTCAATTGTAATCTAGGTAATTAGGCCTCGTTTATTGATCCTTGCATTAATTTATGTTTTTAAACGACAAACAAGATAAAAGAATCCAGAAAGGGAAGATTCAAGTGTCGTAGGGGGATTCAAGCTGGGTTTCAAGGTAGGTGATGTATTGATTTCTTGTTTGTATGATGTATGTTGGTAATTTCTTCATTGCATGTATGTATGTGAATGAAGCATTGTTGATTAAACCTAATGAAATGAGTATGAATGAACAAATGTATGCCATGATTTAACATTTGATTGTATGATTATGAGTATGTACATTATGAGTGTGAATGTGATTGTGGTTGTGTTGATTGGATCAGGTGTCACGTTCCGACACATACATTGGATCGGATGTCATATGCCGACACATATATTGGATCGGGTGTCACGTTCCGGCACACTAATTGGGATTGGGTGTCACGTCTAGCACACTAATAGTTTGGGTATGGGTTCCACGAGAGAACCATTGAATTGTCATAGCTACTTGTTATTGAGAAAATGGAATTGTACATTGCTCCTGAAATGATAATTGATGTGTGTATATATATTATGTACATATTATGCTTGCTATGTTGTGACTGCAAATATATGTTTTACTTACGGAGGATAGTCGCGTGATTCTATCAGTACACAGTGATTGTATATTGATACTGCACTTGCTCGTTCTTTGTTGAATACAGGACATCTTCAGGCGGCTATTGATAGACCTCAGCTAGAAGATCTATGATCGAGACAGGATTTCAAGGGTGAGCCAGTTCTTTCAGGCTGCCATGGAGTCTTTCCTATTGTTTGGTCCATTTCCTTCGGACTTAGACTATTTAGATATTTTTTATGTTAGTTGGGGTTGTACCCCTTTTCCTTAGACATGTTGATCGTTAGAGTTTTGGTACATTGACTTTCAGTTTCTAGGGGTTGTTTTTTGAAAATGTTTTATTAGCTGTTTTGTTAAACTTTCAGAGTTTATGGGAACTCCATATTTTCTTAAAGATTTAAACCTGCTTTCGTATCTTTAAATGTTCTAGTTTTCGTTAAGTTGTGTAGTTGGGTAGTTGGGTTGTAGTAGTGGTTCTCCCACCGGAAGGTTAGTGTGGGTGTCAATCACGACGGTAGTCGTGACATCCTTCCACCCCAATTTTGGTCTTTTGCATGTCATCATAGTATCTACCTCATCAATCGTATGCCAACCTCTCACCAAGATAATCAATCTCCATTCAAACGATTACTTGGTAAATCACCCGATTATAACTACCTACAAATTTTTGGTTGTTTGTGTTATCCATCGCTTAAACCATACTCCAAGAATAAACTTGAACCAAAATCTACCATGTGTGTCATTCTCGAATTCTCCTTACAGGGCCGACTCAACAACATTGGGGGCCTAAAGCAAAACTTAAGAGAGGGGACCTAATCTTTTTTTTCATCATATATACTTTTATTTAAAACTACATTTCTAGTTATTTTAGATGTGAAGTGATCATTATGTATTATTTTATAATCAATTTGTTTTAATAATTCATTTTCAAATGATAATATAGCTAATTCATTCAATCTCTCTTGAGACATTGTTGATCTTAAAGAAGATTTAATCAATTTTAATTTTGAAAAAACTTCTTTCAATTGCTTCAGGAACTGTTAACATTCTATAAGCAATATGTGTTTTTTTGATTGAGTATTTTCATTAGATCATTATCTTCTACTTGTATTATTTCTCTTACCACTTTTGATTCAAAAAAAATAAATCTAAACCATCAATATCAGAATAACTATTACGTGTTGAAGAAAGTTCAAGGTTAAGACAATATTTTCTTACCTCATCATCTAGTGATCTCAATATTTTACCACTAAATCAAAAATCAAAAATATTTCATATGCTTCAATTAGTTATAATCTATTTTGAAGTGAAAAAATAGTTTGATCTACTCTACATATATAAAGAAATCAACTCTAAAAGATTCTTCACGGGACTTTGTGATTTCGCTATCCATATTTTCATCAAATTGTTTCTTACGAAATTTAGGTTTATTTTCATCTCATATGTAATTTCCTTAGTATAAATCATAACACTCACAGTACATATAATTTTTTTAAAAACAAAATAACATATATAAATAATTGTTTTTTTTTAAATGAGAGCCCCAAAATATATGGGCCCCAAGCAATGGCTTTAGTGGCCTAGACGGCTCTGTCTCCTTATCTCATCATTGTCACCAATGTTTTCACCTAATTTCTGCAAAAGTGTATTTATCCCGAGATGTGCGATTTGTTGAACATATTTTTTCATTTAAAACTTTGTTCTCCAATACTACCATTAAACCAACTCACTTGGAATGGGAAAAAACCACAATGCCAAATTTCCAAACCCTACACTCAAAGTTCCCATAGTTACAAATCTTCCCCATCCATTAGAAATAGAAGCACACACAATTACAGGTCATCATCTGCTCCTTCTCCAGCCAAGTCCTAGGGCAACTCAAACTCACAGTCCTTATCCGACAATGCATTCGTGGCAGATGTAGCTTCACCTCTAACAACTTCCCTTTCTCCTGGTAAATTTTCATCTCCCTCATCTCTTATAATTCCTACTTCCCGAAACTCATCTTCTATACCTATTTCCCAGTGTCTCCCACCACCACGCCTCCTCACAATTTCACAAACGCCTTTCCCTATAAACACACTAGCACCTCACCTCCTCTTCTTGTCTATCAACATTGGAACACCAACCCGTCAACACACCTGGTTCCTCGGCCAGCCAGCCCTATCACCGATTTGGAGCTCACTCATTCACCGCCTAACTGTTTGTTTCCTCCTATATGTGTTGTCATTCGATCCCAAAACAACATCACCAAATCCAAACAATTTTTTGATTACCTAGCCAAATTGAACCCCTACTATTACACACACTGTTGTCAAACAAGCACAAAAATATCTCGAGTGGAGTGATGCGATGAAACAGGAACTTGATGCTTTAATTAAAAACCAGACCTGGAAACTTGTTCTTCCATGTAAGTGGGTTTTCACGATCAAGAGAAATGTCAATGAGACCATCGATAGATACAAAGCCCGCTTGGTTGCAAAAGGCTTCACTTAGAGATAGGGTATTGATTTGCATGCCACATTCATCCAGTCATCAAGCCCACCACAGTTCGCATCATCCTCTTTATGGCAATTCGTCATAATTTGCACCTTCTTCAGCTTGATGTCCATAATACCTTCCTCCAGGAAACCTGGGCGAGGAAGTGTACATACAACAACCTTCGGGGTTTACTAGTAATGACAAACCAATGCATATATGTCGTCAGTGCAAGGCAACCTATGGCTTGAATCACACTCCTCGCGCTTGGTAAAATGCTCTCAAGGGTTACCTTTCATCCATAGGCTTTGTTAAGACAAAATAAGATGTCTCGCTACTTGTTAGACATAGTCTAGGTGGCATATTGTTCGTCTTTGTCTATGTCGACAATATCATTCTTACTAGAAACAACACTTTAAGTGTCAATCAGGTTATCAGTTCCCTTGCTTCTTGGTTCTCTATTAATAATTTAGGTAATCTTCATTACTTTCTTGGTGTTAAAATGATACGGAACTCTTCAGGTTTAATTCTCACCCAAGCAAACTATGTGAATGAGATTTTAAATGATGAGCTAATGACCGACTTCAAGAGTGTCAACACACCAGTGAGTGACTCTGAGTTACTCACCTAATCTGATGGAACTCACTTGACTGATGCTACACGTTATCGCCGAGTCTTAGGTAGGATTCAATATCTATCTTTCATCAGACCGGTCATAGCCTATGCAGTAAACAAGTTGTCTCAATTAATGCAGGCATCATTAGACCTTCACTGGAAAGCTGTGAATCATGTTCTCCAATACCTATGTGGTACATTTCAACTCGGCCTACGTGTTACTCCTATTAATGACTCTAATCTACATATGTACTCTAATGAGGATCGGGGTGGAGACATCTCTGACAGAGTATCTACATCTGGTTAATTCATGTTTCTTGGTCAGAATCCGATTAGTTGGTCCTCAAAGAAATAAAATATTGGCTCACGCTCCTCCACCGAGTCTGAGTACATGGAGGTGGCTAATGCCCTTTCCAAAACCTTGTGGGTCACCAATCTCCTAAATGAGCTGTGTTTTCCAGTACATTAGCTACCCACAATCTATCGTGATAATCTTGGAGCCACATTCCTGAGCAAGAATCATGTGAAGCATGCTGCAGTGGACTTTCACTGTGTTCGCCACCATGTCAACATCAAAAGGGATTATGTTGTTCATGTCCATGGTGTTGATCAAATAGTCGACACTCTCACCGAGACATTGTCTAAATCTACATTTGAGAATAATCTATTCAAGTTAGGCTTAGTGACCCATCGCCTAACTTGAGGGGGCGTATTGGAGCATCATAAGTCAGTCCAGGCAGTAGTAGTTAAGTCGGTGTTAGTGTTTCATAGTCCTTTCTTATTTAGGAATCTGCTTTAGCTATATCAAAAAATATTATTTATGTAGTTCAATTAGTTTAGGAGTCTTATTAGTTTCTTTGTAACTCTATTTAATACCTTTTTGCCTTCATTAATAAAGTATCGTTTTCAAGAACCTAATCAGTCTTTACAGTGATGAGTCATAAAATTAGAGAAAATTTTAAATATGACTATAATTTGGGCATAATTACTTATAACTAAGGGGTATTTCCAACTCATATCTATGGTTTGAGATGCTAAGCAAAAAAAAAGCTCTCGTATCTCTGCTTGTCTCTCTCTCTTCTCTTCTCTCTCCCTCACTCTCTCTCTTCTGTCTTTTTCTCTACCTCTCTTTTTATTTTGTATTTCACATATCTCTCTGTATTTTTTTATTTTTTTTTAGGTATCAGGTTACTATATTTGTAATATTAATATGTGCATTTAGATTGTATCACTTCTCCGTCTCACCCTTTCTTTCTCTCTCTGTGTTCTGTATTTTCACTACTCTCTCTCTCTCCCTCTCTCTTTCTCTGTATTTCTATATTTTTTATGTGTTGGGTGATTGTATTTGTTGTATTCATACATACTTTTAGAGTGTATCATCTCTCTCCCCCTCCCTCTCTCATTCCCCTCTCTCTATATGTATATTCTATATTTCCACATCTCTCTTTTTATTTTCATATTTTTGAAGATGACTGGATTGTTGTATTAATACGTGCATCTAAGTTGTATTATGTATTTCTACCTCTCTCGCTCTTGTATCACTTGTACTAATTTATTCGTGTATAACGTGTATTCATTCACTCTTGTATCACTTGTATTCATTCACTCTTGTATCACTTGTATTCATTCACTCTTGTATCACTTGTATTCAAAACTCTTGTAGCACTTGTATTTAAAGCTCTTGTATTTCATTTAGCTCAAATGCTTTGCAAGATATACTTCAAGATTTTAGATTTTTACAATAAATAAGATTTTTACAAGTAATACTTCAAGATATACTTCACACATATACAAAATTTATTTCACAATAAATAAGATCTCACAAATTTCTCGTGTATATATATAAATAATATAAGATCACAAAATATATTTTTATAGGATCATAAACTTTCACATACTTTAGATATATACATATGCATATTTTACTTTACGATAAATATGTTACTATTAAATATTCTTGTATATTGAAGGCGTATATCTTATATACCTTGTGTATTTTCTTTTCTCAAAACTAATAAAGACTTTTCATTGTTGTCACAAATTTTTCAGCAAATAAATAAGCAATAATATTTCTAATTGTATTTTATCTAAAACTAAATTTAAGGACTATATTCAAATAGGCTATAAGTGGTGCTTAACACCTTCCACTTGAATAATCAAAATCCTTATATAAAATTTCATTAATTTTTGCAAATCAAACTGAATTTACATTTATATTTATAGAATAATTCATAAATCTTTCCCTGAAAATTAGGTGTCGACTCTAAACATTTTTAAAATAATTGACACAATCATTTTATGTTGCAAACTATTTCAACCAGTTAGAAATAAGGGTGCGACACATATGGGGTTGAGGTGGACATATAATAGGACAAAATATCTCTTTTGTCATACAACATTTAAGTCATATTCATCAACCAGACAAAAAATACTAATAAAATATATGATCAATGAACCTTACAATACCTAAATGCTTTTAAATTATGTTTTACATTCCAGATTTGAACGATCAATCTTTTAAAAAGTGCTTCTAAATGTATTTTCTTAAAAGTGTTTCTCATAAAAACTATTTTTAGCTTTTGAAAAAATGTTTTTGATATTTTTAAAAAATACTTGGGAATTATTTGATAGGGTGTATAAGAATAGTATTAAATAAAGTGAAACAGTAATGCCGATATTATATTGATAATGATGGTATTAGTTATGCTTCAAGAATGCTCCTTCATTTTCTGTATTTTCATTTGTCTTTGTTTTGTTATTTTTTCATTTCCTTTTTGCTGTCTTAATTCCTTTTCTGAAAATGGGTCATTTGGGCTCATTTCTTCTTTGTACAGATTTTAGTTCTTTAATAAATGGGCTCCAAGCCAACTTTTAATTATTTTATTTTTTTAAAAAAGAATGAAAAGGAAGTTCGAAGTTTTGTTTTTGAAAAAAGTATTTAGAGATTAAAACTACTAAGGATAAAATAGTAAAATATTTGGTCAAAACTTTTCAAACACCATCTAAAGTTTATATCATCAACATTGCAAGTTTTCTTTACTTATTGAGTTTTATACTTTTTAAAAAATATTTGGTCAACTCCATTTATTTTTAATGCTATCAGATCCACACGTTGTTTGACCAAAAAAAACTGAAGATCCACACGTTATATCTCAAATCTCAATTATTATTTTATATTTCTTTGTCATGTTTGAATTAAGGGATTAGGCTAGTCTGGTGCCAATATGACCAACAAAATATATTACTCCACGTTTGGTATGTTAATATTTATTTTTTAGATCTTTAATCAAGTTTATTATCGTGTGTTCTTTTAAATAGATTTTTTTTTTTTTGCCTTGATACTAATAGTGGCACCAATTCAAACATGACAAAGACATATATAAATAAATAATTGAGTTTTAATTGAGATTGTGCTTCTCAACTCAGGGATATGTTAGCACTAGATGACAGGTGCCCGTGCGCGCACGGCCCAATGTTTATCTATTTGTATTTTTGTATAAAATTATATGTTTGAATGAAAATTTGCAAGTTATGAAAACTTGTAAATATTTGTATTTTGTATAAAATTATATGTTTGAATGAAAATTTGCAAGTTGTGGAAACTTATTGATTAGTAATAACATGTCATTAAACTATTAATATACACACACATACATTATTAAAAGTATTGCCTAGGGGAATCATTTTGTTTGAGTTGTTGGTATGCACACATTAATGATTGCACAGACGCCCGTGGATACCTGCATATTATTTATATATGCCAAAATAGCATCGCAGTCGAATACTATGTTACAATTATTTGGTTCTTCGAAATTGGCTAACTTATGGCTAATGTGTCACTGGTAGCCATTTGAAACTTCATAGTTACTTTTACAGTGCCGTGTTTGACAAAATACATGTTGACTCTGTTGTTGACGATCATTTAGTTATTCACAGTTACAATTATATTGTCATGTGACGCCATGCTTGACAAATACCTATAGAGATCATTTATTTTATGTGTTTGTTTTCTTCGGGTTCAACCTCATTTTTTGTATTTTTTTTTTCCTTTTGACCTTCTTTGTTTAGTAGTATGTATTTGGTGCTTTGTAATAACAAATATTTTGTATATATATATATATATATATATATTCTCATTTTAAAAGGGTGACACCGCTTACCATAAATTTTTCGTACGCCACTGAAGGATAGTAACAGTAGAGTTGAGCTAGGTGGGTGACATACCTTTTAAGGCATCAGGCGTGTTGCGTATATTCTTGATTTTCTTCAATTTAGAGTTTCAAAAAAGGTCTTCTTTGCTTCAAAACCCCCAGGGAAAATCAAATGATAAAATAAAATGTTAAGTAAAATAAGACTAATTAACAGAACTATCTTTCAACCTCAGTGGCAGAATCTTTGTGCTATTTGCAATGGTTCAACTAATTAGAAATAAAATAAATGTGAACATGGAGCTCAAAAAAATGCAAAGATTATATAATTGAATTTATTTATCAATTTGAGTAAGCTTACAATATCAAATTTCAAAACAATTTTAGACTTCAAAATTTGAGGAATATTTATAGAAATATTTTATTTTACCTTATCAAAAGAAGTACAAAAGGAAACACCATATGTTTTTCCAAGGGACAACTCAATATATATATGTGGTTACTAATATATATAGTAAAATATAATATGTGGTAAGAAGTAATATGTATTTTTCGAATACACATATAATGAAAATATAATTTTAGCTTACATTTGAATAGTAACGTAAATTTATGGAATATGGGAATAACAGAGTATATCTTGTATATGACAATGTATATATATGTATACCTTGTGCTTTGGCCCTGCTAAAAATCTAAAATGTTGGAAGTATACCTTGCAAAGCATTTGAGCTAAATAAAATACACGTGCTACTGGAGCTTTGAATACAAGTGATATAAGAGTAAATGAATATAAGTGATACAAGAATGAATGGATATACGTGATAAAGAGCAAATGAGTACAACTGATACAAGAGCGGGAGAGGTGAAAATACATATTACAACTTAAATGCACGTATTAATATAATAAATACAATCATCACACACCTCAAAAAATATAATAATAAAGAGAGAGATGTGGAAATATAGAATATACATATATAGAGAGAGAGGGAGGGAGAGAGAGGATACCATCTAAAAGCACTTATGAATACAACAAAATACAATCGCCTGACACATAAAAAAAATATAGAAATACAGAGAGAGAATGACAGTCATATTTGAAATTTTCTCCAGTTTTTTATGACTCGTCACTAAGTATTTGAAATTGTTTTTCATTAATCTAAGTTTTCTTATTTAGTGAAAAGGACCGCATTATAATCATTATAGAAACTATAGGGAGAAACACAGCATATGAAAAAGAAAAGAAAATATCTAAAAATAATCATTGACTCTACTTTCATATATATATACCCAGGGGCTGAGGCAGCATATAATGAACCCCTTGGCGAAAAATATTACTATTTATACATGGTTAAAATTATTTTTTAGGTATGTATAATAGATGTCGAACCCCCTTCCACTAGTTCGTGTGTTTACTTCTCAGATTTTGAACTCCCTTATTAAAATTTCTGGCTCCGCCACCGTTTATACCTAGAGGATATTCAAGATTCATCATTTAATGCTCATTTAATGTACTAAACATTTATATTGAATCTCCACTTACTGCTTGTGATGTGAAAACATTTTAGTGTACCATAAGGTCAATACCTATGTTATTCAACAATATATCTTATAATATAGTTGTATATAATATTGTATTCATCATCCAAAACATACGTATTATATAATATATAATCATTGCTTATTTGTTGTTGACAAAGTTAAAAAGATACAAATTTTATTTTATACATAAAAATATTTACTTTGATATAATTTTCAAATATTTCTTATATTTTTTCATAGTTTTTATCTTTTAATATATTATTTCAAGTTTGAAACTTAGAATTATGAATAGGCCAATAAAGATTATAGTCCACAGATATTGGTAATTATAATAAAGCTTAAATCAAAATCAAATTAATACTAATGCAAAAAGAAAATCAATTTAACACTAAGAATGACAATAATATTGAATATTTGTTCTTTAGTTTTACATTGGTTTAGACAATTAAAATACATAATCTAATTTTAATTTCCTTTAATATTTAGTCATGTAACTAATACTTATTAAACTTAATTTTAGCATGATTTAGTACTTTTAAATTATGATCATTTTCATTATGACTAGTTAATTTGCAATATTTGTTTTACGCGATTTCATTATTATTATTTTTGTTGGATATTTAAGTGTCATTAATCATATCATATTGTGTTACATTTTGAAGAAACATCTTAGATAGTTGTATTTTGGTAGGACTAAAGAAATATTTGAAGTACAAGTAAATTATATGTTTGTATTAATACTTTACCGGAAAAACCCGAAAAAACCCGAGGTTGAAAAACCCGAGTTTTATTGGTTTGGTTTGGTTTATAAATTTAAAAATCCGACACAAATGGTTTGATTTGATATTTGAAAAACCCGAACCAACCCGGCTATGTACACCCCTAATTTTCGCAAATCAAACTGAACTTACATTTATATTTATAGAAAATAATTCATAAATCTTTCCCTGAAAATTAGGTGTCGACTCTAAACATTTTTAAAATAATTGACACAATCATTTTATGTTGCAAACTATTTCAACCAGTTAGAAATAAGGGTGCGACACATATGGGGTTGAGGTGGACATATAATAGGACAAAATATCTCTTTTGTCATACAACATTTAAGTCATATTCATCAACCAGACAAAAAATACTAATAAAATATATGATCAATGAACCGTACAATACCTAAATGCTTTTAAATTATGTTTTACATTCCAGATTTGAACGATCAATCTTTTAAAAAGTGCTTCTAAATGTATTTTCTTAAAAGTGTTTCTCATAAAAACTATTTTTAGCTTTTGAAAAAATGTTTTTGATATTTTTTTTAAATACTTGGGAATTATTTGATAGGGTGTATAAGAATAGTATTAAATAAAGTGAAACAGTAATGCCGACATTATATTGATAATGATGGTATTAGTTATGCTTCAAGAATGCTCCTTCATTTTCTGTATTTTCATTTGTCTTTGTTTTGTTATTTTTTCATTTCCTTTTTGCTGTCTTAATTCCTTTTCTGAAAATGGGTCATTTGGACTCATTTCTTCTTTGTACAGATTTCAGTTCTTTAATAAATGGGCTCCAAGCCAACTTTTAATTATTATTTTTTTAAAAAAAAAATGAAAAGGAAGTTCGAAGTTTTGTTTTTGAAAAAAGTATTTAGAGATTAAAAACTACTGAGGATAAAATAGTAAAATATTTGGTCAAAACATTTCAAACACCATCTAAAGTTTATATCAACAACATTGCAAGTTTTCTTTACTTATTGAGTTTTATGCTTTTAAATAAATATTTGGTCAACTCCATTTATTTTTAATGCTATCAGATCCACACGTTGTTTGACCAAAAAAAATGAAGATCCACACGTTATATCTCAATTCTCACTTATTATTTTATATTTCTTTGTCATGTTTGAATTAAGGGGTTAGGCTAGTCTGGTGCCAGTATGGCCTACAAAATATATTACTCCACGTTTGGTATGTTAATATTTATTTTTTTAGATCTTTAATCAAGTATGAAAAATCGCTTTTATCGTGTGTTTTTTTAATAGGTTTTTTTTTTTCCTTGATACTAATAGTGGCACCAATTCAAACATGACAAAGACAAATATAAATAAATAATTGAGTTTTAATTGAGATTGTGCTTCTCAACTCATGGATATGTTAGCACTAGATGATGGGTGCCCGTGCGCACACGACCCAATATTTATCTATTTGTATTTTTGTATAAAATTATATGTTTGAATGAAAATTTGGAAGTTGTGAAAACTTGTAAATATTTGTATTTTGTATAAAATTATATGTTTGAATGAAAATTTGGAAGTTGTGGAAGCATTTTTCACTTGCGCAGAAGAATGGAAAATAAAAGAGATGTTGAAACTGGAAAGACTGCAATTACTGCTCCTAGTGACACGTAAATTTGCAGGCATAAATTAGAGAGAGTTGAATAGTCACAATTGTCCTCAAATATAAATTGAATGACAAGAAGCAAACATGTTGATACTCATTTTGAAGTCACTCTTCTAATATAATAGAATATCATCATTAAAAATATATGAAAGTGAGTAGAAAATTCAATAAATATTATGGACCTCTTCTAAAAGTTGAAACAATTACTTTTAAGGGATAAGACACAAGTACCCCTAGACTACGATCAAAATTCTAGAGACATATTTTAACTAAACTAAGGTCCTATTACCTCCGAACTCATTTGTTTTGTAATTTTTTACATCTTTTGGCTTACGTGTCACACTCCGGACTCCAACTCCACGTAATTGAGACGCATGAGAGATGTTTGGATGCCACGTAGGCCAAAAACAGGAGCGGCCCCACATGGTACTTTCCGGGTGCTCGAGCACCCATTAATTTTGTATCGAACTATATATATTTATGTAGAAATTAAGAAGAATCGTATAAAGGTTGAAGGCGAGCACCCATGAAACAAATGATTTGGTTGGTCTGATGATTATTGGGTGCTCAAGGTCGTTTCTCGATTGTAAGCCACGGATCGATTCCCCTTAGGATGAGTACCCATGAAACAAATGTTGAACTCTTCTCTTTCTACTAATTTAGTTTGCTGATCGTTTATTTTATTTATTCTTCTCCCTAATGCTGGTTGTTGTTTTTTTCCTTTCACAAACTGTCTTTTGCTAAATTTTCCTAAGCAAAATTTTATAGAAAAAACGTTGTCATCTTCCTTTTTTTTTAATCCAAAATAATTTTTATTGATTTTTTTCGCTATCATATTTAAATATAATTGTCTCTCTTAGAGTTTTTGGCTAAAATCATTCCTCAACTATGACTCAAATCTAATGTACATCTTTATATTATCTATGTGAGCAAAAAACATCCTTATACTATCGAAAAATAACAAAAATCATCCTCCAGTCTATTTTTTTGTTGGTTAATAAACTAATTGAGCCAATAAATTTTTTTTAATTTGATCATGTCTTAGCCACAACGAGAAGATCAAAGTTACCTAAAAAACAAGGATAGATAGAAAATGAATCTTTCATTCTCTGAATTGAAATTTAGTGTGTTATTAGTTTATATGGTTTTTGCATCATCAAGTAAATTGACTTGCAACAATACATAAGTCTTGAAATATTTATACAATAGGTTCTGATGGTTAGAAAGATTATGTAAAAAAAATCATTTTAAAAATATTACGTCCAAACTATTTAGAGATTTTCTTTAATAAAATATTTAGTACGTATGTACGTTATATATAATGAAATCCACATTTTATACAATGTATGGAAATGCAGGAAATTTAGTGAAATTACGTAGGTGTTTAGTTATGAAAATAAAAAAATAATTACTTTATTTGAAATTTTTGAAGTTGGAGTTGTATTTGACCATACTTTTTACAAAGAATATTTAGAATTTGAATTTATTTTGTCTCAATATAATTTAAACCCTCAATTTCTAAAAATTAGAAAAATCGCCCAACTTGACTAGTTTAACAATGTGTACATATATTCATTCAACTTGACACATTTTTTCGTTGGTGGCGTGATTTTCTTAAAAAAATAGACAGAAGGATGAATCTTACAACTTTTCGGATAGTACAAGGATGTTTTTTGTTCACTTATATAACACAAGGATGTATTTTATGTTAGTCATATTTCAGGGATGATTTTAGCCAAAAACTCGTCTTTCTTATGACAAATGTTAAATTTATACACTTATATTTTATGATTGGTAGCTAAAGGAGCACCTAAAACATTAAAATTCTGAATTTGCCACTGTCCAAAAATGTGTTCAAAATTATATAGCAATATATGTGGTTACTAATATATATAGTAAAATATAATATGTGGTAAGAAGTAATATGTATTTTTCGAATACACATATAATGAAAATATAATTTTAGCTTAAATTTGAATAGTAACGTAAATTTATGGAATATGGGAATAACAGAGTATAAGTATATCTTGTATATGACCATATGTGTATACCTTGTGCTTTGGCCCTGCTAAAAATCTAAAATGTTGGAAGTATATCTTGCAAAGCATTTGAGCTAAATAAAATACAAGTGCTACTGGAGCTTTGAGTACAAGTGATACAAGAGTGAATGAATATAAGTTACAAGAATGAATGGATATACGTGATAAAGAGCAAATGAGTACAACTAATACAAGAGCGAGAGAGGTGAAAATACATAATACAACTTAAATGCACGTATTAATTCAATAAATACAATCATCTGACACCTCAAAAAATATAAAATTAAGAGAGAGATGTGGAAATATAGAATATACAGAGAGAGAGGGAGGGAGATAGAGGATACCATCTAAATTACGTATGAATACAACAAATACAATCGTCTGACACCAATGGCGTAGCCAGGAATTTTACGAAGGGTGTCCAAACATTGAGTAAGTAATTTTTCTTTTCTTACAAATGAGTGCACCAAAATTTTTAAAATCAAAATACATAATGCCTAGCTCTACTGAGTTTATATTTAATTTAATATGAAGTGAACGAACGACAAAAAAAGAGAGAGAGAAAGAAAGAAGAAAATTTACCCTAGAAAGAAACAATTTTTAGGCTTTAATACTTCAATAGTCTCTGGCGACGACGATAATAACAACGAGACACAAAGAAGGAAGAGCATAATCAAATGGGATTTTTTTTTAAAAAATAAAAAATAGTGGAACATTTTTGCTTTTAGATTTTGGTAGAGTTGTAATTTTTTTCTGTAAGTTCTACCTACAAAATTTAATGTCAAGTAAAAAAGAAAATCAAAAAGACACCCAGAAAATAATTTAATTTGCTATTGATACTTATATTAAAATTACAAAAAAATTAAATCTCTTGATCCCTTACTAATTGCGTAAAAGAGAACATTTTTTTATGATCTCTCTATGTAAAAATAAAGATATCATATAAAAAGATTATAAAAATATATGAAAATTGTTAATAAATAAATACTTAGCAAATTTCATGGAAAAGTTAAGTGAGAAAAAAATGAGAGAAGTAAAAAAAGCGCAGCTTCTAGAAATCGATCTTGCAACAACACGCACGGGCAACCAAACTTTGGTTAAGCGATTCCAACCACTAAGCTATACTATAATCTTGTTTTTAGAGTGTTCAAAATTTTATATATACTTCTATTACATAGCATTTTACCTAAATACACCTTATATTTTTCTGACGAATGGTGTCCAATCTATAGCTCCGCCCCTAACACATGAAAAGAAATATAGAAATACAGAGAGAATGACAGTCATATTTGAAATATTCTCCAGTTTTTTATGACTCGTCACTAAGTATTTAAAATTGTTTTTCATTAATCTGAGTTTTCTTATTTAGTGAAAATGACCATATTATAATCATTATAGAAACTATAGGGAGAAAAACAGCATATGAAAAAGAAAAGAAAATATCTAAAAATAATCATTGACTCTACTTTCATATATATATTAATACTAGTAAAGAAATTTCGGGCACTGCCCGGACTCAACATTAATAAAGTTATATTGTTACTCTCTCCATCCCATATTAGATGAGAATCTTACTAAAAGTATTTTTTTCATATTATTTGAGCACTTATTAAATTAGGATAGAATTAATTAATTCTTTTCCATTTTACCCCTACAATTAATATGACCATTCCTATATTGTATGTGTATTTTTTGTAACTCATTTCAATGTGCATTGATATAAACAAAGGGCGAAATGGTGAAGTCTTCCAATTTATTAATGATTTCTTAATCACCGTGTAAAGTTGGAAGTGCCCATCTAATATGGGACGGAGGGAATATAGTTTATGTATTGTTATAAAATTAGTAAAGATTGTTATAATATATTTTGCTCATAAGTGAGCTAATATAGAAACTTATTTGTCATTTGTCTTTTTAATTTCAATTTTAAATAGCAAATAAATGTAGCGATAAGATTGAGGGTAGAAATGAAGCATATCTTTCTAAATTTAAGTAAAAATAAACAGAGTAGAAGTAACATTAGGGTTATCGATAGGACTATTCATTCGGTTATTTTTAAAAAAATTATATCATTCAATTTTTCGTCTATTTTATAATGTATAACCAAAATTAAAATTTTAAAATCATCCCAATCCTAATTTATGTGACAGAAGCAGTACAAAAATTAGTCTTTTTTTTGTTGTCTTGTAGATATTTTAAGTTATTATTTATTGTAAATTATAGTACTTTTTATTAAAGTTTTTAATAACATATGTTACTTTTTATGTTTGAGAGTTAAACCAACTTTTTTTTATATGTCTTTTAATTTTATATGTGTTTTGTCCTTTTCCATTTTCAAAAACCAATACTCTCTCCATTTTATTTTATATGTCATTTCTTTTTATAAATATATTGGTTATTCCCTCTTCTTATTGGAACACATGTTGACTTGTGGTGAATACTTATTCCCTCTTCTATAGGACTATTCATTTGGTTATTTTTTTAAAAAATTATATCATTCAATTTTTCGGCTATTTTATAATGTATAACCAAAATTAAAATTTTAAAATCACCCCAATCCTAATTTATGTGACAGAAGCAGTTCAAAAATTAGTCTTTTTTTGTTGTCTTGTAGATATTTTAAGTTATTATTTATTGTAAATTATAGTACTTTTTATTAAAGTTTTTAATAACATATGTTACTTTTTATGTTTGAGAGTTAAACCAACTTTTTTTTATATGTCTTTTAATTCTATATGTGTTTTGTCCTTTTCCATTTTCAAAAACCAATACTCTCTCCATTTTATTTTATATGTCATTTCTTTTTATAAATATATTGGTTATTCCCTCTTCTTATTGGAACACATGTTGACTTGTGGTGAATACTCATTCCCTCTTCTTATATAGTAATACCTAGAGGATATTCAAGATTCATCATTTAATGCTCATTTAATGTACTAAACATTTTATATTGAATCTCCACTTACTGCTTGTGACGGGAAAACATTTTAGTGTACCATAAGGTCAATACCTATGTTATTCAACAATATATCTTATAATATAGTTGTATATAATATTATATTCATCATCCAAAACATACGTATTATATAATATATAACCATTGCTTATTTGTTGTTGACAAAGTTAAAAAGATACAAACTTTAAAGTCTTTTCAACAAGAAATTGAATCTATGAATTTCTCAAATAGCTATTGTAGAGAACCCTTTAGTTCTTTTCTTGAAATGCTCAATTCAGATTCATGTCTCAATCATATTTTTCTGTTATCTGTGGACTTCCTACTATTGTTCATCTTGTTAGTTGTCCTAGTTTGTAAGATTTCATTGAAAAAGTTATTATCTTATGGAATTCCTATGTTGTCAATTTCTTCAACCATTTTTAATGGATGTTTGAGCTTAGGATACATAGCATTTGGAGTATGGAAGCTTAAAGAGCAACACCAAGAATATGAATTTGTTGTGCTTCTTGTCCATGGCATTACATGGTTATTTGTAAGTTCATTCATTAGCCTATGCAAGCAACAAACTTTCCTTATAGTGAAGATTTATTCAATCATTGCATTCTTGTTAGCAATGTTTCTTTGCATAACATCTATGTGGAAATTTGACAATGTAATAGATAGTACTAAAGCGATATTAAATGCACTATCTTTTGTTGGAGCATTACTTTTGCTCTGCATTGGATTTATTAAGGAAAGTGAATATGATGAGACATTTTATAAGCCTTTACAAGAATTTGAAGATGGAATTATTACTCCATTTGCAAATGCTGGATTTCTTGGAAAATTGTCATTTTGGTGGTTGAATCCATTAATGAAGAAAGGTAAACGTAAGATTCTAGAGGACGAAGACGTTCCTCATCTAAGATCAGCAGATGGAGCAGGAACATGTTTTGACTTGTTCAATGAGAAAATGGATATGCTAAAAAGAAAAGACCCTTTAGGAAAACCTTCTATATTAATGGCAATACTCCTCTGCCACAAAAAATCCATCCTGATATCGGGGGTGTTTGCTCTAATTAAGATCTTAATGCTGACAACAGGACCGTTGTTTCTTCATACCTTCATCAAGGTTGCTGAGGGAAGAGAATCCTTTAAGTATGAGGGATTTGCTCTAACAGCTGGCTTTTTCCTTGCGAAATGCTTGGAATCTCTAGCGGAGAGGCAATGGCTCTTCAGAAGTAGACTGATTGGACTACAAGTAAAATCTTCATTGACTGCAGCTATCTTTCACAAACAACTTCATGTCTTAAATGCTGCCAAGAAAACTCATTCCCCTGGCCAGATAATGAACTATGTGACTGTAGATGCTCATAAAATAGGTGAATTCCCCTTTTGGTTTCATCAGATATGGACGACAATTCTTCAGCTTGTCCTAGTGTTATGTGTAATGTACTATTCTATAGGGGTAGCTGCATCAGCAGCATTAGTGATTGTAATATTAACTGTAGTAGTGAATTCCCCATTAGCCAAGTTGCAGCTTAAGTATCAGACTAACCTCATGATAGCACAAGATAAAAGGTTAAAGGCCATCACAGAAGCACTTGCACATATAAAGGTTCTCAAGTTATATTCTTGGGAAAAACATTTCATGGACGCGATAAGCAAGTTGAGATCAGAAGAAACCAAGTGGCTATCATCTGTTCAAACACAAAAAGGATACTACCTCCTCCTGTTCTGGTCATCTCCTATTCTGGTCTCATCTGCAACTTTTGTAGCTTGCTACTTGTTTGGAGTTCCTCTTCATGTCAGCAATGTTTTCACATTTCTAGCCTCCATAAAGCTTGTTCAAGCTCCCATTAGAAGACTCCCTGATGTTGTCGGGGCTTTTATTGAAGCAAAGGTTTCGCTGTCGAGGATTGTGAAATTTCTTGAGGAACCTGACATGCACACAAGGGATATGAAGAAGCAAAGGCAAGATGATGTGAACATTTGTGTAAACTGCACTGATGTTTCTTGGGAGATGAATTCTTTAAAGCCTACATTAAAGGACATAAATCTCACTATTAAACATGGTGAAAAAGTGGCTGTATGTGGTGAAGTTGGCTCAGGGAAATCTACCCTCTTGTCTCTGATTCTTGGAGAAGTTCCATACATCAATGGCACAGTAAGTCTTTATTGATATTGGTAGAGGATACTTACTGTATCGGCGTAATCAGAAGATGTTATTGTTTCTTCTTTTTGTTTTTGCAGGTTGATGTTTATGGAAAGATAGCTTATGTTTCTCAGACAGCATGGATTCAGACAGGGACCATCCAAGAAAACATTCTATTTGGATCTAATATGGAACCACAAAGGTATCGGCAAGCTCTAGAAAGGAGTTCACTGGTGAAAGACTTGGAGATGCTTCCATTTGGTGATCTTACTGAGATAGGAGAAAGAGGTAACAATTTGAGTGGAGGGCAAAAGCAAAGGGTTCAACTAGCTCGTGCCCTCTATCAGGATGCAGATATTTACCTCTTGGATGATCCATTTAGTGCTGTAGACGCACATACCTCGACTAATCTATTTAATGTACCTTTTATCAAGTTTTCTCCATTTGTCTTCCTTGAAAAGTATATTCAGTATTGAAAATTATTCTCAACATCCCGCGTTTTGATTTGGCAGGATTATGTTATGGGAGCTCTATCAGGAAAAACTGTGTTGCTGGTAACACACCAAGTTGAATTTCTTCCAGCATTTGATTCTATTTTGGTTAGTTACCTCCATGAAGAACTCCAATAATTCTATTTGTTTTCTGTTGTAATATTTGATTATTCTCTCATCTTTAGTACTTAATAATCTTTATCCATCTAGATCAGAAAGGCAGCATTCGTACAAAGTAAACAGACATTCAAATTTGGTCTCAACTGGTAAGTAAACACTCCAACTTTGAGTATGCACAGCTAGACACCTCAACTCGTCTCCATCCTGTCAGTTGAACACTCCAACTTACAAAAATGATCATCTAGACACCTCCAAAATTTACGTGTCACGTCAGCACCAGGTGTCACCCCACTTAGTGGAATTTCTCTGGGTACGTTGTTGTTGTCAACGTCAGGTTGAGGTGTCTAGACATGCACTCTCAATGTTGGAGTGCTTACTCGTCACCTGAGGCCAAACTTTGAGTCTTTGCTTATGAGAAAAGTATAGTTAGATGTTTGAAGGAGTATTATAATGTATCGGAATGTTAACCATATATCTTTCAATTTCACAGCTACTATCTAATGGGAAGATCATGAAATCTGGTGCGTTTGATAAGTTGCTATCAAAGAGTAAGGAATTTCAGGACCTTGTTAATGCACAAAAAACTCCTTCTGATCCTAAATGTCAAGAAGTTTATGCTTCTAATAAAAGTCCTAAAGCTGCTGAGATAGAGAGTGATAATAATGTTTCTTCCGAGGAACGTGATGATGTAGTTTCTTTAGAAGGAGATCAATTAATCAAAGCAGAAGAACGAGAAGTAGGAGATGCTGGATTGAAGCCATACAAACAATATCTAAAGCATTACAAAGGATTCTTGTATTTCTCCTTGGCAGCCATCGCACACACAATGTTTGTAGTTGGTCAGTATATACAGAGTTACAAGTTGGCTATTGACCTTCAAGATTCCAGTGTTAGCAGATTAAAGCTAATCAACGTCTATGCAGTCATTGGTTTTGGTTTAATAATCTTTCTGGTTTTAAGATCCTTCTTAACAGTAAAGATGGGGCTTGATGCATCAAAATCAGTTTACTCTACACTGTCAAGCTCTCTTTTCTTTGCACCAATGTCTTTTTTTGACTCAACGCCTTTAGGAAGAATGCTTAGTCGGGTAAGAATGGCTGACAAAATGTTACTGCAAATTTGTTTTACTTGGTTGATCATTGAAGATTATCCATTTGTTGTGGCAGGTGTCTTCGGATTTGAGCATTGTTGACATTGAGTTGGCTTTCTTAATAAACTTTACTGTTGGATCAATCATTATTCTATACTCTACCTATGTCATCCTGTGTATTTTCGCTCCAGAGGTCCTTCTGGTTATCGTGCTTATGATTCACGTAACTATACTAGTTCAGGTAATAGACATTTTTATAACTTTCAAGTTCTTATAACACCTTGTAGCTTTCAAATGTGTAATTTATCAACACATTTTGTCATGCAGAGATACTACAATGCTTCTGCTAAAGAGCTGATGAGATTAAATGGAACGACAAAGTCTTTAGTCGCCAATCATTTAGCTGAAAGCATTTCTGGGATAATGACTATTCGAGCTTTTGGACAGGAAGGTCGTTTCTTTTTGAAGAACTTGGAGTTTATTGATAAAAATGCTAGGCCAATTTTCCATACTTTTTCAGCAACTGAATGGTTAATTCTACGTTTGGAAATAATATGCACGATTATCATGTCGTCATGGATGCTTGGCATGACTTGGCTTCACAGAGGGAGTTCTATATCCGGTTTGTTCCATTTATGCTTTGATATATGATATTATCTAAGGCCTACTTGCGTGTATCAGAAAATCTCAGATTGAACCTTGTTGCTGAACAGGACTTACTGGAATGGCATTCTCCTATGGCTTATCACTAAATGCAATTCTTGTTTTGTGTGTTCAATGGCAATGCACGATAGCAAATTCTATAATCTCTATAGAAAGACTAGAACAATACATGAGAATACCTAGTGAAGAATCTGAAATACTGCAAATAAACAGCCCTTTACCTTGTTGGCCTACGCGTGGCAAAGTGGAAATTCGCGACTTAAAGGTATGTTTTTATCAGTAGCAAGAACCATCAATTTTTTCAAAACATTGCTAATCTCTTGGAAGTTTGTTTTAAAACAGGTGAGGTACAGGCCAAATGCTCCATTAGTTCTTCAAGGTATTAGTTGTACATTTGAAGGGGGACAAAAGATTGGAGTTGTAGGCAGAACAGGCAGTGGGAAAACAACTCTTATCAGTGCATTGTTTCGCTTAGTTGAGCCTACAGATGGAAAGATCATCATCGATGAATGTGATATTTCAACGATTAGGCTGCATGACCTTAGGTCGCGTATTGGAATTATTCCACAAGATCCTACACTCTTTACAGGTTCTGTAAGATACAATTTAGACCCCTTATCAAAATATAGTGATGACCAGATATGGGAAGTAAGTTTTATATACATATATACAAGTTGTCTCATTTCTAATGATTCTAAGTTACTAACAAAATTTTGTTGCTTTAAGGTTCTTGATAAGTGTCAGCTTAGAGAGGCTGTCCAAGAAAAAGAAGGGGGTCTAGATTCCTCTGGTAAACATAGGTCATTTTAAAAGTATTTATTAAGCGTGGCCAAAAGTTCAAGATCACCCTTTACGACTCCTGTTTCTGCAATACTTTCAGTTCTACAAGATGGATCAAACTGGAGCATGGGACAGAGACAATTGTTCTGTCTGGGACGCGCACTGTTGAAGAGAAGTCGAATTCTAGTGTTAGATGAAGCCACTGCATCCATTGACAATGCCACAGATGCAATTCTGCAGAAAACAATCAGGCTAGAATTTGCAGACTGCACAGTTATAACAGTTGCTCACAGAATTCCAACAGTAATGGACTACACTAAAGTTTTAGCAATAAGTGATGGTGAGTTACTTATATTATTCTAATAATAATGCTCTATTAATGTCTACATTAGGATAGATTGTCTATATCATGCCTTTCAGCGATTTTCCCCCGAACACTAATGTATACGAAATATTCTTGTTTTTAACTGTGTAAGGCTTATTAAAGAGGAAAAGTTTTCTGCACTGCAATATTTTCCATTCTTAAGTCAAAACTCAAGACCTCTGATTAAGAATGGAAGGATTTTATTCATCTTGTCACGACCCTTGATGATACAAAACAAGTATATGTTGAAGCTTACAATTTGCATCATTGTTGATTTTCCAGGGAATTTGGTTGAGTTTGATGAGCCAAAGAAGCTGATAAACAAAGAGGGTTCATTATTTGGAATGCTTGTTAAAGAGTATTGGGCACGTACACAAAAGTGAAAGCACTAAAGAATTTTGACATTATATTAGTTCTTATCAGTTTGGTTCAGCCTTTTGGTTTATTACTAGTTATTGATAAGGGTTTTTTTTTTTTTGGCAATAAACTGTGAACTATTACCATACCATCAATCCAATACACCTATGGAGCATCTATACTCTCAGACGCCTAACTTGGTTCCAAGAATGATAGACCTCTATTATACTATATTCCCTGAACATGTCTATCCTATCCTTAATTACATGCTTTACTTGTTGAATTACAAAAGTGCAGGTCATAGTGACGCCTCTAAAGATTTTATGATTGCTGCAATAACTTGTTTCCTGAATGTAGTCCAGTGCTTCTGGTTGATGCGTTTGAGCATGAGTTGAACCCCTCGAGTATGCAATCTGATTCCAGTCCATATTTGCATTGCATTCTAAACCTCCATGATCAATACAATACAATACAATACACTGCTTTGCATTCTCCACAATGAATCCTTTCTCTCCATTAACCACCATACAAGCTTTCCCGCTGATTCTATGTTCCATAGTTTACATCCTTTAATGTTTGAACCACCTTGCTTCTTTGGTCTACAAACATTTTCCCATGGCTAATTTCTGTACTCTCTCTACACTTTTTATCCACTTCCCTGATCACACTCTGTGGAAGTACAAAAAAGTTATGTAGAGAAAACAAAACTGAGTTAATAATGTGTAGGAAAGGTGTCTAGTTGAGACTGATCTGATCTTTCCTTCTACATAATTGTTGACATTCTATTTTAGTCCACTTCTGAAACCAAACCCAATTTCCAATACAAACACTGATCGATATATATATAATTGGAATACATATAATACACACAACAAAGCAACAACACACTAATTATAGATAGAAGAAGGTAACTAGCTAGAAGGGGATGAGATTCTAGAACAGAGAAAGCTGATGAGAGATAACTGAAAGCCAGAGCTTTGACATAATTTGCATAACCGTTCTTTCTAATCCCTAGACCTTCCTTTTTAACAATAGATAGCTAAATAAAACTGTCCAACATTTTACTCGGTCCAATAATAAGATAGGATGGTGATTCATATTTAGCTTCTTACACATAGAATATTCCATAATCAGTACAAATTGCAAAGAGGAAATTGACTTGCATTTTGTAGGAGATTACAGTAGCATTCAGGATTGATATATTCAAGCTTGAACCCAACATTTGTTAGCTTTATGATATCAAATTGAGTAATTGACCCCTCTCTACGTTTCCCAAGCAATCCCCTTTTCCTGCTTCGTCTTCCTCTTTCTAACACCTCATATTTGGAAAAGAAGGAAAATCAAAATTAATTTTAGGGTGCACGTTGTGTCTACGGGCCGTAGATGGCAACCGTAGGAAGGGGAAAATAATAATTTTCTAAAATCAAATCCAATACCCTTTTTACGATTCATCAGGACAGTCAATCATCCTATGTATGAGTCGTAGATAGGTTTCGTAGGTGAGTCCCAGACTTGGTAAAATTTTGAGGGTCAAAGTTGATTTCTACGGTTGGATTATACGGACTCATAGGAAGACCTATGAGTCGTACAAATGTTCCATCAACATCTTTGTTTCTGTTAAAGACTTCTACTTATGTGCTTCATCAGTCCTTTTTTAGACCAAAAAAAAAACAAACTAATAATCCGACTACTAAACATCATATTGTTAAGTCAATTGTTTCCTCTACACCATCCATCACTTGCTATTTACTACAATAAAATTCCATCAAAAGAGAGGTGAAATAATAGTCCCAGTCTACGATTGACCAGTATAGATCGTAGAAAGTTCTACGGTCTATAGGTTTAAGTTTGGCAATTATTTTAGTGGGCTTTTAGTAAAAAGCTAAAATATTGTTGTTTTGAAAAATTTCCACAATATATATTGTAGGCCATGTTGGCACCAATTCAAACATGACAGAGACATAAAAATAAATAGATAGAGTTTTAATTGGGATCGTGCTTCTCAAATCATGGATTACTTAGCATTAAAAATAAGCGCAATGAGTAGAAATTAAACTCACTAACTATTGTTGACCTCTTTTAAAAGTTGAAACAATTACTTTTAAGAAGAGGTGCGAAGTTGATATTATAAGCTGATTAAATTCGCTTATAAATTTTTTTAAAATTTAATTATATATGTGTTTTGTTAACAACAAAGTACTTATAAGTTATAAGTTAGGGAAAAGGGTTTGAAAAATACTCTAACTTTGGCCGAAATTGTTGTTACGATACCAAACTTTGGAAATGACCTTTTACCCCTTGTACTATTTAATGGTGTATTTCAAAGGTATATATGTTCATACGTGGACATCATAAATATTGCATCATTTTAAATAATAATGTGTCCACACACATATATATACCTTTAAAATACACTATTAAATAGTGCAGGGGATACAAGGTCCTCCATAAAGTTTGGTATCGTAACAGCAATTTCGGCCAAAGTTGGAGTATTTTTCAGACCCTTTTCCCTGTAAGTTATAATCAACTTATGACTTTTTCAACTTATAAGCACTTTAGTTCGATTAAATATTTATTATTTTATTTTTAATATTTTTTTTAATTCTCAATATATATTTTCTAAAACAAAACTCCTAGCTTCCTCTTCATTCCATATCGTTGTTCCTCTTTTTATTTGCACGAAAAATATTTGAATTTATAGCTTTTTACAATAAATTTAAGGATATACAAAACATATAAATTATTTATTAACAATTTCAACACTTCTATTTTAACATGTAACTGTTTATTTATATATAATAAATTAATTCCAATATCTAAAAATATTTTTCAACATTTCAATTTTATCAGTTATGTACTATTAGCTAAGTTGAATAGGCTCTTACTTTCAACTCAAAACATGTGAATAGCACATGCAATGCTAGTTTTTAACTCAAATTCACCAAGAAGACGGCATAATCCATTTTAACTAGCTAAGCATGTGCTCTTAATTACGTAAAAATCACATCAAAATATTGAATTTGGGGAGCCTTTCCTTCTAAAAGACGATATGAAGCATTAACTTTTTTTTTTACAAAAAAATAATGTTTTGTTTGAAAGAGTGAAGTGTTTGACTTCATTCTTACTTGAAGGGTAAAACTCAATTACAGTGGAGCATGTGGTTCAATTCGATACAACGCGTAAAATATTATCTGTCCTTGATATATAAACAAAAAAACTCTTATCATTAAAGGGATGGTACTTACTTTCATATAGATATTGCATGACGTCAAAAGAATATATATTGTTGAGCATGTGAGAAAAAAACTACCGTAAGATCTACTTCATAAATCTATTGACATTTGGATTCATTTTTTTATTAAATGTTCATTAATGTACTAAACATTTTAGACGCAAGCTCCATTACTGCTTGTAATGATATTATTTTCAATTTTGTAATGTACTAAACATTTTATACGCAAGGTTTAATATAATACTTTTAACAGTTCATCTATGTTATTCAACTCTTTATATATCTTATAATTTTATTCATATGGTCCAAACAAAAAACAATCAACTATGTAAATTTCATTGACCAAAACATATACTTTCTTTCTTTTCGATTTATTTGTTTGAATTTGATTTGACACGAAATTTAAGAAAAAAAAATTAATCATTCAAATTATGAATGTGTGACAGCATGTAAAGACAGAGAACAATACAATCTAATCCAAACATTGTATTCATTTAAACAATACAGTATAATACAATACAACACAATACATTATGAAACAATACGTAACAACCATCCAAACAAAGTGTAGAGTAATATTTTCTGCTTATCTACAAAACACCAGAAAAGCAAGTTAGGAAAACATGTTCCCTCATCCCAAACGCACCGGGAAATCTCATATTGAGGGTAAAACACTTCCTAACAAAGACAAGTATGGATACAAACTTAAATGCTTAATCATATATAAATTCTATTTTGTTCTTGACTGAGTTACACAAAGAGATACAAACTTTAAAGTCTTTTGAATCTATGAATTTCTCAAATACCTATTGTGGAGAACCCTTTAGTTCTTTTCTTGAAATGCTCAATTCAGATACATGTCTCAATCATATTTTTCTGTTATCTCTGGACTTCCTACTATTGTTCATCTTGTTAGTTGTCCTAGTTTGTAAGATTTCATTGAGTAAGTTACTACCTTATGGAATTCCTAAGTTGTCAATTTCTTCAACTATTTTTAATGGATGTTTGGGCTTAGGATACATAGCATTTGGAGTATGGAAGCTTAAAGAGCAACACCAAGAATTTGAAGTTCTTCTGCTTCTTGTTCATGGCATTACATGGTTATTTGTAAGTTTATTCATTAGTCTATGCAAGCAACAAACTTTCCTTATAGTGAAGATTTATTCAATCACTGCATTCTTGTTAGCAATGTTTCTTTGTATAACATCTATGTGGAAATTTAATTATAATCATGGCAATGTAATAGATACTACTAAAGTGATATTAAATGCACTATCTTTTCTTGGAGCAATACTTTTGCTCTGCATTGGATTTATTAAGGAAAGTGAATATGATGAGACATTTTATAATCCTTTACAAGAATTTGAAGATGGAATTACTTCATTTGCAAATGCTGGATTTCTTGGAAAATTGTCATTTTGGTGGTTGAATCCATTAATGAAGAAAGGTAAAAGTAAGATTCTTGAGGAGGGAGACGTTCCTCGTCTAAGATTAGTCGATGGAGCAGGAACATGTTTTGATATGTTCAATGAGAAAGTGCAGATGCTAAAAAGAAAAGACCCTTTAGGAAAACCATCTATATTAATGGCAATACTCCTCTGCCACCAAAAATCCATCCTGATATCGGGGGTGTTTGCTCTTATTAAGATCTTAATGCTGACAACAGGACCGTTGTTTCTTCATACGTTCATCGAGGTTGCTGACGGAAGAGAATCCTTTAAGTATGAGGGATATGCTCTATCAGCCGGATTTTTCCTTGCAAAATGCCTGGAATCTCTAGCAGAGAGGCAATGGCTCTTCAGAAGTAGACTGATTGGACTACAAGTAAAATCTTCACTGACTGCAGCTATCTTTCACAAACAACTTCATGTCTTAAATGCTGCCAAGAAAACTCATTCCCCTGGCCAGATAATGAACTATGTCACTGTAGATGCTCATAAAATAGATGAATTTCCCTTTTGGTTTCATCAGATATGGACGACAATTCTTCAGCTCGTCCTAGTGTTATGTGTAATGTACTATACTATAGGGATAGCTGCATCAGCAGCATTAGTGATTATAATATTAACTGTACTAGTTAATTCCCCATTAGCCAAGTTGCAGCTGAAGTATCAGACTAACCTCATGATAGCACAAGATAAAAGGCTAAAGGCCATCACAGAAGCACTTGCGCGTATGAAGGTTCTCAAGTTATATTCTTGGGAAAAACATTTCATGGACGCGATAAGCAAGTTGAGATCAGAAGAAACCAAGTGGCTATCATCTGTTCAAACACAAAGAGGATACTACCTCCTCCTGTTCTGGTCCTCTCCTATTCTGGTCTCATCTGCAACTTTTGTAGCTTGTTACTTGTTTGGAGTTCCTCTTCATGTCAGCAGTGTTTTCACATTTCTAGCCTCTATAAGACTTGTTCAATTGCCCATTAGAAATCTCCCTGATGTTGTCGGGGCTTTTATTGAAGCAAAGGTTTCGCTGTCGAGGATTGTGAAATTTCTTGAGGAACCTGACATGCACACAAGGGATATGAAGAAGCAAAGGCAAGATGATGTGAACATTTGTGTAAACTGCACTGATGTTTCTTGGGAGATGAATTCTTTAAAGCCTACATTAAAGGGCATAACTCTCGATATTAAACATGGTGAAAAAGTGGCTGTATGTGGTGAAGTTGGCTCAGGGAAATCTACCCTCTTGTCTCTGATTCTTGGAGAGTTCCATACATCAAAGGCACAGTAAGTTTTTATTGTATTGGTAGAGAATACATTGTATCGGCGTAATCAGAAGATGCTACAGTTTCTGCTTTTTGTTTTTGCAGGTTGATGTTTATGGAAAGATAGCTTATGTTTCTCAGACAGCATGGATTCAGACAGGGACCATACAAGAAAACATCCTATTTGGATCAAATATGGAACCACAAAGGTATCGGCAAGCTCTAGAAAGGAGTTCACGGGTGAAAGACTTGGAGATTCTTCCATTTGGTGATCTTACTGAGATAGGAGAAAGAGGTAACAATTTGAGTGGAGGGCAAAAGCAAAGGGTTCAACTTGCTCGTGCCCTCTATCAGGATGCAGATATTTACCTCTTGGATGATCCATTTAGTGCTGTAGACGCACATACCTCGACTAATCTATTTAATGTACTTTATATCAAGTCTTCTCCATTTGTCTTCTTTGAAAACCATATCCAGTATTGAAAATTATTCTCAACATCCCGCGTTTTGATTTGGCAGGATTATGTCGTGGGAGCTCTATCAGGAAAAACTGTTCTGCTGGTAACACACCAAGTTGAATTTCTTCCAGCATTTGATTCAATTTTGGTTAGTTACCTCCATGAAGAACTCTGATAATTCTATTTGTTTTCTATTGTAATATCCGTTTACTCTCTCATCTTAAGTACTTAGTAATCTTTATCCATCTAAATCAGAAAGGCAGCAATCGTACTTAGTAAACAGGCATTCAAATTTGGTCACAGCTGGCAAGTAAACACTTCAACTTTGAGTATGCACATCTAGACACCTCAACTCGTCTCCATTGTGTCAGTTGAACACTCCACCTTACAAAAATGATCATCTAGACACCTCCAAATGTATGTGTCACATCAGCGTCAGCTGTCAACGAGACACAGTGGGGACGAGTTGGAGTGTTTAGTTGTCAGTTGAGACCAAGTTGAGGTATCTAGATGTTCACTCTCAAAGTTGGACTGCTTACTTGTCAGCAGAGGCCAAACTTGAGTGTTTATATATGAGAAAAGTTTAGTCAGATGTTTGAAGGAGTATTATAATCTATCGCAATTTTAACCATATATCTTTCAATTTCACAGCTACTATCTAATGGGAAGATCATGAAATCTGGTACCTTTGATGAGTTGTTGTCAAAGAGTAAGGAATTTCAGGACCTTGTTAATGCACAAAAAACTCCTTCTGATCCTAAATGTCAAGAAGTTTATGCTTCTAATAAAAGTCCTAAAGCTGCTGAGATAGAGAGTGATAATAATGTTTCCTCCGAGGAACGTGATGAGGTAGATTCTTTAGAAGGAGACCAATTAATCAAAGCAGAAGAACGAGAAGTAGGAGATGCTGGATTGAAGCCATACATACAATATCTAAAGCATTACAAAGGATTCTTGTATTTCTCCTTGGCAGCCATTGCACACACAATGTTTGTAGTTGGTCAGTATATACAGAGTTACAAGTTGGCTATTGACCTTCAAGATTCCAGCATTAGCAGATTAAAGCTAATCAACGTCTACGCAGTCATTGGTTTTGGTTTAATAATCTTTCTGGGTATAAGATCCTTATTAACAGTAAAGATGGGGCTTGATGCATCAAAATCAGTTAACTCTACACTGTCAAACTCTCTTTTCTTTGCACCAATGTCTTTTTTTGACTCAACGCCTTTAGGAAGAATACTTAGTCGGGTAAGAATAGCTGAAAAATATGTTACTAAAAATTAGTTTTACTTGGTTGATCATTGAAGATTATCCATTTGTTGTGCGCAGATATCTTCAGATATGAGCATTGTTGACATCGAGTTGCCTTTCTTAATAAACTTTACTGTAGGATCAATCATTATTCTATACTCTACCTATGTCATCCTGTGCTTTTTCGCTCCAGAGGTCCTGCTGGTTATCGTGCTTATGATTTACGTAACTATACTAGTTCAGGTAATAGACATTTTGTTATAGCTTTCAAATGTTAGTAGTAGTTATTTCAAATGTGTAATTTATGAACACATTTTGTTATACAGAGATACTATAATGCTTCTGCTAAAGAGCTGATGAGATTAAATGGAACGACAAAGTCTTTAGTCGCCAATCATTTAGCTGAAAGCATTTCTGGGATAACGACGATTCGAGCTTCTGCACAGGAAGGACGTTTCTTTTTCAAGAACTTAAAGTTTATTGATAAAAATGCTAGGACAATTTTCCATACTTTCTCAGCAACTGAATGGTTAATTCTACGTTTGGAAATAATATGCACGATTATCATGTCGTCATGGATGCTTGGCATGACTTGGCTTCACAGAGGGAGTTCTATATCCGGTTTGTTCCATTTATGCTTTGATATATGACATTATCTAAGGCCTACTTGCACGTATCAGAAAATCTCAAATTGAACCTTGTTGCTGAACAGGACTTACTGGAATGGCATTCTCCTATGGCCTTTCACTAAATGCAGCTCTTGTTTTGTGTGTTCGATGGCAATGCACGATAGCAAATTCTATAGTCTCTATAGAGAGACTAGAACAATACATGAGAATACCTAGTGAAGAATCTGAACAAGTGCAAACAAACCACCCTCTACCTGGTTGGCCTACGCTTGGCAAAGTGGAAATTCACGACCTAAAGGTATGTTTTTATCAGTAGCAAGAACCGTCAATCTGTTCAAAACACTGCTAATCTCTTGTAAGTTTGTTTTAAAACAGGTGAGGTACAGGCCAAATGCTCCATTAGTTCTTCAAGGTATTAGTTGTACATTTGAAGGGGGACAAAAGATTGGAGTTGTAGGCAGAACAGGCAGTGGGAAAACAACTCTTATCAGTGCATTGTTTCGCCTAGTTGAGCCTACAGATGGCAAGATAATCATCGATGAATGTGATATTTCAACGATTAGGCTTCATGACCTTAGGTCGCATATTGGAATTATTCCACAAGATCCTACACTCTTTACAGGTTCTGTAAGATACAATTTAGACCCCTTATCAGAATATAGTGATGACCAGATATGGGAAGTAAGTTTTATATACATATATACAAGTTGTCTCATTTCTAATGATTCTAAGTTACTAACAGAATTTTGTTGTTTAAAGGTTCTTGATAAGTGTCAGCTTAGAGAGGCTGTCCAAGAAAAAGAAGGGGGACTAGATTCCTCAGGTAAACATAGGTGATTTTAAAAGTATTTATTCAGCGTGGCCAAAAGTTCAAGATCACCCTTTACGACTCCTGTTTCTGCAATACTTTCAGTTCTACAAGATGGATCAAATTGGAGCATGGGACAGAGACAATTGTTCTGTCTGGGACGCGCATTATTGAAGAGGAGTCGAATTCTAGTGTTAGATGAAGCTACTGCATCCATTGACAATGCTACAGATGCAATTTTGCAGAAAACAATCAGGCTAGAATTTGCAGACTGCACAGTTATAACAGTTGCTCACAGAATTCCAACAGTCATGGATTACACTAAAGTTTTAGCAATAAGTAATGGTGAGTTACTTATATTTATTCCAATAATAATGTTACACTTCCTTTGTCACAATTATGTCACACTCCAAAATAATAATTTGGGACACATGAAACATTCCCTCAGTCCAATTTTAGTTGTTCACCTAGTCTTCTAATAATGTCTGCATTAAGATAGATTATCTATATCATATGCCTTAGAGTGCAATCTTTCCTCGAACACTGGGTAAACACAGGATGTTTTGTAAACCAAATTGTTTTTTTTTTATTAAAGAGAAAAAGTGTTCCGTAATGGATTATTTTCGATTTTTAGGATCAAAACTCAAGACCTCTGATTAAGAATCAAAGGATCTTATCCATCTTGCCACGATTACTAAGCTTACAATTCTCATCATTGTTGATTTTTCAGGGAGGTTAGTTGAGTTTGATGAGCCAAAGAAGTTGATAAACAAAGAGGGTTCACTATTTGGAATGCTTGTTAAAGAATATTGGGCTCGTACACAAAAGTGAAAGTTTTGAAGAATTTTGGCATTCCATCTAGGTTAGCTTTTTATAATTCCGACTTATTTGAGATTGAGGCATAATTATTGTATTCAAATTGACTTTTGTTATCTAGTTAAAGTCAAAGCCAGCTCAAAAGATTAGATAACATAAATAAAACTCTTTGATGTTCTTAGAAAATGAGTTTCCTCATGTAAAACACAACCTGCAAAGAGGTAAAATTCAATTCTTTTAATAGCAAGTTGATTTACTTTCCTTATATTGCATTTAATTAAAGAGATTAATGTGTAGGGGTATTTATGGTTCAATTTGAACTTTAATTAACATTTAATTAATTTAATTAATTTTTAAATTTTTAAATTTTTAAATCAAACCAAATTAAATAAAATGAAAATCATTGATTTTGGTTCTTATCAGGTTGGTTCGAGTTGATTCGAATTTTTGGTTAATGACTTATTAATGATATAAATTGATATATAGTAAAACAACATATATATGAGACAATATTGGAGGATTTTACTACGATCCATTTGTTGCCCAATTCACTTTTACCCATTTAAAATATGGACGAATTAAATTATTACTCATTTTATATTGACCCATTTTCAATTCATCCAAATTTAATTCAACTCATTCATTTGCCATCACTAACTGTGATATAAAAATTGTTCTTGTTTCTTCCCTTTGATGAACCTGATATCTTGAATACTATAAGTAAGAATTTTCATGTATGAGTTCATTTTTCTTTTTTCTTGGGTTGAGTCTAATGATTAATGTATATTAATTGTTAGATTATTTCTAAACTCTAACCCACTTCATTCATCTTTAAGAATATATATTTAAACATCTCAATTTGTTCCATTATTTTTTGTCGAAAGTTAAGTTAACTAATTTTTAAAGGTAAATTAGATTACATTAATTTGATATTTTAAATAAAAAATTTAGATATTCAAAAATTATACGAAAAATACTATAAATTGCAAATTTTTGCATATCAATATAATGAAAAATTACATCGTAAAATGTTGACTCTAAAAAATGAAACTATGACAATTAAAAGTGAACGGAGGTAGTATAATATAGCAATCATACTTTATCAATTTACTATAAAAAGAAGATTCGAAATTATAGTATTTGTTTTTTGAAGAAAAATATTATTCCAGCAAAAGCAGTACGTGGCCAAGGAGGAAACCATAAACGTAAGTGGGGACCACGTAAGACATGTGGGAACCACAAACGTGCCACACGTCAACCACAGCTTGTACATTTGGTTAGGTGTCATGTGGATTTTTTTATTTTATTTTATTTTAATGAGAGTTGTGATAAGGTCACCTCAGTGACTTGAAGACAATATATTCTTTTTAACATTAAATTTATTTTATCGAGCACTAAATCATATTTATAGGTACTTTTTTAATATTTTGTATATGTATTTCGCATGGAGCGAAAACTTTATAAGATAAAATATCTTTTTTGAGTTATCAATTTTTAGGGTATTTTAAATTTTTATGAGTGCACATGTTTTAAAATATTATAAAGCTTTTGAATTTTTTTGATTAAAATAATTTGCATTCTGATCCTATTAAAATCACGTTCAAAATAATGACTCACCATGATCCAATATTTAATTTTTAGTCACCATGATTTAATTTTTATTTTTTTATTTTTTATAAAAAAAAATTCAGTCAAGTATTACTCCCTCCGTTTCAAAAAGAATGACCTCATTTCCTTTTTAGTTTGTTTAAAAAAGAATGACCTCTTTTTTTTTGTAACATTTTAATTTCAGTTTTCCACGTGGCATGTTTAAGACCACAAGATTAAAGAACAATTTTGTACATTTGACATAACTTTAATTTAGGACCACAGGATTCAAAAGTCTTCTTTATTTTTTTAAATTCCGTGCCAAGTTAAACTAGTTCATTCTTTGTGAAACGGAGAGAGTAATATTATTCCAACAAATACTTATGAGAAGTCAAATTTATTTTTCACCATTTTTGACAAAAAAAATTAATTATAATGAGGGCCACATAATATAAGTATCAAATACCGAGTGAAAATCAAAAAAAATATTCAGCCTTAACTTAATCCATTGTTCTCTCTTCCTTTGGATCATATTTCAAATAAATAAAAGAGAACAAAAAAATCCTTTTTTTATTGTTTGAATGACTTAAATATTTTGGAAAAAGAAGTAAATATTTTTCAAAACTCTCTTTCTACCTTACCACATGATATGATTCAAGACTTAAGATCCGACCCCAACTTGAGACATGACTCCCAATCCTAATTTGGGATCCGACCCCAACTCGAATCAGGGTCAAGAGTCGGATCATTGGTCAAAGTTAGGTCTTGAGTCGGGGTCGAGAGTTGGATGTCAAGTCGAGGTCAGATCCCGAGACTCGAATCTTAGGTTGGGGTCAAAAGTAGGGTCACGGGTTGAGTTTGGTGGTTTGGCTTCGATCGAGAATTGAGTTAGGGGAGAGATCAAGAGTCGAGGTCCGATCTTGGGTCTCGAGTTAGGATCGAAGTCAAGAATCAAGTCCTAGGTTGAGGTTGAGAGTCGGATCGATCAAGTCAAGTTTAGGGGTGAAGGTTAGGAGTCTAGTTTGGGAGTTTGGTTTTGGGTTGGGGTTGAAAGTCAAGTCTTGGGTCAGTGTCTTGATCAGTCGGGTCTCGATTCAAGATTGGATCTTGGGTTGAGATCAAGAGTCGAGGCTCAAGGTCGAGAGTTGGTTTCGGGAGAGGGTCGAGAGTCGGGTCCTGATTGGGGGCGATATTTAGGTTTCGGGTCAGGGTCGCGATCGACAGTCTAGTTCTGGGTCTTTGCCAAAGTCAGGAATCGAGGTCGTGACTTGAATCTCGACCTAACTTGGGAGTTGGGACCTGGCCCTCAAACCCAACTTGAGCATGAGACCCTCACTCGATCTTAACTTGGGATCAAACATTAACCCAAGACTCAATTTCTGACCTAGGATTTGACTTGAGATCCAATTCCGACCCTAGATCCAATCTTGACCCGACTTCTTACTTAATCTTCTACTTTAGACCCTGACCCTAACTCTCAACCCTTGCCCCTACCCCAGATCTTACTCTCGACCTAGACCCCAATTTTTTATTATTGTATTTTTAGATCTGGTGTTACAGTAATTTTTTCGATTTATATCTAAATGCTCTTGGGATAACATCGTCTTCTTACTTACCAAACACACGAGAAGGCAAGTAAGAAAATCACTTATTTTTCAAGAAAACATTTTCCTTCCTACCAAACCCACCCCGAGTAATATCTTATTTTCTTAATAATATTTTTAAGGTATTTATATTTTGAGTTTTGACACTTTTATTTCGTAAAACTTTATTTTATTTTTAGTTTAGTTAAAATGAAAAAGCAGAAGAAAGAGGAAAAAGAAACCTATAATGTTTTGGACATGTATAGATGAGAGGTACATATTCTAGATCTTTCCACATGTGACTCTATCACATCAACTCTCTACCACTTTCATCTCTTTGCATCATCAATTTACGTACTCTAAAAATAGTATCTCATTTTATCCTTAATAATAATAATTATTATTATTTTGTCAAAAACCTCATTGACTACTCAATTTTCCCCTTTTTTTCTACCCAAAATTCTAGGGCTTGTGTCTATTACCAATCACTAATCACTCCTCACTTCTCTCCTCTCTCATTCCTCCTACGTGCAGGTAAGTTTCTTGAATTGGGTATTTCTTATTTTCTTCAAATTATCATGATTTCAGCTTTTTCACGAAATGGGTATTGGATTTTCTTCAAAAAAGATACAATCTTTATGTGTTTCTGTTGAAATCCATGTTTTATCTTTGTTGTTGTTGTTCTTGAAAATAGGGCAACTCTTATTTCTTGAAAAGTTACAATCTTTATGTGTTTTTGATATGATGTTGTTTCTGTATTCCCTCTTTGATTAAATGGGTATTTCTGAATTCTTGAAAAAGGCGATATCTTTATGTATTTGATTATGGGATTGGTGTCAGAAGTTGTGGGTTTGGGTTTGGGTTTTTCTAATCCACTTGTGCTCATGCTCTGTTGGGGATATTGGGTGTTTCAATCTTGAATTACTATAGTTGGAATAAAGAATAATTATAATATCTCTTTGATAGATATTGTGCATGAAGAAGCTCTATATGAAAGCTTCTACGAGGGCACAAATTTTCGTTTGATTAGTTTCTTTTATTATTGAGTGTAGACAATTCTTGAATTTTGAGATGAGGTTGAGAGGATGTGTGATTTGTTGTGACAAGTTGAGACATGTGATTGGGGTTACTAATTCTTTACTAGTTGCAAGCAGTGTTGTCAAAAGCAAAAAGCATAGAAAGTGGCAAAAGCTCGTTGGGGTTTAATTGCAATTAAAGAGTGTTTAATAAAGATATGGGCAATGAATTTTTTTTTTCCATAAACGCACAAGCACGAACATGTAATGCAAGAAAAAGTAACTAAATAAGTGAAATATGTCAAATAAAGCATGTAAAGTAAGTTCAAAACTATTACTTTGACAATTTATGTTACTTTGACAATTTATGTTACTTTGCCAAGATATAGATTGTCTAGTACCACTATTTTCTAGGTAGGGTTTGCTGATGATGAGGCACACCTTAGTGAATCGAACCTGCACTAAAAAGTGCTGCTCAAGTGAGATGAGTGCCCAGTTTGATATTCACGTACCTTCAAGGTCTAAACGCTCCTCAAATGAACCTCTTAACAATATTGTCTTTGGAGCTGAGGTGGGGTTTGCCGGGAGGACCGGCAATTTTATTTTTTATTTTCCCTTGGGTGAATTTTCCAGGATTAAGGTATCTGAGAGAGTCATTGAAATGAGATGAAAACTATGGAGACGTTTCAAGTCTCAACAGAGACAAGAGACCAAACATGCCAGGTGACTTTTTCTTATTTACCTAAGTCTTGGTGGTGGGTAGGTTTTACTTAGTAGCTACATTGGTGGAAGGTAGTAAGTACTCGTGTAATAGTCGATGTGTGAGCAAGTGGTACCAACACCACTAGTTCAAAAAATAAGAACCATAGTCAAGATAAAATGATGTCTTTTTCCTTCTATTGTCAATCGTGTGAAGTCTGCCAAGATTCCTCGTAGTTCTAGTAATTTACATACCTAATTTACAGTAGATTTGAAAAGGTCAGAGTGTTCTCTTCAAGTGAAAATGAAGGCCATGATTGTTAAACGCTAGTCAGTGAATCCCATGTATCCTCCATTTAAGTGTCGATTTAGAAGACATCTGCATGTGTGGTTTTCAGTAGCTAGAACTGCATAATGCATATGGAGGTGGTCCTCCCTGAACTGGTTACTTGTCTTTGCAATTAGGATACTCGTATTGTGGAACTCTCTGAGTAAAACTACAGCAGTATGCCATCAAATTCCAAAAGCACAAATCGGGAGGAAACCAATGCATATAATGTTCCACGTTCCACTGTATATCCTGAACCTTGGTGGAATAGTGCTGTTTATAATCCTGTTTCCCCTGGGTTGATGCGGGAAAATGCATCAGATTCATCATCATTGGAACAATCTGTGGATGGCCAATCACAGTCTGATGGTGGAATCAATGAGGAAGATGATGATGCTCCTGAAAAATCGCAAAGTATCGTAGCTTTGCATGCAGGTACATCTTCAATTTTTAGTGTTGCTAATGATAAAATAATCATGATCATTGATAGAGAGACACAGTCTGGCTTTTTTACCTTTTGTGAGAAGTACCAAGTAATAGTCCTTTGTTGTCTGCCCAAATTGTATTTGCTTAATCCATTTTTTGAAGAGCAATCTCATTGATAGTACTATACATGTTAAATATGTTGGTGCACATGACAAGCATTTCACTGACCTTTTAACTTTTTTGAAAACATTTTTTTTTTGCTAACTGCATCTAGTAAAATATGCTATTGATCTTATTATTACTTTGGTATCACATGGTTTCCAGGTAAGGGAAGTGCCTGAAAATACACTTCCTTGTGGAGTCTTTATGTCTTTTTTCTTAGTGATTTATAGCACAAGCAATCAAATAGAAGTTGGTTAAAAGATTAAACTCTCCCATAGGAAAACCTATGTTGCTTGGTTGCAAGCAATTGATATGGGTGAAGATATAGAATCGGATTTGTCATTATAGTATTTGAGGGTGATGGTATGGGTACAAGCACCGGGAAACCATTAATAAATGTGTGAGCATAATATAATATAATATAATATAATATAATAAAATATGTAACAAATAATAATTTGTTTTCTTGATGATTGGTGTTCGGGCCAGCTTTCACACACCAGTTACTCATGACCGTAAATTCATTAATTGTGTAAACCATCCTCTGTTGCATGGAGTCTTCAATTTTCTTTGGCGACCAGTATCATGTTGACACAGTACATCTAGGGAATTTCGTAGTAGATTCAATCAACATTCAGTGGGGGTTCATTGATCAATGAAGGTGAAACAGAGAATGAGAAGAAGAAGAAGAAGAAGAAGATGAGGCAGACAAAGCAGAACACAAAGAAGGAAAAAGGAGAAGATGGGTACCTGATTTATAGAAACTATCACATATTATGAAGAACAAAAACCATTTTTTTCTGCTTCCATCAAGCAAACATAGATTTATGAAGCTACTCTTTTTGAATTTAGACAGAGTTCTGTAGGTTGGCAGGAAGTTTGAAGAAACCGAGTAGGGAGACTAGCATTTCCTTGCTTTTTCCTGGTGGGAGTAACGAATAACTGTGAAGGGTGGATGTTAGGGGTTTCTTGCTAGTTGCAGATGGATTGAGCATCTAAAATGTGATGGAACACCTTATTTATTTGATAGGGTCATAAGTAAGTGTAAGCCACATGTAGAGTTCCTTTTTTGTTATAGCAAGATCTAGAAGAACAAAAGAATCTGCCAGTTTTTTACCACAACTTAAAACTAAAGCTTATTTGACATACTAATAAAAATGTGTGAGCAAAATAAAAATAAAAATTGAAAACTGATTTAGTGTGGCCCTTTGGATCCCCTCCAGTATAAATGGGTTTTAACAAAAAAATAATTGAAAACTGGGTTACTATAGCCCCTTGGATCCCCTCCGGTAATGATCAATGGAGTCTTTGATTTAGGACCCGTGTCTATCTATAAATTATAGGCTTACGTTGCAATTCCATATTCCACCGTCATCAATTTCCGAATCCTGTTTTTCTTTTACTAAATATGCCATTCCGTCTCTCTAAAAGTGCAGGTTTTACTGCAATTCCAGTACCATTGCTTACCTCCAATTTCTATTTATATTATTTCGCTGCGATTTCAGAAAAGTTTTGTTCTTTCTTCCCTAGAATTTCACTGCCCTAAACCCATTTGCAACTGATTCCTCTTTCTTATCATACCAGCTTCAACTTCATTGCGCAAAAGCAATTTTTGTATGTATGTGGATAGTGAGATGCTAAGGATTTGGTTTGATCTTTCATCTATTTTATAGATGTTTTTTTTTTTTGAAATTGAAAAAAAAAAGCTTTGGAAGGTGAGGTAGCCTCTGCGGCTCTGCCACTGAAACCAAATTCCGGCAGCCAGATATAGTGAGACTCCGTCGTTATGTTCATTGGGAAAACTTAAGACTAGAAGAGAATTGTACATGAAGATGAACGTAAATTAATGTTGGGAAGTGGGTGATAATGAGAGAGAATAAAAAAGAGGATTACAATCCAAACCTTTAATTTGTAGACCGAAAAATGTTATTAATCAAAGACTGCATTGATCTTTATTGGAGGGGATCCCAACCATATAACTTGTTTTTTTATTATGCATATATAATATTGTATGTCTATACCATATTTACACATTTTTCATGCTGTACTGAAACTCCTATCAATGTTACTGAATCCTAAAATTTCTGAGATGAAGAAAAAAATACACCCTGCATCTTAAAGTTCAAACTTGTAGAGAAAGGTTACTTTTTATCCACTTACATTAGGTGCGCAACTAATTCCTTAATGTATGGATTATGTGACTGGTACTAATGAGATCTATTTTCAAGATCAGATGGGAGTTATGGGAAAGCGGATCAGAATTTTCAGCCAGCTGCTCCAGCCATACCTCCAAGACTTGATGGAAGCCTAGCACAGCCCCAGCAGCTTGAACTTGTTGGGCACTCTATTGTATGTTTGACCATTTTTATGGGTTTTGAGATCTGTTACAATTATCATTTTTGGTGAGTTACTTCATTGATAAATGTCTTATGACTCATGTGGAAGTGATTCTGTTTGATTGGCTACCAGGCTTGTGCTCCAAACCCATATGTTGATCCATACTATGGCGGGATGATGACAGCCTTTGGCCAGCCTTTGGTATACACGTATTTAAATATTTTAAGTCAAATTTTCATTCTTTGATTTGTGTATTATAATTGTGAGAAATATATGAGAAAAATATTATTGAATTGTGTATCTAAATAGTTACATTGAGACCCTATTTATAGACACTACATTGAAATCCTTTTCCAACTAGGATTCCTATTCTTATTCCTATTCCTATTCCTATTCTAAGTAGGAAATACTTATTTCTATTCTAACACTCCCCCTCAAGCTGGTGCATACAAATCATAAGTACCTAGCTTGTTACAGATGTAATTAATACGAGGACATGTGAGGGACTTGGGTGAAGATATCTGCAAGCTGATCATTTGACTTCACAAATTTCGTAACAATATCTCCCAAGAGTATCTTTTCTCTGACAAAGTGACAATCAATCTCAATGTGCTTAGTCCTTTCATGAAATACTGGATTTGATGCGATATGAAGAGCCGCTTGATTATCACACACAAGTTCCATCTGATCAATTTTGCCAAATTTTAGTTCTCCCAGCAACTGTTTGATCCAAACTAGCTCATAAGTTGTTGTCGCCATTGCTTGATATTCTTATTCTGCACTGGATCAAGCAACTACATTATGTTTCTTACTCTTCCACGACACCAAATTACCTCCTACTAAAACACAATATCCGGATGTCGAACGTCTGTCAGAGGGTGATCCTGCCCAATCAGCGTCTGTATATCCAATGATATGCTCATGGACTTGATCCTCAAAGAGTAGTCCTTTACCGGGAGCTGACTTTATATATCGCAGAATACGAACAATTGTTTCCCAATGACTATCACAAGGGGAAGTCATAAACTACAACACTCACAGGAAAAGAGATGTCAGGTCTAGTCACTGTGAGATAATTCAACTTTCCAACAAGCCGTCTATACCTTTCAGGATTACTAAGTGGCTCCCCCTGTCCTGGAAGGAGTTTAACATTCGGATACATAGGAGTGTCAATAGGTCTACATCCCATCATTCCTGTCTCCTCAAGAAATGTCTAAGGCATACTTGCGTTGAGAAATAACAATACCTGATCTAGACTGAGCAACCTCAATACCTAGAAAATACTTCAATCTGCCAAGGTCTTTAGTCTGGAAGTGCTTAAAGAGATGTTGCTTCAAATCGGTGATACTATCTTGATCATTACCGGTGATAACAATATCATCAACGCAAACAACCAAATAGATACATCGACTTGGTGCAGAATGCTGATAAAACACAGAGTGATCAGCTCCACTACGAGTCATGCCAAACTCCTGAATTACTGTGCTAAACTTCCCAAACCAAGCTTGAGGAGATTGTTTCAGACCATAGAGTGACCTACGCAATCGACATACAAGGCTGCTAGACTCCCCCTGAGCAACAAAACCAGGTGATTGCTCCATATAGACTTTTTCCTCAAGATCACCATGCAGAAAAGCATTCTTAATGTCCAACTGATGAAGAGGCCAATGACGAACGACAGCCATAGATAGAAAAAGACGAACAAATGCTATTTTAGCCACAGGAGCGAAAGTGTCACTATAATCTAGCCCAAATATCTGAGTATACCCTTTAGCAACAAGGCGAGCCTTAAGTCGATCAACCTGACCGTCTGGACCAATTTTGACTGCATAAACCCAACGACAACCAACAGTAGATTTACCTGCAGGAAGGGAGACCAGCTCCCAAGTACCACTCTTATGTAAAGCAGACATCTCATCAACCATAGCATGCCTCCATCCAGAATGAGAAAGTGCTTCACCTCTAGTCTTAGGAATGAAAATAGAGGACAAATATGACACAAATGCATAATGGGGTGATGATAGACGATGATAACTTAAGAAGGTATAATGTGGGCTAGTATTTCGAGTGGATCGTATACCTTTTTGAAGTGCAAGCGGTTGGCTAGGAAGAGGCAAGTCCGCAGTAGGAGCAGGGTCCGGCGCATGACATGAATCATCTAGGACTAGGGTTGGACGTGGACGGCGATGATAAGTTAGTAGTGGTGGCACTACAACTGGAGATGTAGAAGTAGCCGTAGATTCCTCAAAGGTTGGCACAGGTAAAACCTGAGGTATGGGTAAGACCATGATACATCAGGATGATCAGAAGATGTATAGTAAGGCTGAGACTCAAAAAATGTAACATCAGCTGACATAAGGTATCGATGAAGATCATGTGAATAACAACGATACCCTTTTTGGACTCGAGAGTAACCAAGAAAGACACATTTGAGGGCACGGGGAGCTAATTTTTCTTTTCCTGGGGCTAAGTTATGAACAAAGCATGTGCTCCCAAAGACACGATGAGGGATAAGATAGAGATGTGACTGAGGAAACAGTATGGAATGTGGAACCTGATTCTGAATAGAAGAAGAGGGCATTCTATTTATCAAATAACAAAACGTAAGAACTGCATCTCCCCAAAAACGCAGCGGAACATTGGATTCAAGGAGAAGAGTACGAGCGGTCTTAATAAGATGCCGATTTTTTTCTTTCAGCTACACCGTTTTGTCGAGGGGTGTATGGGCAAGTAGTCTGGTGAATAATGCCTTGGTGAGTCATAAACTCCTGAAATTGGGAGGATAAGTATTCTAAGGCATTATCACTATGAAAAGTACGAATAGAAACACCAAACTGATTTTGTATTTCAGCAAAGAAACTTTTGAAAATAGAAAATAACTCAGAACGATCTTTCATTAAGAAAACCCAAGTACATTTTGAATAATCATCAATGAAACTAACAAAATAACGAAATCCTAAGATGGAACTGACTCTACTAGGACCCCAAATATCAGAATGAACTAATGGAAAAATAGACTCTGAACGACCCTCAGTACTACGAGAAAACGTAGCACGAGTGTGTTTCCCAAGTTGACACGACTCACAATCTAATGTGGATAAACTAGACAAACTAGGCACCATCTTTTGCAGTTTGGATAGACTCAGATGTCCCAAACGTTTGTGAATTAGATCTGGGGAATCTGTAACGGAGCATGCTGTTAAGGAATTTGAAGAGGTAAGATAGTAAAGGCCTTGTGATTCATGTCCTGTTCCAATCATCTGTCCCGTACTGCGGTCCTGCATGAGAAAAAAATCATCGAAAAAAGTTATGCTACAATGTAGGGCTTTCGTCAAACGACTAACAAATGCTAGATTAAAAGGAGAACCAGGGACATAAAGAACAGAGTCTAGGGTGACAGAAGATAGGGGTTTGGCTTTTCCAACCCCTTGGTCTTATTTGGATCCCATTGGCTAAAGTAATAGCTGGAAGAGATTGTGAATAAACAATATCGGATAAAAGTGATTTATTACCAGTGATATGATCATAAGGCCCAGAGTCCATGACCCATGTTCCAAGAGTACTAGATTGCGACACACAAGCAAAAGAATTACCTTTTTGCTTACCCGCAACAGACACATCAGGTTGTGCAACCGAAACTACTTGTGGAGACGTTTGCTTATTTGCATGATACTGAAGGAACTCATCATATTTTGTCTGAGCAATATGAGCATTATTGGATGGTTGATTAGGTTGAGCACCATATGCTACTGGTGGAGATGTCTGTTTACTTGCGCGATTTCGAAGGAACTCATGATATTCCTTTAGAACAATAGGATCATAACTGGGTGGTGGACCATGCAAAATATAACATATGTCACGAGTGTGTCCAGGCTTATGACAATGACTACACTTGGATCGAGGTTTCCCAAAACGCCCTCCCCCTCGCCGATTCTCCATAGACTGATATGTACGCTTTTCAAAGGTTTGAGATGCGAGAATAGAGGAGTCAACAGTGGGTGATGAAACTATTTTGTGACAGGGAGGTGCCGCAAGACGAAGGAGACGAGAGAATAATTCATCGATTGTAGGAACTGTAGGGCTAGCTAAAATCCGATCACGTACAAAATCATGATCAGGAGGAAGTCCAGCAAGAGTAAGAACTAGAAACAATGTTTGTCTGTGTGCTTGTTGTTTTTCAACATTCGTAATAACTGGCATCAACGTGTCAAATTCCTCCATGACTGCCTGTACCTGCCCCAAGTAAGTAGACATCGAATTCTTGTTTCTTTAAGTTGGTCAATCGAGATATCACATCATAGAATCGAGATATGCCATTAGTGTATAAAGCACGAGCCTTTTCCCAAACTGTATAACACGTCTGGAATGGGCAAAACAAGGGCATCAACTTGGAATCAATAGAACGCCATAGGAGACTACATAATTGAGCATCTACTTTCTCCCATTGTGCTTTGGCTTTTGCATCTTCCTCACTAGTCTTTGCCTTTACATCTACCACATAAGTCTTGTTCGTTAAGTGATCTTGGACACCTTGACCCTTGCACCACAACTCAACCGAGGAAGCCCAATATAAATAGTTTGAACTTCCCAATAAAAGTTCTGAAGTGATTATAGGGCTAGAACTTCCAATCCCCATATTTTTTGAACCAAAAACATCACACCCAAAAGACATTATGCTAAATTTGTCTTGGAAACAACGAAAAAAACTTGATTATTGAGATCTAATTGTCGGAAAATTCAAATCTCGAAGAATAATCGCTGGAAATAGCCGGAACCCTAATTCCGGTGATCGGATCTGGTCAAAAACAGTATGGGCCTGGTCGGAATGGCAGGATGACCCCAACTGTGAAAAAATTTCTCAAAAAATATGATCAGAAAAGCCCTCACGCGCCGGCGCGTGAGACAGATCTTGCCAGAAACTACCACCTCCTATCGGCGCGTGGGGTGATGTTTTTCGATGGCTCTGGCTGGGGTTTGGTCCTCTCTTGAGCCTCTACTAGCTTCTTGCCACTTAAGTGATGCTTTAGAAACACTCACCTTCTTGACACTACTTGCTTCCAGGAGCTTGTAATATATTTTGAAGTATATTACTTTCACCATTATTGTTCAGGAAGACTGGGATGACCTATTTCTTCTGGAAGTTTTTTGGTCCAAAGTTGTATATCACCTTAATGGTGCTACGGATGCACAATTCCAGCACAATTATTGGATATTGCGGACACCGTCATTTGAGTGGCTTCAATTAAAGTTCCAACCAGAGCAATTGAGATAGATTTACCCAAGTTCAATATCATAATATAAGAAATCTAAGAATTTCTAGTGGCATTAGCTGCCGGAAATGGTTTAATAATGGGAGCTTGTGCTATTGGGCAGAAGGGGAATCTAAAAAAGAAGAGAGTAAAAAGGGAGTTTGGATCTCTTGGTTTTTGGGTGGGAAGGTTTTGATACCATATTTAAGTCAACAACTTGGTCAACTATAATCTATATAGTACTTCTTTACAGGACCACAGTTCATCCTAATTAATAGACGTGAAATTTCATATGAAAATCATTGTTATAAAAGGCCCCCTCTCGTTTTCAGTATAGAAACCTGAATCTCATTGGAACTAGATGCCTCTAGCTTGATCTTTGCTTCATGAATGACTCTACTCCTATGACATGTTACAATTGAGAATCCCTTGTGAAACAATTGGTCCATATTAAGCATTCTGTACAAAAAAGCTCTAGTGTGCATTGTGACCTGTTTTTACATTGCTCAACATATTGAGGCTCGCAAAATGAATTCTCCAGTAGTCCTTCTGCTCCATGTTTATTAAAAGAACAAAATAGAACATATAAAAACAACTGAAACATGATATGGAAAGATATCATGATGTCAGTTGTGCTAAGGTATTATCTGGTTGGTGGGGAAACTCAACATGCTCATTAGCCAGATTATTTAGTCTTAGCTCTAATCTACGGTGAGATTTTCTTTAGAAGTCCTTACCAGCTGTTGCACTATTCAGGTTCCTCCTCATGTACTTGATATGCACTATGCAAGGATGCCCTTGCCACAAGAAATGGCTCAAGAGCCAGTTTATGTAAATGCTAAGCAGTATCGAAGAATCCTGCAGCGAAGACAGTCACGTGCTAAAGCAGAACTTGAAAAGAAGCAGATAAAGGGTAGAAAGGTTAGTTTGTGCCCTCTCATGGGGTCACTCTTTCAATCTTCTTCTCCTCATTGTCCGTAATTCGTTTGCCACCTTTTTACGAGAACTTACTACATGAAATCAGTCTTCTGGAGATATATGGAACTTTGGCCAAGTGCTTGTACCTATTCCAATTGGTGCTGAGGCAGATTTAACTTATGCCTGAATGGATTTCCATATTATCTGACTGGTTGGGCAGTGGGCATGTAAGGGAACTCTGCATTATGAAGTTTATATTTTAGCAGAGGGGGGTGTAAGAACTGATGATTTTCTCTACTTCAAGCAAAATAAATAGTGTATAGCAGTTAGTGCCCCTTAATCCAACCCACTACACCTTATTGCACTGTTTTTTTAAAATAATAATATAAAATCTGATATGCAATACTTTTGCTCACTATTGGCTGTCGTTCCCCTCCACTTTCTTATTCCAGCTCTTGCATGAGTTTTAGTTCATTGCAGGGAAGTCTTGTGCCATCAGTTTCGCACAAATACTTTTACTTGTATCCCTTGCTATAACTATCTGGAAGTCAGAAGACTGGGAGGAATGGAGGCACAACATTCAGGCTTGATATTTGTTATTTTAGTAGGTCCCTCATGTCGTATATAATGTGATGCCATTAGTAGTCATTTCTGAAGTTTGATGATCTGCTGTATTTTCAAAGTTTTTGACACACCCTCCTTTCCTTGTGTTACAGGCATATCTTCACGAGTCTCGACATCAGCATGCACTGAGGAGGGTAAGGGCCTCGGGAGGACGTTTTGCCAAAAAGACAGATGCTTCTAAGGGTACTGGTTCTGTGAGTTCATCGGGTTCTGAACCTTTGCAGTTCAATGCTGCTGATATTCAAAAGAGGCATGAAAATGGAAGGTTGGCCGAGTTTCAGCAGTCTTACTCAAATGGTAGCAGTTATGGCAATCAAAGTAGCTTTCAAGAATCGAAAGATGAGTACCAGTCTGCTGAAAGCAGGGAAGGAGGTTTTTCTGGCAAGTAATTGGAGATACGTTCATGTCTAAACTAGCTCTTGCACTGCAACAAGGCTCGAGTATGTACAAGAGAGTTTACAGGTATTGTTTCATTTCTTGGCTTTTAAAGCTGGGCGGCAATTCATTCTTGGCTTTTTACTTTAGTGTTAAAGGGAGCAATAGAGGCGACGAGCATAGCAGTGTTTCAGCATTTGCTTGGAGACTTGCATCTTCCCTTTTGTACAGAGATGGATGAACTTAGAACTAGGATTAGAAGTTGTTCAGTAAGTTTATGGTTGTCCGGTTACCGTAGTTTTAGTTTAGGAGACCATGTAAAGAGGTTATTAGTTTTGCATACTTGTCTTATTTCCTTTCCTAATGGTTGCATTAATTTCTGAGTTTGTGGTTTGTTTTGATGTGATTTGATATGTTATCAAAGATACAGTAGGATGAAATGACATATTTGAGGTTAAAGTGTGCAAATAGGTTCAGTTAGTCCATATGATAACAGTGAAGGTCAATGGTATTGTACAGAACTAAGAATACAGCTTTGAGCACATCCCGCTTCTTTCTCCTCCTTTCGTCTTCTAACCCAATGACCATAACATTGAGCCCCCGACGTGATATTAAGGTGTGCTCAAGCGCGTCCCTCTTTATGAATAATCGTTGAAGAGCTTGTAGGTCTCGAGCTTGGCTCCTTGTGAAAGGTCTTAATGCAACTTGGTTTGCATCATTAGGGTCAAGTTGGACTACAACCTATTATTTTATCTTGTTTTGATCAAGTCCATCTTGATCCAAATGAACTTTGGACAAGGTTTGGGCATTAATTCATTTATTTGTTCAACCCATCTTAACCCGTCAAGTAGGGATGGCAATGGGGCGGGGCAGTGTGGGTTAAAGCCTTAGTTTTTTTTAAAATTATGTGGGTACGGGCTCCTCCCCTGTGTTCTACTGGGAAAAAACATACCACACCCGGTGCGGGTAAGTTTTATCCTTTCTACTGCTTTTTATTAAATATCTGTAGTATTACTAGCTACCTTATTAACTGTATATTAAAGATCTTTTTAAGCCAAAAAAAAAGGTACAAAACTTAAGAGCCTGTTTGTTAGTTGATTGAAAGTATCCATCAAGTGATCAAGGGTGTGTTCAGCAATATTCTATAATTTTTTTCATGTTCAGTTGGTCATAAATTTTGAAAAATTACCTTATTAGTCGAAGTAGAGAAAAGAAATTTCATAAATAGTATTCCACGTTGATTGTATCCTTTAACCCTCTAACCTTCCAACACACCTCTTCTTCGCCACTCCCATAACTGTCATCCTCATCATCCCACACCCTACTACATCCCTTTTTTGTGCTGACCTAAAAAAAAAATAACGAATTTGAATACTTTTTTAGAAAATATTTTTCGATATTTTTTTTCATACCAAACACAAGCTGAATATCAAATGATGAATAACATTGGTATTTGAAATTGATTTTACAATTAAAGCATTTACGTGTTTGCAGACACATTTTTTGGAATCGATAATATTGTGGACAACTATTGTTTGACGGAGGGAGTGTTACTCCCTTTGTTTCTTTTTATATCGCCTTTTTTAGATTTCACTTGCATTAAGAAATTAAGTTGGTTTACAATTCTATTCTTATTTAATGTTTTTTTAACTTTTCAATAAATGATAAATAAATCATCTTTTATTTTTAATTTGTTTGTTGAGATTTCTTTTTCAAATTAGATTTTATAGAGTAATGCAATGGTAAGAGTAATTAATCTATGTGTGAACTAATTATAGTGAACATTATTTACTTATTAGTTTTTCTAGGTTGATCAAACACTATCTATTTTCAAGATTAATTAAATATCAAGGGTATAATATGAAGAATATTGTAACTTATGCATTGATTTTATAAAATGACAAGTATTATGGACCAACTATTTATAGTAAGGATGACATATAAAAAAGAACTGAGAGAGTATGTACCAACTATTTATAATAAGGATAACATATAAAAAGGAACCGCGGGAGTAATTTGTTTTGAAATGATATTTTCGAGGACAGTAAATGACTTGGTCAAACTGAAAGGGCTTCTAAAATAAAATTGGCTTTTAAGTTTTATTTTACACGGTTGCTAAGAAATCATTAATAGATTGATCAACTTTACTATTTTACCTTTTGTTCATATTAATTAGCCTCTTAAAAAGAAAATTTGGATTTTCAAAATCTATTTAAACTTTCAAAGCCATATTAATTGTAGGGATAAAATAAAACAAAATTACTCCTTCTGTTCAACAATAGTTGTCCACTATTGATTTGACACACTCCTTAAGACACAAAATGGTAATTTTTTTTTAATATACTATATTTATGTAAGTTTCTCATAAATAATAGGGGTCAGTGGCGTACACAATTTTTTTTGTAAGTGGTGTCGATATTTAATAATAAATAAATAAATGAATAATTGATATAACAACATTGTATTAATAAAAATTGTTTAAAGCATGTTAACAACTCTCCTCAATGACTTAATTTTAACTCTATAACTTATTATTGAGTCGAGTTTCATTTTGGACAAGTAATATTCCGCAAATTATATTCTAGTTCAACTGGTAAATTTTATCCTAACTTAACTAGGAATTGTGAAAGTTAGAGGTTCGAATTTCATCAATATCAATTTTTGTACAAAAATTTACTGGAACAAAATTTTACCCTTAATGAGGTTCGAACCCGGCTCCCGACTCCTTCCAGGGAATAATAGCGTTCCAGCCGCGCACCAAAACTAATAAGCTAAGGCAGCACAAAGTGTCATTTATTTGATTATTATTTTTTTCCAGATTTTTATATATATAATATTAAAAATTTTCAACGAAGCAGTGTCGCCCCTTGATATAGGGTGGGTCCGCCCATGATAGGGGTAATATTACTATATTATCTTTTGACTTTATTAAATTTAATGCTTTGAGAAATGTGTTAGATGATAAAATAGTAGTATTTAATAGCAATGGTAAAATACACACAAAAAATAAATTATCTCTAGATTTTTTAAATTGGACAAGTATTGTTAAACAACTATTTTTAGTATAGTGGACAATTATTATTGGACGGAGAAAATAATTAATTCTATCATAATTTAGTTAGTGATCAAATAATAATATTTCTAATAAGATTCCCATTTAATATGGGACGGAGAAAATACTAGTAGCAAGTGTTTTTGTTATTAACCAAATGCATATAAGCCTAGAAGGACCTTTCAAGATCTACAAATTTAGGGCAATGTCCGTTGTGTATTTATTTTCATTCAACTAGCAGCAACAATCTTTATCACACGTAAAACAGTTTCCCTTGTGCACAAGAATAATAACACACTCTTCTTTTCGAATTTTGAAATTCAAACAAATATTTTTTACTATTTATAATATAAACTGTGTACATATTGGAACTATCCTCTAAAGCAGACACTCCAATAATTACATGAAACTAATAATATCTATCTGGAAATTTGTTTAGGAAAAGTGAGTTTTTGGTCAACTTCAAACGGTCATAACTCCTAGCTCAGGATGATTTAGGTGTACTTCCAGATATGGTTGGAAATCTCTTGGAATGATCTTTCCAACGCCGCCGAGTTTGCGTGATTCCGAGTTCATATGAGTAAGTTAAGCCCTTTGGAAATTGGTCTGTTGGATTAAGGGAAGTCCAAATCCGGATTTTTGAAGGGTAGTTTGGTCTTTTCCTTACCCTTTTATTTTAATTCGTTTTTGGTAATTACTTAGGGGTCTAAACTGAACTTAGTCAGTTTACGCTTTTGGAAAAAAAGTTAGGGTTTTGAGAGAAGGGAAAAGAAGAGGAGAAAAGAGGAGAAAGGAGAAGAACGTTCAAGATTCGTCAAGATCGTCGAAGTTTAGCTTTTGGATTTCGTCGGGGGTGATCCCTACAAGGTATGTGAGATGACATAGCGCTGGGTTAATTCACCCACGCGCCAAATCATGATTTATTTCAGCGAATTTAAGTTATTGAAAGCTTAGAAATTGAGTTCTTGATGAGTTTGTTGAAGTTCCATTAAATTCTTGTTTCGTTGAATTTGTTGGAGAGATGTTTGATCCGAACCCGTGATTTTAGGTTCGATTGGAGTAGAATCTGATGTACTTTGAACATTTAATCGATTCTAAGTGTTTGGAAAAAGAACTCATGGAGTTTAGAGATGAAAAACGAAGAAGAAATTTCGTCGAACGAAATCTAGCAGTGGTGGCGCGTCGGGGAGCTGGTTCCCATAATTGGGAATTTTTGTTTCTCGTCGTGGAGCCGTCACGGAGTCTTTTGCCTCAAAAGTCATTTTCGAAACTAAATTTTAAAAGCTTCTCTGCGTCGCGGACCCACCCTCAAATATTGATTTTCGGTCTTTTCTCATGTTTAGCTATCTAAAATCATTCCTAAACATCATGAGATCTTTCTAATCACAAATCACAATCATTGAATCCATAATTCAATTCAAGGACCAGTTAGGAGTCAAGTCAAGAGTCAAGTTAAGAGAAGTTCATAAAGTTTTCCAAAAGTCTTTTGCAAACGTTTTAACTTTGTTTTAAGACTTAGTTTTGAGTTCAGTAAAGAGTAAAGTTGAAGTTCTTTTCTTCAAAAAGTATATGGGACTAAGTATACCCAAAGAGATTTAAAATGTTTTCACATTTAAATAAGAAACTGAGATTTCCAAAGAGCCTTCGGGCTAATTTTCAGAAAAGAGTAATCACTTTCTAAATGAAGCAAGAGGGGGAACTTTGATTTTCAAGATAGCCTTTGAACTAAGTTTTTGAGCACTAATCTCAAATCACAGAAAGAAGTATGTTTTAAACATAAAGAGCTAGTATCATATTTTGAGAGTAGTATTGAGCACCGATATAGGGACGAGCTTGAGTTCAGATAACTCACATCTCCATAAACCATGTAGCCACCATGGGTAGAAAAGGGACATACTTTTTAGATGAATCCTTTCCGAAAAAACTAGTGGATCCACTTAGTAGTTTAGGTCCTATACCCCTAGCAAGGTGTAGGATGCGCCGCTGGTAGCGTGAGAGAGATCCTTGTATCATCACAATAGCTCTTATGTGATGGTTGTCGGTTAGAGAAACTCCCACAATAGTACTTTGTATTTTTATATACATCAGTTTATTTGTATTTTTACATACATCTCAGAGTTATTTGTATCTTTGCATACACACAGTTGACATCATGTTTTAAACAGTTTTTCTTTATATTGCACTTGTTTTAAACTGCTTTATATTGAAATGAGTTCAGTTATGTTGAGTTGAGTTGAGCCAGTTAAGTTCTTCAGTTCCTTTCAGATTCTTTTCAAGCCTATGTTGTGTTTAACATTCCAACTCGCATACTCGTACATTCAATGTACTGATGCCAGTTGGCCTGTATCGCATTATGATCCAGACACAGGTAACTAGGATTGGTATTCAGCGCATCGTTGATCCAGTGAGCAGTTCAGAGTCTGTTGGTGAGTCTTTTTGCATTCCGGAGGATCCCTTTTGTTTACTTTCAGTATTAGATAGTTCATTAGGATGTCGTGGGCCTGTCCCGGCATCCATCTCAGTTGTTTTAGAGGTCTCATAGATAGTCAGTTAGATGTTAGTTCATTTGTCATCATTTTGTTATTGACTTATGCTCAGATTTTAGTTGCCATTTTGACTAAGTTAAATGTTTATTTTCAAAACATTATGAGTTTAGTTTGAGATAGTTAAGTTGTTTAGCATTTGAATTCCTTTCTTAATGTTTAGAGTCTTCCGCTGAGTAAGTAAGTCAAGCCAAGGGTTAGCTTGGGGCCAGCAGTGGTTTTCGAGTGCCAGCCATGTCCAAGGTATAGGCTCGGGGTGTGACACTTCGCTAGAAGAAGCTTCGACTTCATCTTCTTCTTTCGACTCATCAACAGCATCGACGTTGTCGTTGTAATGCCCAAAATGTCTCGACCAAGCTTGTTGATAAGTATTTCCAATAGTCCATAGATCAATATTGTCATTCAAAATTTCATCATCAATATGGTAAAGATCACTAAAAACAGAAAAAAAAATGGATCATGAGATTTGAGAGAGATGAATAGAATGTGCTTAGAAGAAATGATTTGAGGTTTGAAAGAGGCGAAAACAACGTACAACAAAATATGTTTAGAAACTTGAAAGAAGTGAAAAAAATGTGCAAGAAGAAAAACTTGTGAGCTCCCAAATCATTTTGGAAATGGGACTTTTTATGAAGAATGCATCATCATTTAGATTGTGAAACGTGTCACAATCAAACGCTAACATATGTTTATAGAGACTTCACTGGATTTTGACCAAAATAATAATTTGAGTATATTGATTTTAATTCAAAACTTTATAATGAGGAATACACGACTACACGTACAATACATTTATCGTTCTTTTTATATATTAACTAACTAATATTACTAGTACTATCAAACGATCTAGTCTCTCGTTGATCTTTTTTGCCTCTCACTCTATGAAAATGCACATCTATCCAGAACGTGCAAAGTAAAATAGCGGTAAAAATCCTAACTTGGCTCCTTTATTTTAGGATGTGAAATGAACTCAACTTGCGGAAGATTAGATGACACAAACAGAAACTGCAACAAGCATCAAGTTCAGTAATACAATACAATATTGGAGGAGTAAAAGTTGGAATTATGAATCCAGTTTTTTTTCCGTTAAAGCAATGAACCATGTCATAGATGCTTTTCACAAGAGTTACGACCCTTTGGTGATAAACAATTTGTGTTTAATCAATAAATTCAAAAAGCACTTCTAAGCAGCAGCAACAGTGTTTAGTCGAACTTTTAAAAAATGCTTCTAAGTATCCACACAAGGGTATGGCCTAGTAGTCAATGAAGTGGTTAAACACCATAAGGTCCCTTCTAGCCTTGGTAGATAGAGTTACATTGTATCTGTTGATGTTGAGGGTGTGTTTGGTATGAAGGAAAATGTTTTCCTAGAAAACAAGTTGATTTTTGACTTATTTTTTCATGTTTGGTTGGTGAGTAGAAAATATTTTCTGGAAAAGATTTTTAATGTTTGATTTATGAATGAAAAATATTTTTGAGAAATATCTTTTATTTTTACTAGAGTAGAAAATAAATTTTGAAATTGAAAATATTTTTAAAAACAAACTTAATTTTTTTTGGGGGTGGGGGAGGGTCGAGGGTAGGGGTGAAAAATTGAAATTTTGAAGTTGAAAATATTTTTTAAAAACAAACTTAATTTTTTTTGGGGGGTGGGGGGTGGGGGCTGGTAGGGGGTGGGTTGGGGGGGGCCGAGGGGGTGAAAAAATAAATTTTTGAAGTTGAAAATATATTTTGAAAACAAACTTAAAATTTTTTTTGGGGATGGTGGGGTGGGGGTGCTGGTAGGGGGTGGGTGAGGTGGGGGGCTGGGTAGGGGTGAAAAAAATGAAATTTTGAAATTGAAAATAATTTTGAAAAACAAACTTAAAATTATTTTTTGGGGGTGGTGGGGGGAGGGTGGGTGGGGGGTCGAGGGTAGGGGTGAAAAATTGAAATTTTGAAATTGAAAATATTTTTTAAAAACAAACTTAAATTTTTTTGGGGGGTGGGGGGGCTAGTAGGGGGACTGGGTAGGAGGTGGGTGGGGGGGGGGGTCAAGGGTAGGGTGAAAAAATGAAATTTTGAAGTTGAAAATATTTTTTAAAAACAAACTTAAATTATTTCTTTTTGGGGGGTGGGTGGGGGGACTAGTAGGGGGCTGGGGTGGGTGGGCGGGGGGTTGAGGGTAGGGTGAAAAAATGAAATTTTGAAGTTGAAAATATTTTTTAAAAACAAACTTAAATTATTTTTTTTGGGGGTAGGGGTGGCGAGTAGGGGGTGGGTGGGTGGGTTGGGGAGGGGGGGGGGTGGTCGAGTGTAGGGGTGAAAAAAATAAAATTTTGAAGTTGAAAATATTTTTTAAAAACAAACTAATTTTTTTTTTGGAGGGGGGGCGGGGTTGCCGGGGAGAGGGGTGGGTGATCAAGGATCAGGATGAAAAAATAAAAAAATTGAAGTTGAAAATATTTTTTAAAAACAAACTTAAAAACAATAAAAAAAAAACTGATGGGGGGAGGGTAGTGGGGGGTAAAAAATTAAAAAATTGAAATTAGAAATATCTTTTAAAAATAATTTTTAATATTTTTTTGGTAGGGGGTGGGGGTAGGGGTGAGGGTGGGGTAAAAAAATTGATTTTAAAAACAAGCTTTAAAATTATTAATTTCTTTTGGGAGGTGGTTGGGGGCTGGTTTGAGGGTAGGGACAAAATAAATTGATTTTTTCAACAAAAAAGTAATTGTAATTTGAAGTTGAAAGAGAGTTTTGAAAAATGTTTTCCTTAAGTTTTGAAGGGAAGTCATTTTCCTTAAATTTGAGGAAAATGAGTTGATTTGGAAAATAGAAAAACATTTTTTCGAAAAATGTTTTCCTTCATACCAAACTGATGCAAGTCTACAAATATTACAAGTCAGTTAGTGGAGGGATTCATTAGTTAGTTACAATTCTGTTATTCTGTTATAACAGCTAGTGTAGCAGTTGAATTTTAGTTGTGGAATATATCCATATATACAATGTAAAGGATTGGAGTTTAATGCATTGAATGATACTACATTTCTCTTTCTTCTAAAATTCTCTTTCTAATATCTCAGATGCAAGCTTTGAATTAGTATCTCAATTCTTCGAGTTCAAAGCTCCTAGGATTGTTCTTCGTAGTTGATGCTTAATTGACTGCCATTGTGCATCAATTGGTATCAGAACTAGCGATCTTTGGCATAGCGGTGACCAGAAGTAAGAATCAAGATAAATCAGTGGAAGAGATGGATGATCGATTAGCCCAGATCCAAGATCAGTTGACGAAACTGATGAAGGGGATGACTAGCATGAACGATAGGAATTCACAAACAGAAAAAGAGTTGTATAAAATCAAGGAAACCATTGGTTGATTGGGAATTAAGGGCAAAGAAAAGGAATTAGGAAGAGCAAAATCTTCAATGGATAGGGCATGTTCAGTTGAATCACAGCATGAAATCAGACACAAGGAAAATCACAACAATTCTGGTAATCTTTTCACTCGATTTTCTAGATTAAAATTCCCTAGATTTTCTGGTCAAGCTTTAAGAATATGGTTATATAAGGTGGACCAATTCTTTGCTATGGATGAGGTTGCATTCGACCAGAGGGTACGGATAGCTTCAATTCACCTAGAAGGGGAGGCAATTGCTTGGCATAGGTCGTATATGAGGTCTAGAAGTTATGTAGCTGATCCTTTATGGATAGAGTATGTCTTGGCTTTGAATGAAAGATTTGGGGAAGAGTTTGAGGATTCTATGGAGGCTTTGAAGAATCTGACTCAAACAGGTAGTGTGAAAGAATACCAAGCTGAGTTTGATAGATTATTAACATGAGTGAATTTGTCAAATGAGAATACTATCAATTGTTTTTTGGGTGGGCTAATGCCAGAACTAAACAAATATATCAGGATGCAGTCACCAAGAACACTACTACAAGCCTATAAACTTGCTAGGTTACAAGAGGATGTTTTTGATGCACAAGCGAAGACATGGGGTTTGAAACCTATGGTCAGACCAGTACAGGGACCAATTCTACCTACTCCTACTCATGTTAAACCAACTAATTTCTCTCAAAAACCATTTACACCAAATTTCACATATAGGAAACCAGTTGATTCACATGTTGTTAAACCTAACAAATTCACTGGTAATGGGTTGGGAAGGAGGTTGATTGCTGCTGAGATGGATGAGAAAAGGGCAAAAGGCCTTTGTTTTTTCTGTGATGATAAATATGTGGTTGGTCACAAGTGTAGGTCCAATAAATAAACTTTTCTAGTGGAAAGAGAAGATGAAGAGTTGGTTCAAGAAGAGGTAGTGCAGGACCAAATACAGGAAGACAATGAGGAAGTTGATGAATTCATGACCATATCCTTACAAGCTTTCACATGAGTGATTGGTTATCAAACTATTAGAGGGACTGGCTATCATGAAAAGAAACCCTTGCAGGTTTTAATTGATACTGGGAGCACACATAATTTCATTGATCAAGAAGTAGCCAAAAGGTTAGGATGCCAGTCCATCACTATTATGGCCCAATCAATTAGTGTTGCTGATGGCAGGAACAGGTTCAGTGTGCAGAAATCTAACTTGGTTTTTGCACGGTACTACATTTACCTCTGATTTCTTGTTTCTACCATTGGGTAATGTGGATATTGTCCTGGGGGTACAATGGTTGAATACCTTGGGTAGAATCTTGTTTGATTTTCAAAATAGATCCATTGAATTCAGGTATCAAGGTATAAAACATGTCTTGAGAGGAGCTAGTATTCAGCTGAAGTCAGCAAGGACCAAATCAATAAATAAGGTTGAGGTTGATGAGACTCAATTCTTCATGATGTCATTATTATTTGGTTCAGAGGATAGGTTGCAGTGCTACAACATTCATGTTGACCAAGGTAACTTAGTTCATCCAACATTATCCTTGTTAATTGACCAACATGCCAGCATATTTGAGATTCCTACTACACTACCACATCATAGAGGGTCTTTCGATCATCGCATACCACTGGTTGAGTCGGCTAACCCAGTGAACAAAAGACCTTACAGGTACCCAGGGGTCCAAAAGGATATTATAGAGAAAATTGTACAGGAAATGATAGATTATGGGGTCATACAACATAGTACTAGTCCTTATGCTTCGCCAGTTGTGTTGGTTGGCGAAAAAGATAGTAGTTGGAGGCTTTGTGTAGATTACAGGGAGTTGAATAACTTGACCATTAAAGTCAAGTTTCCCATACCCATTATAGAGGACCTCTTGGACGAGTTAGGAGGTTCCATGGTATTTTCAAAGATTGACCTTAGAGCTGGATATCACCAACTGAGAATGCATGAAAATGACATTTAGAAAACTGCCTTTAAGGCTCATGAAAAACACTATGAATTTTTGGTAATGCCTTTTGGCTTAACTAATGCTCCATCATCCTTCCAAAGTCTTATGAATTCAGTTTTTAAGCCACTACTGAGAAAAACTGTTTTAGTTTTTTTTGATGACATACTTATTTACAGTAAAAGTATGGTCGATCATATTAAACATGTAAGGGCAGTCTTTGAACTAATGCAGCGATTCCAACTATATGCAAAAATGTCTAAATGTGCCTTTGGAGTGCCTAAAGTGGAATATCTAGGCCACTTCATTAGCGGTGAGGGGGAGTCTACAGACCCCAAGAAGATTGTAGTAGTTGCACAATGGCCTATTCCTGGCAATATCAAGCAGTTGATGGGGTTCTTGGGACTTGCTGGATATTACAGAAGGTTTATACAAGGATTTGGATCCATTTGTAAGTCATTACATGAGTTACTCAAGAAGGATGGATATACTTGGACTGAGCATGCTACAACAACATTTGAGGAACTGAAGCAAGCCTTGATTTCTGCCCCAGTATTAGCTATGCCTGATTACTCTAAACCTTTTGTGGTGGAAACCGATGCAAGTAGGAAGGGAATTGGTGTTGTGCTAATGCAGCAAGGCCACCCTATAGCCTATATTAGCAGATCACTGGCTCCTAGACACCAAGCCATGTCTGTCTATGATAGGGAACTAATGGCTCTTATATTTGCTGTCACTAAATGATCCCACTATTTGATAGGAAGGCCCTTCATTGTCAAGACTGATCAAAAAACTTTAAAGCATTTGCTGGAACAAAACCTCCACACTGACTTTCAGGTGGCTGGTATTCCCAAACTAATGGCTTTCGACTTTTCAATTGAATATAAGAAGGGTATAGACAACAAAGTTGTTGATGCCTTATCTAGGAAGCCTGGTGCTGAGTTATTATCTATCTCCTTATTGACACCTAATGATTCTCTATATGAGCAGATCAAGGGAACTTGGTTAACTGACGCATCTTTGCAGACTTTGATTACTAAATTACAGGCTCAGCCTTTCAAGTCTTTTGCTTGGTGTAGTGCTCAGCTTAGGTGGAAGGGTAGATTGGTAGTTGGAGCCAATTCCTACTTGAGAAAGAAAATTATTTCAGTGTGACATTCTACTACACAAAGTGGACATTCTGGCATGGATGCTACCATTAAGAGGATACAATCTCTATTTTATTAGAAGTCTCTAAGTCAGGATGTGAGGGACTTCATCAACAAATGTGATGTTTGTCAGAGGCACAAGTATGATGTTTTTGCCTATCCAGGTTTACTGCAACTTTTGCCTATTCCAGATGGAGTATGGACTGATGTGTGTTTAGACTTCATTGAGGGCTTACCTAAGTCTAATGGCAAGAGTGTTATCTTGGTGGTGGTTGATAGGTTGAGCAAATATGGTCATTTCATGAGCCTACAACATCCTTATACTGCTCAATCCGTAGCACAGTGCTTCTTGGACAATGTTTTTAAACTTCATGGCATACCAGCTACATTAACAAGTGATAGAGATCCTGTGTTCCTTAGTAAATTCTGGCAAAAATTGTTTACAATACAAGGGGTTCAGTTACAGAGGAGTACTGCTTATCATCCTCAAACAGATGGACAAATGGAGGTTTTGAATAGGATATTGGAAACTTATCTGCGATGTTTTTGTTCTGATAGCCCTAAGGAATGGTCAAGTTATTTACCGCTTGCTGAGTGGTGGTATAATACTACTTATCACACTGCTATCAAATGCACTCCTTATGAAGTTTTATATGGTCAGAAACCCCCTATTCACCTTTCTTACTTAGTAGGTGAGTCTTCATCTGACATGGTAGATAGATCATTGGCTGCTAGAGAAGCAAGCATTCATCTTTTGAAGTTTCATATTTAGAGAGCCCAACAAAGAATGAAAGACTTGGCTGATCGACATAGGTCTGACAAATGTTTCGAGGTAGGAAATTGGGTTTACCTTACGTTGCAACCTTATAGACAAGTTTCAGTTGTTGTTAGACCCTTTAACAAGTTGGTTGCTAAGTATTTTGGTCCCTATCCTATTGCTGCTAAAGTTGGAGTGGCTGCCTATAAATTACTTTTGCCAACTGATGTCCTAATTCATCATACATTTCACGTCTCTCAGTTGAAGAAGTGTCATGAGGTCTCATATGTCATCAATCATCCACTTGTGTTTCACTTGTCCAGTCCATATTGCCCTATGCCTGAAGGTGTGTTAGACAGGAGGCTTGTGAAAAGAGGCAACAAGGTTGTGGTTCAAGTGCTTGTGAAGTGGACTGCTATTGATTCTTCTCGAGCTACTTGGGAGTACTTGTCTGACATTCAACATAGATTTCCTTCCTTTCAGCCTTAAGGACAAGTCTGTACTTTTGTAGGGGGTATTGATGCAAGTCTACAGATATTACATGTCAGTTAGTGGAAGGATTCATTAGTTAGTTACAATTCTATTATTCTATTATAACAGCCAGTGTAACAGTTGAATTTTAGTTGTGGAATATATCCATATATACAATGTAAAGGATTGGAGTTTAAGGCATTGAATGATAATACATTTCTCTTTCTTCTAAAATTCTCTTTCTAATATCTCAGCTGCAAGCTCTAAATTAGTATCTCAGTTCTTCGAGTTCAAAGCTCCTAGAATTGTTCTTCGTATTTGATGCTTAATTGACTGCCATTGTGCATCACAAACACACCCTGAGAGATAATAAGTTTCTTGTGGAATTAGTCGAGGTGAGGTGCAAACAAACTACCCCTGCATAAATCACGTCTTTTTACTATTCAAACCAACGAAGGGTTCAACAAGAGACTACAAAACAAGGTTTAATCAACTTCTCTGAAGTCTGAACCCTTATTTTGGAGCTTGCAGCTCCCAATTCCCATGCATCCAAAATGAAGCACTGTATCATATTCAAAATGTCAAATTTTACACCAATAAAGTTACTCACAATGACTTCACTACAAACTTCTATACTCAAACGCACTGAAGCATAAGTGAAAATTGAAAAATTGGAATCCGCTGCAACCTTGAAAACACACGTTCTAACAATTTTTTTCTTTGGGTACAACATGTTCTAACATTTATAAATTATATGTTTTGGTGATGATCACTATCTTCTGTAGTTTCAGTAACTTCATCAACTTCTTCATTGGGTATGGTTTCATCATCTAAATCACCCGAGGAAAATAGCTTTTCATCGCTACTCTTGTTATCAGTTACATTGTCATTAGGCTCGGTGATGTTCACCACAGGTTGCTTTTCTATCATGCCTGACAAAGCAAGACTTGGAGACCACTCGAGCACATCGTCTATAATGTTAGAAACCCGCTTCTGATACCTGCAAAAAGGAATTCTGTTTCAGACATCATTGTGCAAAACGTTCTCATATCCTCGGACAACAAATCAACAGAGACTTGATGACATAAATGGATGTATGGCACAATAAACAACAAATCTCATCAGAAACTGACAGGCTGACCCCAGATCAATCTCAAAATTACAAAAACTAAGTGCCAAAATATTCAGCTGATATAGCCAGCAGATATCTGTGTTACGACTTACGAATACATCAAGTAACATAAGTTGAACTTTTCATCTTTTATTTGTTCTTCATTTACTTTCGTACTCACTGAAATTTAAGATCATGATAAAATCTGACCCAATCCTGTTTTGTAGTTCAATTCAAAAAATTCAGTTAGATTAGTTAAAATAAATGTGTGTTCAATCTTCCCTTCATTTTTTGTTTGGAAGGGGAAGGTTAGGTTTATCTTTTTTATAAAAAAAAACTGAAAAATGAGGCTATGGAGGCTTAAACACACAACATGACCTGTGGAATTCCAATACAAAACCAATCTAGCTACACAACTTTTTTTTTTTGATAAAGGTAATGTTGTATTCATCAGCATTAAGGATATGCTGGAGACCTCCAAAAATTGGTTTCCAACAAGAGAAAAAACTTTTGGAAGGGAAAGTTAGGTGTTATTAAGGATTTACTCCATTTTTCTTGGCAAATGTATGAAACTAGGTTCGATTTCTTATGGCAGTCAGTGTTTAATATTTGGTACTATATAGTATTTTATATTAAAACTTCAGATCAAAGTTGACAAAGAAGAAACAGAATTTCAACTTTATATAACTGGATCACGTTTTCTCCCACTAAATCCAAATTTCATAAAGGCATTAGAGTATAAGTGCAAGACAGCGAACCTGGCTCTTGCAGCCTCATCAGGAGCATGATGCCTTAGGAGTGAAATAAGCACCACACCTGCAATTGCATAGAAGAGCCTCGCAGTCCACTTTGGTCGCTCGCCCTCATCTTTCTGGGGCCAAAATTGGAACAATTCTTTGAGTGTTGCCTCCTCAGCAAGAATGTTGGGGAATAACCAGAAACGTTTTCCAAGAAGAATCCAAAGAGCACCAAAGACCAAGCCTCTCACTGCAAGCATCAACATATTCTTTTCATAAGCAAAAATATATATATGTTCATTCTCGACAACTGCAATCAATACAAATAGTATTCTGAAGATACACTAGACAAGGCTAGATGAGCATGACTTGATATCAAACAAAAACCAAATACTTTATCGTTTCGGGATGTTGGCTCGAGTGAACTTAGGGATCATTTGGTTTACGGTCGAGTTATGCAGAGATTATAATGCAGGAATGGTTTATGCACCTATACAGTGAATAATAACCAACAAGAACTCAGAAACAACAACTGTTCGGCCTAACACATTGTGAAAAACTCCCCAATCTACAGCCTTTAGAACTCAACAATGGAGAATAGAAGATTGAGTTTGAAGAACAAAAAGAAGACGGTTACAATTGTATTGCCTTTTGTTTCTCTTACTTAGTGTAATACCCTGCACTTTCACTCTGCTTTACTGATTTGTATTTATCCTTCCCCCACCTGTGGCACTACAGGACTACACTGGGTATGCACTGGGTATGTTGTTGTTTTGTATTTATCCTTTACTGCTATTATGTTTTTCTTTTTAATTGTATATCATTATTTTTTTGGCATACATTTTGCTATATGTTTTTTTTGTTTGGGGTGGTGGTGGTGGGAATTTGTTGCTATTTTAGATGTTTTAATCAAGGATTACGAATTACAGAATGATTGTAATGTGCTTTTTGGCATTTTCTTCTTTACGAGTTACTGATACTTGCTCCTTTTATTTAGTTTGAGGCTTGTATGTTTATACACAACCAAGTTATTTTGCATCTGTTAGGGCTTTACGCGCAGAACATGGCTTTAACTGAGCTTCAGGGCTTAAAAGCACCTCAAATGAGCCTTTAATAACATTGTTTGCATTATAATAAAATGAGCCTCAAATAACATTGTTTGCATCATAATGCAATGAGCCTAAATATGTGGGAAGGACCCATATATTCAGGGACGAGTCATAGTTGATTGATATTAATACTACTTGCAATGTTCTGTCCATTAATTAAGGTTGTTATAAATTACATATCTTAGATTAACTACTGTGTCACTATCTCCAATTCTGGTGTTTTCATGATGGTCTGACATGACGCCAGTATCCTATATTTTTGCTACTTAGACCAATTCAATGCATTTTGAGAGTGAGCAGGATGTATTTAATATAAATACACATATTGTTGCTACGATAAGAACACCAAAAAAAAAAAAGAAACAAGCAACTAGGTACTTTTTTCACTTTAATCTACTCATTATGCACTAGTAATTAAAAAACTGTGAACTGAATCACTTCAGACCACAAATATGTACCACAATTTTCAAAAGGCTGGTCAAAGAAACAACTTGACAACAGCAATATCAACAGATCAAGCAGTCAAAATAAAATTCTATCGTGCACCCCTATACTATATGTTCACTCAAGTCAACATCCTGAAATTGTTGTTTTAGTCATTCCAATAAAGTACTTGGTTTTGGTATGATATATAAGAACAGCTAGCTACTTGTTAATACTTTATGAGAAAACAACACGTCATCATACTCCTCTTAACATCAAAAGAAAATGAAGAAATAACAGGAGATTTGTGAATAAAACTGTAAAGCACCAGAAACTTACACAAAAGTACGCAAAGTATAAGGAGGAGGAGACCAGCACATGAGTAGAGGATAAGCAGTTTGACCTGATGAGGATACACAGGAAACAAGCAGATCGCTAGTGTCAAAACTGGCCAGCAAAATGAAAGAAGTGTTTGCCATAGGGGCCTTCTTTTGACAAATGTCCATGCGAAGAAGGCATCATTTTCGGAAAATACTTGATCCTGCATACATAGGTGAAAAAACATAACCTCAAAAACTGCAAGAGAACCATGTAAAATGCATTACTCTAAAGGTACATATAAAAGGCTAAGTTTATCGAGTCTAGAACGTTTAAAGAGGATAAGGATAAGCTTCTCAAAGAGAATGCACCAAATACAACATAAATCAGATGTCTAGCTTTTGATAGAGTGTAGACTTTGTTTTCTACTTAGGGCAATAGAAATAGGAAATTGGCAATAAGCACATGCAGAAAGAGGAAAACTAACACAACCCTACAAGTCATCAGCAAATGATGGTGACCGTCAGCACAATAGCATATTTCTGCTGAAGTGATTACTCTTATTTCTGATTTATAAAAGGAAAAGATTAAGTATCAGAGGGGAAAATTACAGATTAAAGGATAGAGAATAAGATGTCTTTGGTTCCTTTTGGTTGTGATGATTCAATTTGTCTATAAGGAAAGCCTCCGTTAATCAGTGGGAGATGATTAGCATGATTTATAAACTAAATTTTCAGAAAGATCAATATTTATTCTTACAAAAGCCCTAAAAGTAGTAACTATCAGGGTTTATGATACATTATTTAACTTTAGGATTTTGGTACATGTCTAGAGGTAGGGGATGTGAATGACAAAGGACTTAAGAGCACGGTGCATGATATGTGGCTTAGATGCACGTCATGGATTCAAATCCCACTTCAGACAAACCTAGAATTCAAGTGGAGAATGGTAAGGTAAATATCTGATCTTTCTTCTTTCTTTCTTTTGGGACAAGGAATCGCAATATTATGATCATAGTATTCGATTGAGATAATACACAAATTTCAAGGGCATTATTAATCTATGATGTGACAAAAAATACAGATATTTATAAGTGACTAGAAACAAGGTTGAGAGGACGCCAGAAACTTCTCAAAATCACTAGTAATAGAGTGAATCCAGAAAGAAACTCACATGGTATATCTCTAAATGTGCTGGAAAGGTAGATAATTTCTTCTTGCCAGGCCGGACAGTTTTTACCACACGATCACATCGGACCAAAAGGTTCTTCTTAAGCAGAATGTTGGCAATATCTTCAGCTTCCAAACTTCTATCTGACTCGAGTATGTCTTTCAGTTCTAAATGATTTCTCACAAAACTAACAAAATCTTTTCCCCTGAAATACTCCACCCGTGTTTCCTGTAGGACAGCCCAACGAGACACCAAGTCCTTATGGTCTCTAGCTTTCTCAGCAAATACCTGGAAGACATCCTTTGGCGCAGCTTGCTTCTGAAACTCAAAGTGAACAGCATGGATATGAACATCACAAAATAAAAAGGGGCAGAAAGAGTGGCAGGAGGAGGAAGGAAGAGGCTGGCCACATCTCAATATATTCAATGACAAGAACTTCTATTTTTTATCCTTTTTTTCAAGGGTGGTGCCAATATGGTTGAGTTATCTCTATAGTCTGTACTAATAGTGTCTGTGTAGTTAGCAAGATGATCATAACAACCAAAAAAAACAGGAAGTCATTTCCCTCTTAAATGAGCAGATGAGAAAGTATGGAAGAGACAGGAAATAAAGGACTATCAGTGATGGAAAGCCTATATTTTGAACACATTTTAGAAGGTCCAGAAAAATACACACAACACTCCTCTAGAAACATATGTGCCGAACTTCCCTAACACAACAGTTCCCCTTGAAACATATGTGCCGAACTTCCCTAACACAACAGTTCCCCTTGAAACATATGTGCCGAACTTCCCTAACAACAGTTCAAGGAATCTGTAATGTCCTAGTACAAAGAGGAACGTATCTTAATTCAGCATCATCACATTCTTGAGTACAAACTGATCCCTTTTGATGCAAGAATAAATTAATAACCAGCAAAGAGCAAACTCTATGAAATTTTGTCGGGCAAACAAAACAATTATGAGAGCAAAATAGAGTCAGATTCAGAGATGCTCTAAAATGCAGAGCCTTATAATTCCTTTGGTTAAAATCCTTTTATTGTGATCCTCCCCCCCCCCCCCCCTCTCCCCCGAAAAAAAAACGAAAAGAAAAGTAGCCTATAGTGCTGGCTTTAGTTACTTCATTTCAAGGATTTAGTAAAATCCAATATATTTAGAAAGGTGAGATTAAAGTCATTCTTTATCCTACAAAGAAACCCTACTTTATTGATACCCTCTATATCAGAAAAAATCCAACACCTATTGGTCTTATTCAATAGTTATTCTCAGGCTATTTAGCAAACACATTTGCATATTCCTATAACTTCCCTAAAGGAGCATAGTAGTATCTACTGTATATAGCAGAATGAATTACCCATTAACTACACAGATCTAAAGTAAATTTTGTCTACACTATTGGAAAAATAATTCAAGACGCGTCAATTATCATTCAATAGTTACTCCAATGCAAGTTTAGCAAATATCTTTCAAAATCCTCTCATCTCCACAAAAGGTCACAATGTTATCCACAATCCATTAATGTTAAAATAAACCAACAAAACCAAAGGGTCCTTTTCAATCCTTAGAAATACATTTGCAACATTCATACCTCCAACTAACAGAAATGGAACCACCCATAACACACTAGTAGGGAGAACGCCAGCATTTTAGGTTCAAAAATGTCTGTCACCGTGACTTAACCATAACAATCAAAATCACTACACAACTTTGTCTATTTTTTCTCCTTCATATAGATTTCCAAAACTTACACCATCAACGCCCTCTAATACATTCTTGGAAAGAGGGACCAACACATAAAATTTCACACAAGCACCTTAGCTCCTTATTTTGACAAGATCTCGAACCCAATACCTCAACCTCCCACGATATACAATTCATATTACTTCCTTAACAACAGAACATTTCCACAAATTTAAAGGGAAATTCAAGAAATTAACTCATCAATCAAGATCATTTTGTATGAAATGCAAGAAAAACTCCAATAAAAAAAAACCCTTTTTCATAAACCCATTACTTGGACAGGATGTTGAACCCTTGACCCTTTTGGGTCCCATATATACAATTCAAATTACTCCCTAAATCAAGATCGCCAAACACAAATTATTTGGGGGAAAAGCAAGAGAAACTACAATTAAACAAAACCCATTTCACAAAAAGCGAAATTAGGCAGAAAAAAAGTTTTAAACATAAAATTATAGAAAAATAAGTTAAGATTTGTGTATATTTATGGAGTAATTTCCATTAAATTAGAATAAATTACCCTAGGAGTATCAGTGTTGGATTGCAGACTTTGTGATCTCCTTACCTTCTTCTTCTCTGCTCCGCCTGGTTTCTTCATCCCTCTCTCCCCTCTCTGGGTGTGTTTTTCTCTTCCTGTGTTTGGGCGGTTTTCTTTGGTTTCTTGTTGTTTGTAGAGCGGGGTATAGTAATGTTACTCGTGGGTGTGGGAGTGGGGGTGGGGGGATTAAAATTTGGATTGTATGACAATACTTTTAGGGTAGTTACTACAAAATTGGTTTCCTAGATTATTATTTTTTTATAAGATATTTTTATTTTTATAAAAAATAAGACAATCCTTGTAAGTCGAGCTAGGGGATAGAGTTGCTCGTTGTATATTTAGTAGTTTTTGAACGCTTGTGTGTTGTTTAGGAGACAAAGGTAGAGATAAGAAATTGTACTGGTTCGGCAAGGTAAGAGAGAGGAAAGTTCAAGACTTGGATCAAGCACGTCAAAGATAAGGATGGTAAGTGTTAGTGAAAGCGGCACACATTAGATGGAGATAACAAACATACTTTCATAACTCTTTAAAAAGAAAGAGATGGGGACATCATGTTAGGTGCTTTAGAGAACTTGAAGAGACGGCGAGATTTTGGATACTATAGGTGTATTAAGATTGAAGAGGTTAATTAAGGGTGCCATGCGTAAGATGAGCGGGGTAGAGCGATAGGAACTGATGACAATTCGATAGAGTTTTGGAAGATCATAGACAAAGCAGGTCTGGAGTGGTCGATTGAGTTGTTTAATGTCATTTTTAAGTTTAATTTTTTGTTGAACCATCATGTTTAGGATGTTTTGTGAATGTGAAAGAAGACTAGGAACGTTTGTTTTAGTTGAAATGAAAAAATAGGACCCTTCCAAGTTTGACGTGTTGTGTTTGTCATTGTGTAACTATGTTGGATCTTTACATGACATGATGTACACTGATATGATAAGTGTGATTTAAACTAGAGCATGAACCCGATAAGTCAGTGATTGATAGTGAAACTCTATGTCATGTGTGAGTGAGATAGTCGAAATTATTCTTATGGTGAGTGTCAATTCAGAACTTGACATGTTAGTCTTACTAAGATTATTGAATTGTTGGTTAGGAAAGGATCATAGGGTTTTTTTTTAAAAAAAATTAACTCACTTAGCATAAAAATGATCAACCAAATAAAAATGTGTATTCCTCGATCTAAAATTTTGAGCCTAAGCAAACTTTTTTGTTGTATTACCAAATTCATCTTCCCCTTTTCCATGTTAACCTTTGTTTTGACCCTGGTCCTTTCTTGGACATTGTGCACCTCAATTTAGGCAAAATGCAACTAAAATACAGTAATACAATCCAACACACCATAGATATAGACTTCAATCATCAATCTTGACTTAACCAACATATGAAATATGTCCCACATGATCACAATTATATATATCGGTTCTCTCATGGAAGCCACACCCAAATTGTTAATGTACTGGCGTGGTATCTGAGTCAACCATTATTAATGTACCAGCGTTGTACCCGAGCCAACCATTTTTAGTGTACCACTGTGATACACGATCTAACCATTGTTAGTGTTACCCGTGTGGTACTCGAGTCAACCATCAATCACAAAAAACATACACAATTACAATCATAATTAACAACCATACTTGAAGCCATAAGTAAATTAAACAGGTTCGTTGCATGAGAGTTAGTAACAAAATGTCATTTCATATTCACACCTTATGGGTTTCTTGTATGAATTGCACAACTAATACTATAAGGCAGTTAACATGCAAACATTCCATACATTAGAAACACACAACCATCACCTACCTCGAATCAAGCCGTGGAAACTCTAAAGAACTCGAGTTTTCCCACTTTCAATGCATTGGCTTGTACTTGAGCTAAAACAATAATAAACACAACAATACAGTGACTAATGGTCTAATAAAATCCAGGTTCTGGATTATGCTCAAATCCTAACCCTAAGCCAAATTCATGATCATTATATCAAAATAGGGTCCTTCCCACCACAATTCCAAGTCGAAACTCTCCCCTAAAGTTGACCCCCATAGATTTTAGGGCTTAAGAATCAATTTACAAGTTAGGAGAGTAACTAACTAACCTTTATCGAAGAGAATAATGAAAAATGTCCTTGATCGCTTTTATAGTTTTTCAAAACAAGATAGCCAAATAAGATCAATTTTGAGGTTTTTCTGCACAAAAATTCGACTAACCCGATATAGTAACATCGCCATAGCGGGCCACCTGTTATAATGGGAATTAAAGGTAAAAACTCGAAAATCCTCCCTAGAGCCCTTATTTCTCAACACACATTCTAACCTTGATGTTCTATACTAACCCCTCATGTTAAGTTCGATACCGAGAGTTCTATTCACCCGAAGTCAATTCTGAAAGACCCTATGAATTTCTTAATGTCTTAGCTGCTAGAAAACATGATCCAAACTTAGGCATTATGACATTATGCCCAATTCCTTTTCAGATCACCCTAGACCTTACCTTACTCAGATTTCGTCTAAAACTAACCTAACCTACGATTTTCAAATTACTATTCAAAAAATTTCTGACCAAAATCTTTCACCCTTAGTCTACTTTTAACGATCGGAAGGGATCGTTACATTATAAAGCTTCAAATTATACAACAACACATAAACACTCAAAAGTAGGATTGGGTTGCTGCCTCTTATCATTTGATGACTTATCGATCATATATACTTGCATGTGCATTTGGGTGGAACGCTAATATTTATACAAATTTCAATATGGAATAACTTTCCTGGATATTGATTTTTATGAGACAAATCACGTAGCGTATCAAAATAACCTTAATTCCATTATTTTATTTTCTTCGAAAATACTTTTATTCTATGAAGTATATGTATTTAAAACGCAATTAACCACACATAAAAAAAACAACATATGTATTAAATTAAAGGGAAAACTACATAAATGGACCATAAAATTTAAAATAATTACAAGTTCATACCCAAATCCAAAGTAATTCCTGAAATACCTATTCTCTCATAAATAATTACAGTCCATACCCCCATTCATTAAGGGTGATAGTTTTCGCTTAAGTGATACTAAATCGGTATCGTATATACTGTATTGGTATCATTAAGGTTGATAATTTCACTTAACTGATACTAAATCAATATATATATATATATATATATATATATATATATATATATATATATATACTGTATTGGTATCATTAATGTTTCTTGTTCAGAAATTACTTATTAATCAATGATCTATAAGAGTATATATGTATATATTGTTGTGGTATTATTAAGGTTTCTTGTTCAGAAATTACTCATTAGTCAATGATACTATAAGAGTATACATATATATTTTTATTTTTTTTTATTTTTTTTGAGGATTTGTTCAATCATTGGTTTAGTTAAGAGATTTAACTTATGTCTTCCTATAGTTTGGGTAATTTCTATTACCTTTTCTACCTCTTGATATTCATGATAGGAAATTTTGTTTCTTGCAAACATTCTTTGCATTCTGTTGAATATATTATCTTCAGTTTTGAGATTAAGCTATAATCCTTGGATTTTCTTTAATAATTCTCCGTCGAATGTTGCTTTTAGGGCATATCCCCTTTGATCTTCTTCAGTTTCAAGAATTTGAACTGAATTGTCAGTTTCCTTTTGTATTTCTTGATTCATTTAGTCAGATTCTTCTGAGCTAGTTGAATATTCTTCATAGAATTCATCACTTTTTATTGATGTTACAGATTTCAAATCTGAATCAATTTCTAGTCTATCAATTTTTGATATTTTTACTCTTTTTTTGTTACATTCGTAACTTTTGTGTCCTTCTTCGCCACAATTATAACATTTACATTTATCTGTTGTTCTTTTGAAATTATTTTTCTTTTTATAATACCTTTTTTAGGTACATAATTTTTTCTTGAAATATTTTTTCGTTTGACTAAGCCTTTCTTGTACTTCCTTTGTTTTTTATAAGACTTATCATTGCATCCCCATTGGGTTGCAGCATTTGTATCTAGGCAATAAATTTGTATCTAGGCAATAACTTGTTCAGAAATTACTCATTAGTCAATGATACTATAAGAGTGTGTATATATATATACACACACACACTCTTATAGTATCATTGACTAATGAGTAATTTCTTAACAACAAACCTTAATGATATCAATACAGTATGTATATACTGATTTAGTATCAATTCAACGAAATTATCAGTCTTAATGATATCAATACAGTATATATGATATTGATTTAGTATCAGTTAATCGAAATTAGTAAATGAGGTATATTGTGTAATGATTTAGTAGAGTATGAACATAAAGAGGTATATGTTTGTAATTATTACTTTTATGGGGTATTTGCTTATTTTCCCCTAAATTAAATGTAATTACAATAACAATTATGCATCAATCTCAAACAAACTTGAAACAACTACATAAATCATCGTCAGCCCATTAGTCATTTCGAACACATCTAAGACTAATATTATATCGAATGCACTAAATAATTCAGCGATTATTACTTTTGTATTACTTCATTCATTTTATTTTACTATTTCTGTTTACCAAAATAAATATTTTATTTTATTTATCTATTTTAGTAAATTACAAGAGTTATTATTATTTTTTCATATTATTTTTAGTAATATTAAATAACTACATAATGTATTAGTAGTAATCAAATGTAAAATTTTAAAGCATCATTAATAAGGTAAATTTAGTTAAATACACCTCTAATTAAGTTTTTTTTAAAAGAATATATTAAGTTGACAGAGACCAAAAAATATGAAATAGAGTATAATCTATGAGATAAATTTTTCGTATTTCTTAATCAATTAAAGTTTAGAAAATTTATCACATAATTAATAATTAGTATTGGGACAAATTATCCTTGCCTCTAGGTGGAATAATAATCCTGAAATAACTTATCTCGAGATAAAATAATTAAAACTGTAAAAATACCTCTTCAAATTATAAAAACTATAAAATAATTAGCTTGATGTATTAGTAGTACCTTGTTTGGTACACTATTCTAACATATGCATAACTAATGCTTATATTAGTAATACACTCTATTGTGTATTGAAGAGTGTATTACTATTTCCATCTATTTCTATGCATTAGTAATGCAATGGGTTCTAATGCATGCATTAACATTATTAAAGACACATTTACCCTCAATTTTTTTTTTTACATCTTTTCCACTATATTTGTGGAGGGTACTTTTGTAAACAAATATTTTTTCTAAAAAAATTATGTAATGCATAATATTTTTAGTACATCAAACCAAATATTGCATAAAAAAAATCTCATCATAACTAATGCAAGCATAATTTTTTAATTTTTTTTTTGTTTTTCCTCCGTATCCGGTACCCACATTGGAGCTCGACTAAATCCAGATTTGCACCGGAAAGTCCCACATTGGGGGTAAAGCACTCCATAACAAAGGCGACTCCGTATCCAAGGAGACTCGAACCCGAGACCTCTTGGTTAAGGATGGAGGAGTACTTACCACTCCACCACAACCATTGTTGGTAATGCAAACATAACTAATACAAGCATTACTAATACACTATATTTTGTATTATTCTTATACACTCTACCAAACGACCCCATAAAATGTTTTTTTTATGAGTTGAATGACCATTTAAAAAATGACATATTTTTTCCTAAATTAAATGTGCCTTTAATTTGGTCTCAGCTTGATAGTTATGTCATCCACTTTTGAATATGTACGAGTAGACTTTTAAAATCATATATAATCGAATAAGTAGACACATACATTCTTCATAACAATTCACGTAAGATACATTCATTATCTTACATAACAATTAATTTATATTATGCCACGAAAAATGTATATATATATCTACTTATTTAAATTTTTTGAATTTAAATATCAATTTATGCACGATCAGAAATGAGGAGATGGTGTGTTGTAATAGCCAAAAATCACAAAGAAATTGGTGAGAGATGATAAACCAAACAAATTTATACTTTATCCATAACTACACTTCACCTATTGCCCCTGTGATAGTGAGTATCAAATGCTGCAATTTCACCATTGTCTCTCTCTTCACACAAACCCTTGGAATAATCCCTCTATCTTCTTCTTCCTCACCCATCCAACTACCTCTGTTTCAAAAAGATGGAATTTATTCAAGAAGAATAGAAGAAGAAAAATTTGTTTGGTTGAAGCTGTGGAAAAAGATTCTGAATTTGAAATTGACCCAGATAAAGCCCGTGAAGCTTTGAGAAAACTTGATGAACAGCTTCAAACCCTTTCTCAGAAACAAATTGACCCTCCAAAGATTAGGGGTAATCCACTTTTCTTATCTCTATAAAAATTGTTTTGTAGTCCTACGTGTATGGATATGGAATGTGTGTTTTCTGGTGAAATAAATATTTTATTTTTTTTATATGAGGGAAGGGAGTAGAAGGTGGGGAATTGAATGGTTACCAACAAGGTTAAATTTCAGTAGTCAACTGATTAAGCTACTAAGATTCCCTTTTCATGTCAGAGATTGATAAAAAAAAAGCTATAAGCAGAGGCGAAATAGGATTTTTAAATGCATAATATATAAATATGTACTTTTTAGTTGGTATCAGTTGTTATCTATGCCTTTCAACTTTGGTTAGACACACATGTTAGTTGATATAATACACATAGGACGCCACGAAAGATGCTCTGTAGGATACGAATTGCCATATAGGACACCAAGTAGGACACATATGTCTACTTATTAAACTTTATACAAGTTCAAATGTCTACCTGCTCATATCCAAAGTTGGAGCGCATAGATGTCAGATGAGTCCAAGTTAAAGGACACGTTTATGTATTATGCAATTTTTAAATTATGGGTTCTGGATCATAATTTTTTTTTTTTACATTATGGGTTTTGGATTGGTTATTGCTACATATTTAATAATTTTTTAAAACACAAATACAGAATTTGAGCCAAAGGTATTAGATTTTGCTGAACTTGTATCTATTATGCTGTCTCTGCTGCTGTTGTATATGAGGTGTAGAGAATAGAGATATTCTTAATTGTGTGTGGCTTTTTGCTGAAATCGTGGGGCATTGGCCAAAAGAGGACAGTATAACGATGTTAAGAGCGCTAATAATTTAAATCTGTATGTCTTGTTACTTGCTAAGAAAAATTTAAAGGGAGAAGTAGGAAAGTTTTGAATGATTTGAGCTGACTTGTTCAAAATCAACCCAAACAAAAGTTCTATTCAAACTCATTTTTGTTGTTGTTAAGTGCTTGGATCGACTCTATTTCATAGTTGAGACGAGGGGAAACTTTCTTTATTTAATCAATAGTTGAAGTGAGACATTGAAAATATTAACCTTCTTTCGTTGGACAATCTTGGGAACTGTTGCTTAGTTTAATTGAGCTGGTAATGAGGTCATAAAGTTCTCTTAGGATCATGGTGAAAAGAATATATACAACTTGTTTCTTGGATGGTGTACTTCCATTGTTCATAATTCTCGCAGATCATACCAAGAAACAACAAATAGACACCTATAGTCTATATCGAAAAGAAGCCTGTTTCAATTAATGGTTATTTTAGTTGAGCAAATGCCTTACCTTTCCTGTATTTTGATTTGATCTCACCCCATTCCAACTGCCTGCTTATGTTGATATTTTGTACTTACCTTTCTTCGTTCTCGTTTGTTATTCTTTTGATTGTCTTCCAAATGCCATCTACTTTCAATTTGCAATACAAGATTTGTCGCCTCTTCTTCTTCCAGTTCAAAAGATCTTCCAGGAACACCTTTAACTCTTTTAATCTCTACCTATCTGATTCTGGCATTGGGATGTTTTTCTCCATAGTTCACATTTGTCAACGATTGATTAAAGATTCAAGATCAAAGTGGTCTCTTTTCGTTCTTCAAAGTTGGAAACAAGAGTATGAATGGAGTCTCAAAAATTTTCTGTTTGTGATCTCTACTTTTCATCAAAATGCTAGCAACACAACATCACCGGTCTGTTAGTGGTTTTTTTATCAGTCTTGACTCTTGGTGGCTCTCTAATCTTGTGGAAGTCCATGGTTTTCTTAAGGATTGAAATTATCAGCTCGATAAGTTGTGGTTATAGCGGTGTCACAGGGGTATAGGAGTACCATGAAGGTGAGAGATAGGTACATGAGAGGGATCCTGTTTCTCCTCCCTAAAATGCTTGTTAATTCTTCAACTGAATAATGCTTGTTATAGCACTTTGGGACTCTACGTCTTCTATGTAGGACGATAACATCTCCTAAATGCTAATGCACAATGAACTCTAATTCTGCTTCAAATGGAATCACTGAAATCGAAACTCTCAATAAAAGGTAAACACATGATTAGCCTCAGTTTCTCATATAATGAGAAAGAAGAAATATAGATATCGAAAGTAAAAAGTAGTCTTGCTTCCACAAGATATGAGGTTGATTCTACCTGTTTTCCTCTGTAACTTATCGACACAATTACACAAATGGGATTTACGTTGATAAGTTCATTTGCATTGCCAATATTCCTGACTCGATATTTTCTTGAAACACTTGCAGCTACTGACGTGACCCGTGCTAGCAGCCAAGTGAGAGAAGACACTCGCGATCCTGAAGGATCCTTTTTGACTTCCTTAGCGTTCGGTCTCTTACTCTTCACTATTTTCTATAATATACTCTTCACTACTGTAATCAAACCAGCAGTTGATGGACCAGAAACAGTTGCAGAAATAGACTTATATGCTTCAAACTCTTGAAGCAGCACAGGTACATCATATAGATGGAGTTCATAATGAGCTGTGAAATAACATTGTATTGAGGCAGAAAGGTTGAATCAACTGTGTAATGCTATTTCAGACTAAAACCATATTTCAAGAGACCTGTTTTTCATAATTTTAGATCATACTCTTAACATTTTTTCAACTATTTTCAATTTTGTAGAAGGGAAATTTAGACCGTGGTCTATAGGTCCATAAGTTATAAGAAAAATAAAAAGATTATCATTTACTAAATAGTTACTCCATTTTAAAACAATTGACGAAAAAATGTTTCAAGAAGTGAATGTCAACTTAAAGATACGAATTAGTTAGAGTAAGGATTGTATACACTCTACGTGTGGAAATACACACTAGATACGTTAACACAAAAGTACCTACTTAAAAATGGCCATATCACCTAATTTATTGTAAACTACTAAGATTAACATATTTTATCAACCTAAAATTAAGATAACAAGTCAATGTGTATCTATACAACAATAGTAACAACATACTCAATATAGTCTTACTTACTAGTGAAATTTAAGAAGAATAAAATATATGCTAATTTTATTTTATTTTTGTGGCGTAGAAAAATTGTTTGTGATAGATGTGTTCATCATCATAACCAATTATCATCCTAGGTCAAAGAAACTACCTTCATGGAGCTACCTCTTACTTTAGATAGTTCGTTCTCCAATTCAAACTCGTATCAGTTGACAAATGGATTTTGTGCCTGAATACGAAACACTTAATGAAAAATTCAAGTATTCTAAGTCGGATAACATTTATCACCGCTAGGTTCCAACCTACATGAATTTTTTTTCTTCTCTTATGATATTTCTAAAAAGCGGGAGAAAATAATTAAGAGGAATAGAATACAAGTATTGAGTACCAACTGCTAGTCTTATGAAAGGTGGGCTTGACCTTTTCCTTTCTATTTAGGAAGTGAAAGTCCTTTCCAATGTGACAGTATGAGTAGATGATGCTCTACTATTTCCAGTATAATCGGTGCTATTGAATCTACATCTGGAATATTGCTAGTTACACTACTCATCCTCCTCTATATACTAGGTCCATGCATGACAAAGGTAAAATATAAGGAAAATTTCATTAATACAAAACATAAGATATCATAATCTCTAAAATTTTCCATCATTTAAAAAAAATTACAAAAATCCTCTCTCAGATACATCCCTCACATTAAGTAATGTATTATTTGCAATGAATGAACAACCAAGAAATGTATCCGAGAGTTGAATAATTTGAAATTTTTGTAATTACTGAAACTTTCAAGTTTCAAAATATGATATAATTAGCCTCTAAATGTATGAAATTTCTGGACATTAATTATACAAAAATATATTTCTAATGGACTTGTAGATAAACCAAAGGCCCAATAATGAAATGACTGATTACAAGCCCATTAAGCTCTGAAAAACCCTAGGCTTATAACTCTAATATTTCTTCATTTCAATCAACGAAGTTGCGCAAAAACCCTAGCACCGGTCCCATCTCCTTCACAACTCTGCGAAAATGCCGCCAAAGTTCGATCCCTCTCAGGTAGTCGAAGTTTTCGTCCGAGTCACCGGAGGTGAAGTCGGAGCGGCGAGTTCACTCGCTCCAAAAATTGGTCCACTCGGTCTTTCTCCTAAGAAAATCGGTGAAGACATTGCTAAGGAAACTTCAAAGGACTGGAAGGGTCTCAGAGTCACCGTCAAGCTCACTGTCCAAAATCGTCAAGCTAAGGTATCAGTTGTACCTTCCGCTGCCGCACTTGTGATCAAGGCTTTGAAGGAACCTGAACGTGATAGGAAGAAGACGAAGAATATCAAGCATAATGGAAATATCTCGCTTGATGATGTTATCGAGATTGCTAAAGTTATGCAGTCTAGATCTATGGCTAAGGATTTGAGTGGAACTGTGAAGGAGATTTTAGGCACTTGCGTGTCTGTTGGTTGCACGGTTGATGGAAAGGATCCAAAGGATTTGCAGCAAGAGATTTCTGATGGCGATGTAGAGATTCCTGAGAATTGAAGATCTGAAAAGAACGGAATCGTGATTCTGTTTGCAGGAGAAGGTTAAATTCTGTATTTTTTTTTCAATATAATAGTTCTAAAGTTTGGATTTATCAGATGATACAGAATCCTCTGTTGAGCCAGAATTTGATAAAATGTTTGTTTCATTTTGCATTATTAGGATTTTGAAATGATCATCTATATCTATTCGAATGCTTTTAGCTTGAATTTTTTTTTTCTCAAATGCATAGCCTCTCATTACAGGTTTTAGTGTTCATACGAACCTGCAATTTGCCCTTTTGCAGCCTACTTCTAAATTTTACTGTTGCGAGATTAAAAAATAGTTCATATGCTATTTGTATCGGTTGGTGATGAGTTATTTTGTTTCCTTGTGTCATTTTAGCAAAAATTTATACAGTTTATATTTTAGATATTATACCTTTATGTGCTTGATGAATATGGTGATCTCTTCTGAGATCTTATCGCCATGATTAGTTTTGAACAATTGACAAGTGCTTCTAAGCATAATAACATACATTTGCCACGTGGTGCTTCTTTTGCCGAATATAATATAATGGAACTTCTCCACTGCTCCTCATTGAAGACATGACCTTAGATAGAATGGTATAGAGGCTAGTAGCCCCCTGATTAGGGTACACGGTCGTTCAGAGCAGTGTGTATGTCGTAGTATTAGTCTTACTCATATAGCTTCTTGCTTTCTAATATTTGTTACCATATGGCGTTATTGTTCCCTTTTTGTGTGTTTGATATTGCTTTCCTTTCCTTATTTGTTGTCATGTTTTCTTCATTGCCGTATTCCCTCGTTCGTAAGTATTTTGATTTGATGCACTTGAGTCTAGGATCTCTTAGAAATAGCCTCCTTACCTCTACGAGTTTGGGGTAAGGTTTGCGTATACTTTACCCTCTCCAGACTCACGTGTGGGATTACACAATGTATATTGTTGTACTAATGTAACTTCTCCTATTGCCTTTGCTTTGGCTGTTTCGTCTTGTCGAGCCTAAGATTGACTGAACTCATTTGTCCAAGTAGATGTGTTGTCTTTAACATGTAAATGTATGGTGTGTTCGGGTACGGTTCCATAAATTTATAATAAGCTCTTGAATTCTCGTGTTTCTGATAGTTCTTATCATATGGCTAAATATGCTATATAGTTATTTTCCATATACCATTTTCATTTAGCTACACAGGTGTGATCAGTTGCAAATTTTTTGGCTATACCATATAAATGGAGCTTATGACACTTTTTCATCTTCAGTACATTTAGATCTTTCTTGCCCCAGCAAAAAAGTACGCTTAGATCTCTATTAGAAGACATCCTTGTTCTTTTCTAGAAAGCCGGACTGTCGCAGCACTGCTCCTAGTGTAGTAGTTACAACAGCAACATAACTAATGTAATCAAACAAGTGGGGTTTGATGAGGGTAGTGTGTACGTAGACTTACCCTACCTTTTGCTGAGATGGTGGGCTCTTTGCCTTTTACCTATCGCAGAGTGTGTATGTCAATTTATTTCTATCTCACCCAAGGAAACTGAGTGCCCCTTTCTTCATCCAAACCTCTACTTGTAGGTTAGGGTAAAGATAGTAGACTAAATCATCGATTACACACCTAAACTATGTCGCGGTCCAAATATGAAGTGGGGTAAGCTCCCTTTATATATGATTGGTCTAGGTATTTGGTTCTCCAAGTTCTTCAAACATGATTAAAAGATCTTCTCATCCATATTAAGTGTCCATACCAATTTCCATTGCCAAATGCCACCAAAATACAAGTTACTTCAACTATAGGATACATATTCCTTATCTTGAATTTTTAACTCATTTTATATCACCACAAGAGTTAATTTCATCGTGATTTTTTTCGGGTCACAACTTGAACTTCCAATATTTCACGTTTCTTTCAATTTATTTAAATTTTAGTGGACAAAGTTACTCAACATCGTAGATATATGTTTAATGGAATAGTTAGAATATGCACAATACCATCATTGTACAAAAATGAGTATTTACTTTTACTATGTACTACATGCCACAATTTTGACAGGATATGAAATTACTGATGCTCAATTTAGTGATGTTTTTGTGGGTACTGACTTGGGCGTCGTTTAATAATTGGATATAATTATGCAAATATTAGTAATATATGAATTATTTATGAGTGAATCTATGTATTACTTTATGTAAGTATTAGTTATTTTATCTTTTGTTCTACATAAAATAGTGCATATATTTCCTCATAACTTATACTCCCTCTGTCTCAATTTATGTGATACTTTTCGTTTTTTGAAAGTCAAACAATTTAAGTTTGATCGAAAATTTGCGCATGGAATCTTCAATTTTTTTGAAATGAAATTTATATATTTGTAAACTACATAAAAGTACTATAAGTCACAATAATTGATAGTTCAAAATGTAGATTTCTGAAAAATTTACGATCAAAGATAGATTTGTTTGAATCTCGAAATTTGAAAAATGCCACATAAAATGGGACGGAGGGAGTACATGTATTAGTTATGCGGGTTTCTAAATTGTCAACCGAACGTCATATTAATTTTATTTATGAATAACGTTTTTTCTATCTACCTGCTAAATGTTGTATAAGTTATATAAAAATTAGCAAACAAATAACTTATTTCTTATCCAACTACCAAACAAATTCTTAATGGACGAGTTCTTACATTCTGTGAATGTTTGATCAACTCTGCATTGAACTACTTATTCACTAATTATGACTATTTATCAAAGCTTCTTTTCTCCTTCTTTTTCTGCTCCTCGTAGAGATTAACACCCACACAAGGGAGGATAGAGTCGACTGTTTGAATGTTATTTGATTCATAAAGAATCTTTTGAAGTTATACGTACCTTTAAAAAATGCCAATGCAAAGCATATTATGAGACATATTGCTCAACTTTCAAAAGAAGAGGAGAAATAAGATCAAGCTTTAAAGCTGATAGCTCATAATATATTGATAGTCTCCTAAACTTGTTACCAATGATCAACTAGATATCATATAGGCAACTTGACAAAGTCGGCTTTGACATTTCAATCAAAGACCCATTTTCTTAAAAAATGGACATGTGTTAGTTGAGTAAACCAATCATTCACAACAAGCCAAGTTTTAGCTTTCAAATGGGTGCCTATTTGTTTGTTCATTCATTTATGACATTTTCTATACACGTGGAATTGCATAAAACCGTCCAATAATATTTTCACTTCCAATATTGTCTTTGATATTTTCTCATTCAAGAATCTTCTATTTAAACCACCCTCAAAAACCTTTGCTTTTCTTCATCAAACCAATTCCTTCACACTCCAAAGCAATACAACAAACTCTTATTAAAAGTACTTTCTAGATAATTTTGACAATCATAGTGTTCGAGTCAACTTTCTATCTGAGTAAATGTCTACTTTGGTTGAATTTCATGTCTCTCATGTTTTCCCATATCATAGAGTGACAATGGCTAAAAAGATGGTGAATGTGAAGCCATGGATTGAAGTTGCACCACCACTTGTTATTTTCCCAACAAAGATTTCTCATTCACCAAATCTTGAGACAATCAAAGAAGAAGAAAAAAATGAAGATGACAAAAAAGATCACTCATTTTACACTACAACAAATTCGATTATCAGGGACAAATAATTTTATCGTTTATAAATCATATTTCGTCACTAAAATTCTTGTGAGACGAAAAATAATTCGTCGCTCAGTCGTCACTAAATGTGTCTCTAAAAGTATACAAAGACGATTTAGTGCTTCGTCGCTAAAAGTATTATATTAACTATAAAAAGAAATATAGTCCCCAAATGCTTAAACATTTGTGACAAATTCATTTGTCGTAAAAAGTATATTTTTTGTAGATAATAGTATGTTTTGTCACTAAAAAGGTTATTACTACCGACAAAATTATGTTATTGCTAATGACTATATTTTATATACCAAAAATTATTTTGTTATTAAATGTATTAATTAGGGACAATTTTATTATTATAAAAAAGATTAATTTTCCTATTATCCTCCCCGCCCCCCATCTCAAATTTATTTTAAACTCCTCTCTAGGAGCTCCCACATCATGCTTTCTTGGGGATTCGAACTCACAACCTTAAGGTTGGAAATGAGGAGTGCTTACCGTCAGATCAACTCTCTCTTGTCTCTCATTTTTAATTTATTTTCTACTCATTCACTTCTTTCAAATTTAACTTTTGTAGATATAATATACTATATGATTATTTATACACATACACAACTGCATGAAATTTACCACCCACAATTCATTCAAATGTAGATTATATTTTAATTAAACTGTATATTTTTTAACATATCTTTAAATATATTCAGTACGTTTCTGTTATTTTATTCAATTATTTTTATACATTTTAAAAATTATATAGTACAATTATAAATTTAAATAAAATTTAAATTTCAATTTTATTTAAAAAATTGAATAATCGGTTCAATTCGGTCAGTAAATCAATTGTTTTGTAGAAAAAAAACATTGATACCCATAACTATATATAGTACTTCATCATAATATATTTGAAATCCTAGGTTGTTCGTTTCTTTCATTTGTGCTTTCATTTTTTTAGTTTATTTCAATTTTTACACTGATGGAAAAGTTAATAGAAATTCATGAAATATTTCGCACCTTTGCAAAGTCTAAGTTTGTAAGTCGATGTTATCTCTGTATAGTTGATCTACGTGCATTTGTGGAATTACTATTAAATAACTACATATTTTTAGACAAAAGCAAATAGATCGACTTAGTCTATGCAGTTTACCAATCACAAATCAATAGACACGCACAAAAATTAGCACCAAGACTTGAGAATTATTTTTTCTTTCGTCTTTATCGATAAAAGTGTATCAAATAAAAAAATAAAAGTGTTAAACCAACAAATATTAGTGATCTAGTGGCAGAATCGTACCCCACTCACGATACTTATAACCTGGATTGTATTTTTGAAATGATGCATAATTGTGTAATTTAAGAAAATTCATGAATTGAACTTTTTCATTTTTACAAAATGGACCGAATTCGTTGGTTTTAATATTTTTCCTCGCCAATTAAAGAAAGGACTCTGTCTATTTCTTATGAAGCACTTATATTATTCTTTTGTAAGTTGTCACTTGTAATTATGAACAATTGTAGCAAAAAAATTGTATTTAGCTATGAATTTTTTTCGTAGCAAATAGTTGAATTATTCACTACAAATTTTAAGTCGTCGCTATTTAACACCTTACATATTTTGTGACAATTTTTTTGTTGTCACTGAATCACAGATTGTTTAGAGACAATAAAATCTTTGTCACCAATTATTTATACTATTAGTGACGAAAATAAATATCATAATTAAAGTTAAATTCTTATAGCTAAAACTTATAATATTTAACTACGAATTCTAATTTGTCGATATTGTAACAACATATTTTTTTAGATGAAATTTTTTTGGGTAAAAAAATCAATAAATTTTAAGACAAAATAATTTGTCATGAATTAGATACATTATTAGTGACGAAATAATGTGTCACTGATAACTTTAAATTTGTGACTAACACTACTTAACAAATGGCGCCAATTAATTTTTTGGTGGGAAACTTTAGTAGATGAAACTTTGCTACGGTTTTTTTGTTTCGTCACTAAAAGTATGTGTCTCATATATTTAAGCACGAAAAGTAAATTTTGTCACTAAAAGCGAACAATTAGTGACGAATTGGATGTCGTAGCTAATAATTTCGTAGCTATATATCATATTTGTTGTAGTGTTAGCTTTTATTCAAGAATCTCTCTAGTGTTTCTTCTTCCCTTTTAAGCATTTTTTTTTGTAAGGGGAAGAAAGGTATTAGTTGCATTTAGTTGTTAGAGCAATGTGAGCTATCTTCAATATATGAGTATGTGTGTGTGTATATATAATGGAATGAAGATGTGATGAAATTCTTCACTTTCCTATTTGTGTGTATACATGTGTGCTTTATGTCCCTATGTATTTTGTGAATGATATGGTTGGTAACAATTTGATATAATGGTCTCATCTCCATTGTATTGATTAATAATTAAAGTTCTATATATTAATAATGTAAATGTAAAAAGACAACGACACTTACCTATCCAATGTAGTTTTACAAGTAAGGTTTGAAAGATATAATATACACATATCTACTTTTGTCATGGTGAGGATAGGTCATCAGGTTTTTTTTTCCGATGAACCAACAAAATTTCAAGCCAATTGGAGTTTGATAATCAAATTCATAAAAGCTGACATGTAACTATTACATACAAAAACGCTCCTAATCATCATTTCATGTTTCATATGATTCTGAAATGCAAAAATGAAGTTTCGTATTGGTCATTAGACCATTTTTAAAGAATGTAGAATTTCAGGTTGATCAAAGTCTGTCAACGAAATTCAAGAAAATCAACATGTACAGATACACACAAAAACGCTCATAACCATAAATGCTTGTTTCATGACATTCAGAATGCCAAAAAATAATGGACATGGTGAGTATTTGTCACCAGGTCATTTTTGATGATTTGATCAGATCAATCGAAGTTCGTTAATTAATTAAAAAAACTACATGCACTAACTATTACTACACACAAAAAATATGCTCATAATCATGAAAACTAGCATATATGAATACACACGAAAATGCTCTTAATCATGAATTCATGACCTCGAAATGCCAAAAACTGACTTTTGTCATGTTGAGTATTTGTCACCTGACCATTTTTGATTGGCCGATCAAATTTCAGGTCAATTGGAATCCGTCAATTAATTTCAGAAAAGTAAGCTAATACGCACAAAACAAACACATAATCATGAATCCGCGTTTCATGATTCTTAAACGTCAAAAACTGATATCTTTCATGGTTAGTATTGGTCACTGAACAAATTTTATAGACGTACAAAACTTTAAGTCAATCGGAATCCGTCAATCAAATTAAAAAATCATTTATTAATACTCATAAAAAATGCCCATACTCATAGATTCATGTTTCATGACTTAAAAATGCCAAAAACAACATTTTAACATGATGAATATTTATCATCAGGCCATTTTATATGAACTGATCAAATTTCAGGTCTATCAGAGCCTATCAATTATATTTAAAAAATTGTCAGGTACTAATACATACATAAATGCCCATAAATATCAATTCTTTTTATGATTCAGCAATGCCAAAAAACCGACATTTGTCATGGTGAGCATTGATCACTAAACCGTTAAAAAAATCAGGATGTATTAATACACGCAAAAAAAATCTCATAATAATAAATTTTTATTTATATAAGAATTAACTATCTACGTTATATCATTTTAGAGTGCAACCCTTCCTCAAACTCACACGAAAGCGAGATGTATATTTCATGAACCAAATTATCTTTTTATATTTTTCACGATTGATAAATAAACTAAAAAGAATCTTTTATAGGATCATTTCATTTTATTAAACGTATAAATATAAATACCCAATGGTTAATGTTTATATACGTGTCTCCTGCTACAACGTTCCACGTAGGAACCTAAATATTTACTTATTTCCTTTGACATGTCTCATTCCTACATATATCTTTGCCAATTACTATATTGTAAAATTAATTAGGAGATTTTTTAAGAAAAATAATACGGAGTTTTGCTTCTGGCGGTTATAATTATTAATGGAAAGTAATCCATAAAATACATATCAATTCTAGAGTGAATTAAATACGTTAAAAGTAGTTGAGGAGCCAAAATTTTAACTACTTAAGATATTTCAATGCAAGAAGAAAACATGAAATATTATTCAACAACATATTTAAGGTAAGAGTTTCACCGATCTCTATTTGAATATCGATGTAATCTATATTATTTTTTATGGACATATAAGATAGTCAAAAGTTAGATTTGAAGTTACATATAATCAAAGTCTGAGCAAAAATTGTTGAATTAAGCCGTATGACTTATATAATTAATTCACCACCTGATTGGGTTGAGGCTAGTCATTTACCTTCTTGGGCTTTCGACAAAATTAGAGCACCCACCTAGTAGTAGTGAGCCATTTTTATTTTTATTTTTAGATTTTAAATTAATTTTAATAATTCATAAATTCTTTTTTATGGTCCTGACATATAATACATTTTCCTCTTCTACTATATATAGATAGATACATAGAAGTTTATTATCTCCATTTATTTTGCTATAACTAAGAAAAGGTTGTGGAAAGATAGTTAAAATATTTTAGATTTAAAGTATGATAATTTCCCACAAAAAAAAGGAATCGCACGTAGTTAACTATTATTAAAATTTGAACTTTAAAATACTGTAAAAAATTAAAGTAATTGTAAAAATTTGATATAATAGTATTTTTTCAGTTATTTGATATCAAATTTTTACTTTTACTTTAACTTTTTATAGTTTTTTAAAATTCAAATTTTACTAATAGTTAACTATGTGCATGATTCTTCTTTTTTTGGGGGGAGGGGGGGGGGGGGGGGTTATCATATTTTTAATCTTAATTATGTTAAGTATCTTCCAATAGGAAAATAAAAATTAACATTGCAAACACTAAGGAGATTTTTTTGAAAATTACTATATATCAAATTTTACTATTACTTTAACTTTTTATAGTTTTTTTAAATTCAAATTTTAATAGTAGTTAACTACGTGTGTGATTCTTTTTTTTTTTGAGAAATTATCATAGTTTTAATGTGAAATATTTATCTTTCATTGATTATTTATAGCAAAACAAAGTGTGTGTGCACGAAATTTATGAACGAAAATTTTAAAATTAATTTACAGTCTGAAAATAAAAATGAAAATTGCAAACACTGAAAATAATACTACAAAATACTATATATCAAATTTTTACTTTTACGTTAGGATAGATAAAGATTAAATAATAGATTTTGATGGACGGTCGGTTTGGTTGGGATCAAGTTATCCCAGGATTAGTTATCCTGGGGTTAGCTATCCTGGGATAACTTATCCCACCATGTATATGGGATAACTTATCCCATCACTATTTATTTTTATCCTTCACACCAAACGATAGGGTTTTAATAGTCAAGGAAAAATTAGTGTTGGACTTGAGAAAATGGTTAAGTCAGTGTGTGTGTGTGAATGAAATTTATGAACGAAATTTTTAAAATTAATTTACAATCTGAAAATAAAAATGAAAATCGCAAACACTGAAAAAATACTATATATCAAATTTTTACTTTTACGTTAGGATAGATAAAGATTAAATAATAGATTTTGATGGACTTGGTCTTAGGGTTTTAATAGTCAAGCCAAAATTAGTTTTGGACTTGAGAAAATGGTAAAGTTATGACTTAATTAAAATGTAATAAAATATTTATATTTTATTTCTGAATAATATATAAATAATTATAAATTTTTTTCGGTTTGATTTGGTTGTTTATGCGTTTTTTTTAGTAAAATCAAAACCAAACCAAATATATCGATTTCAAAATCTAAAATCAAACCTAACGAAACCACACCAATTGTCCGTTTTTTTTAATTAGTTTGGTTTAGATTGCGGTTTGATTTGATTTTTTTAATTATAACCATGAACAACCCTATCTACAATTATCATTTCTAGCGAAGAAAGTTAAGTACATATCATTTTCAACGAAGTTAAAGGGCTTCACAAATATTTTTGTAGAAAAAATATTAAAAGGGATAAGGCACAAGTACCTATAATATGACAAAAATCTAAGAGACACACTACTAAATTAAGGTCCTATTACTCTTGAACTCATTTTTTTTTAGTAATTTTGTACACCTTTTAGCTTACGTGACACACTCCATGACTCCACTTAGGTGAGGTGCGTGGGAGGGCAAAAAGGTGTATAAAATAACAAAAAAAAAATTAAATTTAGAAGAATAATAAGACTTTAATTTAATTAAAATGTGTTTATGAAATTTCAATCACATTAAAGGGGAAGCTCTTTTTTTTTGGGATATACTCAATAAATTCATGGCCAACAATGTTGCAGAGTGTTCACTTATGTGCCACTCCTATGATAAGGCCCAGCACTCTGTTTGATCACGTGATAAAAACGAAAATGACATACATGTGATGCATGTGCCAATCTAATTGTTTATTATTGGTTAATTATCGTTACTGGGTCTGTATGATGAATAGTGGAAAAAGATTAAAGAATTGAAAGGTGCAAAGTTGAGGAACGTAATGATTATAATATGTGGTGTAGAAAATTGTTATTTGAGAAGAATGGATACTACAGTGATTAGATTATATTAGTTTGTTAGTGTTGATGTATTAAAAATTGTATGGAAAACGTGCGTGGTTAGTCATTCATGTGAGTTGTTGGCATTATTGTACGACTTCTTAATGACCAATTAATGATTGACAATTGAGTTAGTTATTACCATCATATAGTAATAGATTGAAGTTGGCAATACAATTGAATAGGTCAAGTTATTACTTATGGCATAGGTGTTATGAGTTAGCATGGTTCTCACATCACCAGTTAGCTTCCATTTTTAATTAATATTATTTTATTATCATAATACAAGGTAAGTTGTAATATATTGAGATAGGCAATTAAATATTAGCTATATTATATTATTCGAATATCGTTAAAGTTATGCCAATTGGAGGAATTAAGACTTACCCTTAGGTTTGAACTTTAGGAAATTGATTATAGAATTAGGTGAGTTTTTGGGTCTAGGCTTAGACATAGAATAATATAAGTTTTTATAGACTCGTTAACTTACAAATTATGCATATATACTTGATAGATTGGAAAGGTTCGGAGGCATTGAGGAAAGGAAAAGTATTGGAGAAGTAGCTTGCTTGACTTCGGTTCTTCGGTGGAGGTAGGTTATGGTTTATTCTATTTGATAGATAGACTCTTAATAGTGATTGATATGCATTGGATGATATTGTGAAGTTCTCTAGTGTACTTGATTGTGTGATTGTGTGGTTTGTGATTGATCTGAAATCCTGACACTGTGGAATTTATAATCTTGAACCCTCTCTATCGAAGTGATACCTTGAATAAAGGAGGCTTGATGAAATATTCTTAATGAATTGAAAAGTGGTGATAATAAATGATAAATTAATGATATTATTGGATCGGAGTGTCACGTTTCGACACGGTATAATTGGATCGGAGTGTGACGTTCCGACACGATATTATTGGATCGGAGTGTCACGTTCCGACACGATATTATTGGATCGGAGTGTCACGTTCTGACACGGTATAATTGGATTGGAGTGTCACGTTCCGACACGGTAACATTAAAGGAAAAATATATTGAATTAACTTAATGTACTCAATCTCAAAGAACTCAATTCCCAAATTAGTTTGGTTTGGAGGCATGAGTCCTTATATGTGATCTTGATATTGTTGACTGATTACATACTTACTTTAGTGTTGTTGACACTGGTTCATGTGTTTGTTGCTTGCCACCTGCTAAGTGTCATAGTTTATTATATACTATTATTCATTACATATTAGTTTCTATTTTGGGTTGGCCGATGATATTTACTGAGTACATGTTGCCCTGTACTGAGCCCTACTCGTGTTTTTCTTCGTTTTCTTTTTGTGGAGTGCAGCGAGTGTATCAGTGACTTCGACTCGCCCTCAGCTCTAGCCAGTCTCCAGCACATCAGGTTCCAGGGTGAGCTATTCATTCCAACTCGTGTTGGATTCTCTTGGTCATGGTATGATGTCCTTAGTTTTCGGATATAAACTATTTTATTCATTTATCTTGGTGTCTTTAATACTCTTAGACTTAGTATTTGAAGACTAGATGTCCTTGATGTGATGACTTTTAGATTTTAGGGATAATAAGTGTTAGACTTTGAAGGTTTATTTGATTGGTTACTTTAATAAGTTTTGAGCTTCCGCATTATTGTTGTTGTTATTCGTAATTGAATTATTGATATATGTTGGGGTTTGGATTCCTTGGTTCGCCCACTTAGGAGGTTAAGTGTAGGTGCCATTCATGACTCATTTTGGATTGTGACAATTACTGCAATAGGATCGGTAAGGTAAGGTCTACCCCCCTTGCTTGTACTCTTCTCTTCGAAGGTTCTTTTATTTATTAATGAAAAATTCTTAGTTAAAAAAAAACAAAAAACTATTATTTGTGTTGAATTTTTAAATTTATAAATCAAATCAAACTAATAAACTTGGATTGACTTCTTTAGTTAAAACCAAATTAATCCAATTCAGGGTTTTTTTCCAGTACCAAATCAAGTCCAATCAAATCATTAGTCAGATATTCTTTTGGTTTGACTCGATTTGCAATTTTATTTGATTTTCGATTCAATTTTATATATTCCGATAATGCACCATGAGTGAAATGGTATTACATAGTATTATTTTCTGGTCACCAAAAGAAAATATTAGGCAAATTTATTTCACTTGCAACTAAAATTCATCGTATTTTTATAATAATACAGATATATTATACCGCTTTTAATGAACTTTTAAATTTACATGGTGGCATCTTTTAGTACACAAATGGTATTGTCAACTTTTGTTTTCTTTTAGAAAAATCATTATTGGTACAGTACCGTACATTGATTCCATGCAGGGGCGGCATTAGGCCTCAAGAAACATTACACTATCGGCCGAGTTAGTAATAACTTACAAAGTTTAGATTCTAATCTGAAAATAAAAATGAAAATTACAAACACTGAAAAAAATACCATAAAATACTATATATCAAATTTTTACTTTTACATAAGGATAGATAAAGATTAAATAATAAATTTTGATGGACGGTCGCTCGTTTGGTTGGGATCAAGTTATCCCAGGATTAGTTATCCAGGGGTTAGCTATCCTGGGATAGCTTATCCCACCATGTATATGAGATAACTTATCCCATCACTATGATATAAATGGTGGGATCCCAAACATGGCAACCAAACACGATACAAAAAATTTATTCCATCACTATTTACTTATCACATCACTATTTATTTTTATCCTTCACACCAAACGATAGGGTTTTAATAGTCAAGCAAAAATTAGTGTTGGACTTGAGAGAATGGTTAAGTCAGTGTGTGTGAACGAAATTTATGAACGAAATTTTTAAAATTAATTTACAATCTGAAAATAAAACTGAAAATCGCAAACACTGAAAAAATACTATATATCAAATTTTTACTTTTACGTTAGGATAGATAAAGATTAAATAATAGATTTTGATGGACTTGGTCTTAGGGTTTTAATAGTTAAACAAAAATTAGTGTTGGACTTGAGAAAATGATAAAGTTATGACTTAATTAAAATGTAACAAAATATTTATATTTTATTTCTGAATAATATATAAATAATTATAAATTTTTTTCGGTTTGATTTGGTTGTTTATGCGTTTTTTTAGTAAAATCAAAACCAAACCAAATATATCGATTTTCAAAATCTAAAATCAAACCTAACGAAACCACACCAATTGTCCCTTTTTTTAAATTAGTTTGGTTTAGATTGTGGTTTGATTTGATTTTTTTAATTATAACCATGAACAACCCTATCTACAATTATCATTTCTAGCGAAGAAAGTTAAGTACATATCATTTTCAACGAAGTTAAAGGGCTTCACAAATATTTTTGTAGAAAAAATATTAAAAGGGATAAGGCACAAGTACCTATAATATGACAAAAATCTAAGAGACACACTACTAAATTAAGGTCCTATTACTCTTGAACTCATTTTTTTTTAGTAATTTTGTACACCTTTTAGCTTACGTGACACACTCCATGACTCCACTTAGGTGAGGTGCGTGGGAGGGCAAAAAGGTGTATAAAATAACAAAAAAAAAATTAAATTTAGAAGAATAATAAGACTTTAATTTAATTAAAATGTGTTTATGAAATTTCAATCACATTAAAGGGGAAGCTCTTTTTTTTTGGGATATACTCAATAAATTCATGGCCAACAATGTTGCAGAGTGTTCACTTATGTACCACTCCTATGATAAGGCCCAGCACTCTGTTTGACCACTCGTGGTAAAAACGAACATGACATACATTAAGTAGCTAGCACATCATGTGATGCATGTGCCAACCCAAAAGGTAATTGTTTTTGTCGTGTCGGCTCAAGCTAATTATTGGTCTAAAGTCAAAAATGAATTGAACACCTATTTAGTGGCTTCTTGTATGACATGCATTAGGGGCAGAGGCGAATCTAGGATTTTTCGAACATGGGTGCACCAAGTAAAATGTATTGAAGTGAGAATTGATCCTTAATTCTCAAGGTCAAAAGCTCAACATCTAATCATGTGGACCATTTAGACTTCTTGTAGTACGGGTGCAAGAATATAGTATTATACAAAATCTTAAAAAATATACATATAAAATATCTAATTTTACGAAGAGACCACGGGTGCGGGTGCCCTATTTTTTGGCTGTAAATTCGCCACTGATTAGGGGTGTATATGACCGAATTGATTTGAATTTTTTAGATATGAAATCAAACTATTATTTTTGTTGAATTTTTAAATTTATAAATCAAATAAAACTAATAAACTTGGATTGACTTCTTTAGTTAAAATCAAATCAATCCAATTCAGGTTTTTTTTTAGTACCAAATTAAGCCCAATCAAATTATTAGTCAGATTTTTTTTCGGTTTGACTCAATCTGCAATTTTATTTAATTTTTGATTCAATTTTATATATTTCGATCATGCACCATAAGTGAAATGGTATTATATAGTATTATTTTCTGGTCACCAAAAGAAAATATTAGGCAAATTTATTTCACTTGCAACTAAAATTCATCATATTTTTATAATAATACAGATATATTAATGCCGATTTTAATGAACTTTTAAATTAACATGTTGGCATCTTTTAGTACACAAATGGTATTGTCAACTTTTGTCTTCTTTTAGAAAAAACATTATTGGTACAGTACCGTACATTGATTCCATATGCAGAGGCGGCTTTAGGCTTCATGAAGCATTACACTATAATAACTTACAAAATTTTAGATTTTAATCGACATTTTCTTATATTATTTTCATATTTTCCCAAAGGAATATTAAGCTAGTGTTTGGCCATAGATTTTTAAATATTTTTGGCAAATATTATTTGGGTGAAAATTTGAAATCACCATGTGTTTAGCCATATTATTTGTGAAACATGCTTCACCTGTTTAGAAAATATGATTTATACCAATAAGTTTTAAAACAATCAAAACTAATCATAAGTTTGTATTACAAGTCAATTGGATCTTCGTTGCAACAAATAACAAGTAGTGTCCATGACACTGGAGCAATGTGGTAGTTTGGAGTGAGTGCAACAAACATCATTCCATACATCGTGAATTAGATAAAGCCAATGACTTTGTTACCCTGAGCTGGTTGTTCATCATTCTCATCAACAACCATATCATCACTTTCATATGCATTGAATATTTCGTCACTACTTTGGTGTCGCGTAAAAAATTATGTAATACAACGCAAACAACTACTATAGAGGGTGCTTTTGTAAAAGATAAAAGTTTGGTGTAAAATTTCAATTTTTAAAAGATTCCAAATAATGAGATTTGGCCCAAATACTAGAAAAAACTAGTATTTGGGAATTTGGGATATTTGCCAAATAATGACAAATTGTATGAACAAACACTATTTGCCAAATTTTCCCCCAAATATTACTTGGAAAATCTATGACCAAATGGGTCCTAAGACATTGGTCTATAGGTCCATAAGTTATAAGAAAAATAAAAAGATATCATTTACTAAACAGTTATTCCATTTTAAAAATGTTTCAAGAAAAGTGAATATCAACATAAAGATATGTAATGACTCATTGGTCGTTTTGAGTACTAGAGCTTTTTATTGCATAAAAGACTCTTTCGATAGATCTTAAATGAGTATTTTGGACTATTCGTAACTATATTATTAAATTAGTGGGGTAATTTTAATAATTAATTTAGTTGGTGGTTAAAGAATTAACACTAAAATTAGTAGTGAGCAATTTTTACCTCTTTTATAATTAATCATATATAATAATTAGGGTTAATAATTAATCTGTAGAAGAAAGGAAAACCAAAAGAGTCGCACGATCATAGAGCAAGATTGGAAACACGGCTTCAGGTAACTCTTTCATTGAAACTTTTCCAGCATTCTAATTGTATATTATTGGCTAATTATCGTTATTGGGTCTGTATGGTGAATGGTGGAAAAAGATTAAAGAATTGAAAGGTGCAAAGTTGAGGAATGTAATGATTGGTCAAATTGGGGGTAAGCTAAAACAATCAATGTTTGAAAGGTTAGGTTGCTGTAATAATTAGGAAAGGTTATATATATATATATATATATATATATATATATATAAAAAATTGGATAATGAATTAGAAGGATGATATGACAACTTCTGTATATGAAAATGGTGGGGATAAATTGTTGTGGGTTTGTCTGGCATAGTATTGGTCAATAATTGAACGTTAATTATTATAATATGTGGTGTAGGAAATTGCTATTTGAGAAGAATGGATACTAATATTGGTTGGTTGTTTTTATTAGAGTTGATGTATTAAAAATTGTATGGAAATCGTGGTTAGTCATTCATGTGAGTTCTTGGCATTATTGTACGACTTATTAATGACCAATTAATGATTGACAATTGAGTTAGTTATTACCATCATATAGTAATAATAGATTGAAGTTGGCAACATACTCCGGTGAAGTGTAGTTTATACAATTGAATAGGTCAGGTTATTACTTATGGCATAGGTGTTATGAGTTAGCATGGTTCTCGCATCACCAGTTAGCTTCCATTTTTAATTAATATTATTTTATTATCATAGTACAAGGTAAGTTGTAATATATTGAGATAGGTAATTAAATATTAGCTATATTATATTATTCGAATATCGTTAAAGTTATGCCAATTGGAGGAATTAAGACTTACCCTTAGGTTTGAACTTTAGGAAACTAATTATAGAATTAGGTGAGTTTTTGGGTCTAGACTTAGACATAAAATAATATAGGTGTTTATAGACTCGTTAACTTACAAATTATGCATATATACTTGATAGATTGGAAAGGTTCGAAGGCATTGAGGAAAGGAAAAGTATTGGAGAAGTAGCTTGCTTGACTTAGGTTCTTCGGTGGAGGTAGGTTATGGTTTATTCTATTTGATAAATTAATGATATTATTGGATCGGAGTGTCACGTTCCGACACGGTATAATTGGATCGGAGTGTCACGTTCCTACACTTGGATCGGAGTGTCACGTTCCGACACGGTATAATTGGATCGAAGTGTCACGTTCCGACACAGTATATTTGGATCTGAGTGTCATGTTCCGACACGGTAACATTAAAGGAAAAAGATATTGAATTAATTTAATGTACTCAATCTCAAAGAACTCAATTCCCAAATTAGTTTGGTTTGGAGGCATGAGTCCTCATGAGTTGACTGCTGGGTAAAAACCATCTGAGGCTGAATTTGAATTCCATCTTCTCCGGCAACCAGTCGCGGACCAGAGGATTTGGTAGAGAACTCTGTTTTAGTAAGAGAGGGGACAGATAAAGCTGCCCAGCCACGTGCTAGGGCAGAGACATGTGGGGTAGCTGCCAATATCTCAGATCCGAATTTGGGCTTGAAAGTATTGTGCAATACAGACCTAGGCCCAAAACCTAATGTAGGTCTTTTAATGAATGGCCTTTCTAGCCCAATTAATTCAGCAAAGCAAAAAGAAGTGGCACATGAAGAGCATGTGGGGATTAATACAGGGCTAAGTGGACTTAAAACATTGGCTATGCAATTTTTAAAAGCCTACGATGCCTGGGAAATTTCTTCGATGAAAAAAAGCAGTGAACCCAACGCAAAGAACACTCAGGTAGAAGTCGCAGATATGCATCTAAAAGAATCTAAGCAAGTCAGGTCAGATGAAAGCGAGGGTAAGAAATCACAGGAAAAAGGAGAGAGTTCAAAGGGATGTGAAAGTAACAGTGATGAACACAACATGCAAATACAACAAATTCTTGATGTTGAGCCAAAACATCGAATATGCCTGGGAACTACAATGAAGAGGAGATAAGGGCATCCAACTGAGTTAACTAGCATATCCGGGAACTAAGTGCCGCTTATGGAGTAGCTTTTGAAGGCTTTAGAGAAGAAACCTTTGCATTATTGAAGAGGTTGGATGAGAGAAAAACTGTTATGGAAATAAAAAAGGTAGGAAGTACAATTGCAACACCCAGACCTCGAGGAATTGAAAAATATGAATTGAAAAACTTGCAGTCCAGTTTAAACCAGCAGGTGGAGGGTTCCAGAACCAAAGGGAGAGTCCTTAGCTTAGCTTTTAAATGATAGTAAAATTACTTTCATGGAATGTAAGGGGGATTAACAATAGTTCTACTAGGAATATTGTTAAGAGTGCTTTGCTGAAGTGGAAAGCAGATGTTTATTGCTTTCAAGAAACAAAGATAAGTAGGGAGGTAGAGAGTATTGCAAAACAATTATGGGCTAGCAGATGGATGAGGTGTGGTTACTTAGAAGCTGATGGTAGTAAAGGGGGAATCCTAATCATGTGAGATTGTAGAATATGGACAGGAAGCTTAGTAGAGACGGGGAAATTCTCAATCACCTATAGATTTGATGCAGTCCAAACTTCTTTTAGTTGGTATCTCACTGGTGTAGTATATGCCCCTCAGAGTAGGAATGAGAAGTTGGAGTGTTGGGAAGAGGTGGCAGCAATCAAAGAATTATGTGAAGGTCCATGGGTCACATGTGGAGACTTTAACACGGTTAGAGTCATGGCAGAAAGAAGAGGATGCAATAGGATCACAAATGTGATGAAAGATTTTGCCAAATGGATCGAGGATATGGAATTACATGATCCTCAACTAATTGGTGGGAACTTTACATGGTTCAGAGGGGCAAACCATGACAGTGCAGCTAGGTTAGATAGATTCTTATATTCAATGGAATGGGAAGAGACCTTCAAAAATATAAGGCAGACAATAATGCCTAGAGTGACATCTGATCATAGCCCTATTATGCTATACTGTGGGGACTGGGGTCAGAATAAGTCCTATTTCAAGTTCGAGAATTGGTGGCTCAAACTGGATGGGTTTGAGGGGATGGTGCATAGTTGGTGGAGTGAGTTTGTAGTGGAAGGTTGCACTGATTACAAGCTCAGTATGAAACTGAAGTTGCTGAAACTTAAACTCAGAGAATGGAGTAAGCAAGTGGGTGGGGACCTAGTCACTAAGAAAAACAAGTTGTTATTTGAATTAACTGATATTGATCAGGCACAAGACTCAAGACAGTTGACAGAGGATGAGCTAATGGTGAGGGCTACAATTTTGGTAGAATTGGAAGAACTGGCAAAAATTGAGGAGTCTAGGTGGAGACAGAAATCCAGGATTTTATGACTGAAATAGGGAGACAACGATACTAGGTTTTTCCAGAAGATGGCTACTGCTTACAAAAGATATAATAATATAGACAGACTGATAATTAGAGGAGAGGAGGTTAAAGAGCCAAAAGTCATTAAGGTGAATATGATTGAGTTTTATAAAAAGCTCTATACTGAAACAGAGTTATGGAGGCCCTCTTTCGAGTATGTAAACTGCCCTAGAATCTCCCAAGAGGAACAAGACTGGTTACAAAGGCCTTTCAGCGAAGATGAAGTGTTAAATATAATCAAACAATGTGATGGTGAGAAGGCACCTGGACCTGATGGATTCACCATGAGTTTCTTCAAAGTGTGTTGGGAGACTTTGAAGGAGGACTTGATGCAGACAATTCACAATTTCCACCAGAAGGAAGCTTTTGAGAAATCATTCAATGCCACATTTGTAGCTTTAATTCCTAAAAAGCATGGAGCAGAAGAGTTGAAGGATTTCAGACCAATAAGTTTGATTGGTGGAGTATACAAAATCATAACCAAGCTTCTCACAGAAAGAATGAAGAAGGTCATGGGGGTTTTGGTTGATGAGCACCAAATGACTTTTCTTAAAGGAAGGCAGATAATGGATGCATCATTGCTAGCAAATGAACTAGTGGACAGTAGGGTGAAACAGAATCTACCAGGAGTCTTATGCAAACTGGACATTGAGAAGGCCTACGACCATGTAAATTGGTCCTTCCTTTTAAAGATTCTGAGAGATATGGGCTTCGGAAACAAATGGATCAACTGGATTAAGGTCTGTATATCTACTGTGAAGTTCTCCCTTATCATTAATGGCAATCCTGAAGGGTTTTTTCAGTCACAAAGAGGTTTGAGACAAGGTGACCCATGTCACCATTCCTATTTATCTTAGCTATGGAGGGTCTCAACTTCATGATCAGGAAAGTAGTTTAAAATGGGTGGTTGCAAGGTTTCAGCGCAAATGCAAATAGGGGAGATGCTATGGAGATCTCACACCTGCTTTATGCAGATGACTCCTTGGTCTTCTGTGGAGCTGAAGTAAATCATATAAGACACTTGAGGGCCATCTTAACCATCTTTGAGGGAATATCAGGACTCCATGTCAATTGGCATAAAAGTTGTTTATACCCAGTTAATCAGGTTGCTAATATGCAGGTGCTAGCTGAGAACCTAGGATGTCAGGTGGCCTCCCTTCCAACAAAGTACCTTGGAATGCCCCTTGGTGCTAAGAACAAAGAGGTGGAAGTTTGAAATGAAGTACTAGAAAGATGTGAGAAGAAGCTGTCAAGGTGGAAAAGCCAATATCTATCCTTGGGAGGCAGAATAACTCTTATCAAATCTGTGATGGATGCACTTTCTACTTATATGATGAGCCTATTCCCAATACCAAGAAATATAGAGAAGAAAATCAACAAATATAGAAGAGTCTTCCTGTGGCAAGGAAATAAAGAGAAGCTTGGGTATAATCTGGTTAAATGGGATGTAGTGACACTCAACAAAATGCAGGGTGGTTTGGGTTTAAAGAAGTTGAATATGCAAAATATCAGCTTGTTGAAAAAATGGCTATGGAGGTTCTGTAGTGAAGATATGGCTTTGTGGAGGAGATTCATATCACAAAAATATGGTCTCCAAAACAATTGGATCACTAAAGAAGCAAATGGTACCGTTGGTTGCTCTGTCTGGAAGACAATCAGAAGACTGTGGCCATCCTTTATCCCCAATCTATCCTTTAAGATTGGGAATGGGGTGAAAACCAGTTTCTGGAATGAACTTTGGCTAGGGGAAGAGAATTTGAAGATCATGTTCCCAGATCTTTATGTATTGAGCCTACAACAGATGGACACTGTGGCACAAGTGTGGAGCCCTCAAGGTTGGGATTTGATCTTTAGGAGGGCTTTAAATGAATGGGAGGTTGATAGAGTAGCAAGATTATTACACACACTAAATGCTTTTTCAGGTGTCACTGAAAGTCCTGATACTCCAATCTGGAAAATGCACAAGAAAGGGATTTTTTCTGTGAAGTCTTGTTACTGGAGCTTAAACTCTAACCAGGCTATGGAAATGGAATGGCCTTGGAAACTAATCTGGAAAATCAAGGTTCCTCACAAGGTCTCAGGTTTTATTTGGTTGGCAATTAAGAAAACATGTCTAACTCATGAAGTGTTACAAAGAAGAGGTATACAGATTTGCTCAAGGTGTTTCATGTGTGGGGAAAAGGCAGAAGTTAATAGTCACTTATTCTTACACTGCAGAACAGCTGCAAATCTGTGGGACATGTTTTTATGTATACTTGAAATTAACTGGGTAATGCCCAAAACTACTTTAGAGTTGTTGAGACAGTGGGAAGGAGTGGGCAGAAGAAGAAGATCCAAAGAGGACTGGTGGAAATGCATCCCAGCCTGCATCTGGTGGACATTGTGGAAGGAAAGAAATGAAAGATCACATGATGGGAAACTTAACAGCACTCAGAAAATCAAGATGAATAGCTTGGGCCTGCTGTATTTTTGGTGTAAACAGGATTTGGTGGGGGAGGTAGATAGCTTAGTGGATTTTAAAGCTCAATTGTAAAGTTTTGCCCAGTTTTTGGCTTTTGAAATTACCCCCTGGAGGCTGTAAATCCCACCTCATCAGGCTTTGCTGATGAGTTTTGATGTGAATATAAAGTTACCTTATCAAAAAAATAAAAATAAAGAAGGCTTGATGAAATATTATTAATGAATTGAAAAGTTATAATAAATGATAAATTAATGATATTATTGGATCGGAGTGTCACGTTTTGACACAGTATAATTGGATCGGAGTGTCACATTCCGACACGGTATTATTGGATCGGAGTGTCACGTTCCGACACGGTATAATTGGATCAGAGTGTCACGTTCCGACACGGTATTATTGGATCGGAGTGTCACGTTCCGACACGGTATATTTGGATCGGAGTGTCACATTCCGACACGGTAACATTAAAGGAAAAAGATATTGAATTAACTTAATGTACTCAATCTCAAAGAACTCAATTCCCAAATTAGTTTGGTTTGGAGGCATGAGTCCTCATGTGTGATCTTGATATTGTTGATTGATTACGTACTTACTTTAGTGTTGTTGACACTGGTTCATGTGTTTGGTGCTTGCCACCTGCTAAGTGTCATAGTTGATTTTATACTATTATTCATTACATATTAGTTTCTATTTTGGGTTGGCTAATGACATCTACTCAGTACATGTTACCCTGTACTGAGCCCTACTTGTATTTTTCTTTGTTTTCTTTTTGTGGAGTGCAGCGAGTGTATCAGTGACTTCGACCCGCCCCCAGCTCTAGCCAGTCTCCAGCACATCAGGTTCCAGGGTGAGCTATCCATTCCAGCTCGTGTTGGATTCTCTTGGTCATGGCATGATGTCCTTAGTTTTCGGATATAAACTATTTTATTCATTTATTTTGGTGTCTTTAATACTCTTAGACTTAGTATTTTGGTGTCCTTGATGTGATGACTTTTAGATTTTAGGGATAATAAGTGTTAGACTTTAGAGGTTTATTTGATTGGTTACTTTAATAAGTTTTGAGCTTCCCCATTATTGTTGTTGTTATTCGTAGTTGAATTATTGATATATGTTGGGGTTTGGATTCCTTGGTTCGCCCACTTAGGAGGTTAAGTGTGGGTGCCATTCACGACTCATTTTGGGTCATGATAATTATTGCAATAGGATCGGTAAGGTAAGGTCTAGCCCCCCTTGCTTGTACTCTTCTCTTTGAAGGTTCTTTTATTTATTAATGAAAATTTCTTAGTTAAAAAAAAAACTATTATTTGTGTTGAATTTTTAAAATTATAAATCAAATCAAACTAATAAACTTGGATTGACTTCTTTAGTTAAAACCAAATTAATCCAATTCAGGTATTTTTTCCGGTACCAAATCAAATCAAATCATTAGTTAGATTTTTTTTCAATTTGCTCGATCTGCAATTTTATTTAATTTTCGATTCAATTTTATATATTCCGATCATGCCCCATGAGTGAAATGGTATTACATAGTATTATTTTCTGGTCACCAAAAGAAAATATTAGGCAAATTTATTTCACTTGCAACTAAAATTCATCATATATTTATAATAAAATACAGATATATTAATACCGCTTTTATTGAACTTTTAAATTAACATGTTGGCACCTTTTAGTACACAAATGGTATTGTCAACTTTTGTTTTCTTTTAGAAAAAACATTATTGGTACAGTACCGTACATTGATTCCATGCAGGGGCGGCTTTAGGCCTCAAGAAACATTACACTATCGGCCGAGTTTGTATTAACTTACAAAATTTTAGATTCTAATCTGACATTTTATTATATTATTTTCATATTTTCCAGAAGGAATATTAAGACATTGGTCTATAGGTCCATAAGTTATAATAAAAATAAAAAGATATCATTTACTAAACAATTACTCCATTTTTAAAATGTTTCAAGAAAAGTAAATATCAACTTAAAGATATAAATTAGTTTATTCAGAACTCAATATACATGTTAGAAAATTATATTTTAAACGTGATCAATAGCTTTACTACTTAAGAAGCTAGACAATAAATTGTGAATTGAAATAAATACAATTTCATTTAACTAACTTTAAAGCCTCTTTATATGATTTGACTTTACACCACAAGATTTGTTAAGCCGTCTCTCATATATATTAATGTTATGTTACGTTGTATTACACCGCGTACACAAAATGGACCTCTTCCTCCTCTTTATTGCAACCTTGCTTGCTATGATCATCATCAATATTTTGTTCAAATATTTCTTTGCCAACCCTAAAGAAAAAAACACTCTTGTTCCTCCTGGTACTTTTGGTTTGCCTATTATTGGAGAAACCATTCACTTTCTTGTATCACTTTACTATGGATTGGTACATGAGTTTGTTCAAGAAAGAACAAAAAAATACAACTCTAATGTATTCAAAACCTCAATACTTGGCCAAAAAGTGGTGGTTTTTTCAGGTCCAAATGCTAACAAATTCATATTCACTAGAGGCAATAAACTTCTTATTGGTTGGAGGCCTAATTCTGTTCAAAAACTTTTTCCTTCTACATCATTTGTTCCTATAGAACATGACACTAAAAGAGCACAAAATGTTATGAGCTACTTCTTAAACTCACAAAATGTTGAAACACTTATTAATACTATGGACTATATGTCACATACACATTTGGAAAATCATTGGAAAGGGAATAATGAAGTAATAGTGTATGATCTAGTGAAGTTATTCACTTTCATACTTTCTATTAGAGTGTTTATGGGCATCGAAAACTCGGATAAAATATTGAATCTTTATGAAAAATTCAATATTTTTTCTCGAGGTCTTTTGGTGTTGGACATAAATTTTCCAGGTACAACATTTTATAAGGCAATGAAAGTAGGAAAAGAATTAAGGAAGGAAATGAAGGCTATTATCGAAGAAAGAAGAAAAGAATTACTAGAGAATCCAAATTTGTCTAAGGTTGATGTGTTAACACAAGTGATTAATGAAAAAGATGAAAATGGCAAGTGCATGAGTGAGGTAGAAATGATTGATAAATTGTTTGGATTTATCATTGGTAGTTACCATACTACTGGTACAGCTATTACTTTGATCATGAAGTATCTTGAAGAGAAGAATGAGTTCTTCAATGACATAGTCCAAGGTATTTCTTATCAATTATTTATTATCTAGGATTTGACCTATTGAACATTTGATTTATGATAGTTTGGGGTCGTGTGGTTGTTGATTAGAGTTATGCAGATATTAGTAATGCAAGGATTAATCATGCATATGGCTTATTCATGTATTATACTAATTCATGTATTAGTTATTCCGTCTTATATTCACTCATATATAATCACTACAACAAAAGAGACATCTAATAATGGGAATAGAATTTCCTTTTAGTATTGCCGCAAAAATATTTAGCAGTAATTGAATTAATGTCATTGCATTCAGAGTCGCTAAAGTCTTTAGTGACATTTATATAGAGGGTTGGTTATAAATACTCATATACATTATTGCCGCTAAATATAATATAGCGACAATTATACCATTACAACAAAATCATTTATTTATTATAGTGAATCTATTATTTTTTTTTTTGTGAGATTGTGAAATAATAACCATACATCATATTTGATGTGCTGAATTTTATACAAAGCAGCCAAATATGAAATTAGAAAGAATAAACCAAATATGAAATGAGATGGAAAGACTTAAAAATTTCAACTTGAGAAGGACTAAAATAGAGTAGATGTATGTAGTGCAAGTTCAGTATTGCTATCACATGAGATGGATATGAAATTGAGGATTGTTACACAAGTAATCTCTACGAGAAAAAACTTCAAGTACCTTGGGTCAATAATCCAAGAAAATAGAAAGATTAAAGATGATGTCACACATCATATATATTGAAGGGAGTGTCCTATTTAATAAAAATATGTAATCAAGACTTAAAAGTAATTCGTGTTGCGTGCTTGTTAGATCAATTACTATGTTGTATGCGACATAGTCTTAGTCAATAAAGAGCCCACAAGTTCATATGACGAAAATAGTGGAAATGAAGATGCTTAAATGGGTGTGTGTGCATATTATGAGAGGCAAGATTATGAATGAAGATATACATGACAATGTGGAAGAAGCCTTCATGATCGAAAAAATGTGAAAAGCCAGATTGAGATGGTTCGATAATGTAAAGAGGAGGAATACATGTGACCTAGTGTGATTAATATGCAAGTGGTTGACAATGATATGTATAAAGGAAGATAGAGATAGACCGAAAAAATAATTGAGATAAGATGATTAGATAAGACATGACTCATCTCCGACTTTGCGAAGGCGATAGATTTAACAAAAAGGGCCAATGAATTCTATCCTTAATAGGAAATTAGAAACGCAAAATAAAAATAAAAATAGGAGCCTGAATTTTCTTTATTATAGAGTGTTGGCAATTCATGCCATGCAATTAACATGCCATAAATCCTTATGTTGACACCACGTCCACATGTGTCCATAGGCTTAGGAATAGTTGATAAGTTGTTTATTTTTTAATAAACTATGAAATGATTAAAATACTACAATAAATACTAATCAATATCTTAATCAAACTAAAAATGCATTCTTATAAACTGAATAATAATAAGTTTGGTTGACCAATTCCACCACAATCTACCTTCCTTCTCAACTAGGATTTGAAAGATAGTTGATGTATTCCACTAGGATTTCTTACATCAACTAACAATGTAACCAAAAATATGTTGTAGAAAGTTATATTTCTCAATTTTCTAGAGATCAAGATTATATACATCGATAATGTAAATAATTTTCATATTATTATTTAATTCATCGGCTATTTCATTTTTCTATTTATCATATCATGTTTGTTATATAGAGTTTTATGTTATTATAAGTCAACTTAATTTTAACATTCAAAAAAATATCACACAATATAAAGAATTTTATGATATCATGTTATTTTTACTTGCCATAGCATAAAACCTCCCTTATTTCTCAAGATTGAAAATCTTACTAATTATGAAGAATTATGTATAGTTATCTTTTTGATGATCTGATAGTTTAAATTTTTCGGTATTATATATGTGTAATATAATTTTTTTTTATATGACAGAGCAAAATGAGATTTCAAGGAATATGATGCCAAGGGAGGTGCTATGTTGGAATGACATTCAAAAAATGAAGAAAACTTGGAACTTTGTGAATGAAGTATTAAGAGATACACCAATTCTGCAAGGTACTTTTAGAGAAGTCGTAGAGGACATCACTTATGATGGCTTCCTCATACCAAAAGGATGGAAGGTAAAACTTTAGCCTTTTAATTTAAAATGTATGAAATTAAACAATTAAATGGACATTGACCTCATACGTCTCCTCATTCAATTCTTTTGAATTCATTGGATCTTTTTCCGCAAGTCATACATGATTATGAACATAATATACTAAAGTGTTAATTTTGCAGATATATTTAAGTGTTGGAGCTACACAAAAGAATGGTGAATACTTCCCAAACCCTACAAAATTTGATCCTTCTAGATTTGAAGGGAATGGATTAGTTCCCTACACATCAATTCCATTTGGTGGAGGACAAAAAATGTGTCCTGGAAAAGAGTTTGCAAGAATAATGATTCTTGTTTTCCTTCATCATGTACTCAAAAAATTTAGGTGGGAAGCTAAGGTTCCTTCAGAAAAAATATTATGCCCTTTTTTCTTAGTACCTGTCCCAACAAATGGATATCCTGTTACCCTTTATAATGTGTAAGCTTCTTTATTTTCAAGATATAAATATGTGTGTGAGAGAGAGGATGTAATATAAGTTATATATATGTATGTGTGTGTGAGAGAGAGAGAGGGGATGCAATAGAAATAATTAATGTCCTTGTATTTGATGATTCCTCTTTATCAATGAAATAAAGGTTGTCTTCTAAGATGATTTACAATAAAGTAATAGAGAAAATGGCCAAAACCCCCTTAATTTATATCCGAATTTTTAACTATACACTTTAACTTTACAGGAGTCCTATCACCCCTGAAGTGCTTATTCAAAATTGATTGTTATTTATATTCCTAGGAATATCATCTATATATTGTCATAACCTCAAATGACTTTAGTCATAACGTGCATGTAGAAGAACAATCATATTAAGATGGTTATATTTATCTTTTAAATCATCCCACAACAAACAAGAAAATCTTTAATAATGAGACGTTTCACTTAAAGCCCTCATTAAGATAATGACGAAAAATTATCATTGTCTTGTTATAGTCTTGATTTGATACCTAATTTTTATTTTTGATACTACCTGTCATATCAAATCGCATCAAGGTGAACTTGGATATCCAATACCCAAAATAGGTAGTTTTTACCGATATATTCAGGATAAAAAAATTCAAGTTAAAATAAATTGTCATTATCTAAGAAAAAAATTCATACCTTTGATACTTTCAAAGTATATTTCTCAGAATGAAAAAAAAAAAACTTGTATTAATAATATGTTATAAAATAAAAATAGGAGCAAGTGTATTATCATAGTACTTTTTTTTTCACTTTCTTTATATCACCTTTTCAATCAAAAAAAGGCTATATAATAAACCTTCAAACTTGGGTAATTTTTTTTTTCTGCTATACTAGTGATAATAATACTTAGTCATCAAGCATACTACAATGCAATTCACATGGCCATTCACCTAATTTTACAACAAATATCTTTTTTTTTTCTTTCTAAAGCTTTTTTGTTTGTGCTTCTACAAGTATTGACAAACTATAAATAGAAGTAGTTGGGATTGTGGGCCTAGTAAATTTTGTCATATGTCAATTTCTTTATAATGTTGTATTTTTCTATTTGGACTATCTTTCTTATTTCAATTATAAACTATACGTGAACATTTTCTTTAGTATATTACTCCCTTCAATCCATTTTATTGTCGTGCTTCCTAAAATTAACAAATTTAAAATAATTATTATTTAAAAAAATTAAATATAATTAATTAATTATGTTTGTGTTTTTATGAGTTTAGAGACCCTTGTGTGATGGCGCACTACCATCGCACAAGGCAAATCTAAGATTATTTCTCTATTTTCAATAGTGGCGTAGCTAGAAATTTAACAAAGGATATCCAAAAATCCTATAGGTAATAAAAATAATTTAACGAATAAGTGCACGTAAATTTTGTAAATCAAACTTCGTAATATTAATGATACCAAAAAATCCAAAATCAAACTAAATAATTACTTTTATATTTTATTTAAATTTTTAATGAAAAGAAAAAAAAGTGGTTTCAATTGGCTGCTGAGTTTTTTGTCCCTTAAATTTTTAAGTTATATTTTTTGAATTATTTTAGAAAATAATATATTTATTAGCTACAATTAAGAAATTGATTAGGAGCTCTTTTGAAAATGTTAAAAAAAAAAGTGAAGCCAAAGGGAATTAAACCCACGCTCAACATGTAGCATTGACCTTAGGTTATTGATTGAAACCACTAAGCTAAGAAAATTTATTGTTTCAAGGGTGTTCAGAAGGTCTCATTTAACCATTTAAAGTATTATTTTACTTATATATACAGTGCAATTTTTTGACGAAGGGTGTACAGTTGGACAATGGACATCCTCAACCTAGTGTAGCTACCCCCCTGATTTTCAATACTAATGCGATAGACAGTTAGTTTACAAAACGTTTTGAAATTTGTATATACAGTTTTTTTTCTGACGAAGAATGTCCAATTGGACACCCACCCTGCACATGGCTCCAACCCTTGCACATAATGATACATTATTCTCCAATTATTGAACTAATAATTATTCGAAGATGCATTAATTTTTTTGGAAAAATCTTTTTGGCCAAAATGATATTTTATTTATGTTATTTTACCTTTTAAAACATTTTTACCCTTTTCATTTTAATACTTTTTAACTAAAAAAAAAAAAAAAATCAGTTTATTTTAAAATAAAAAAAATATTATAATTTTTTTAATTGTGAAAATTTCATATATGACATATATTAGACTAATATTTTCAAGTTATAGTAGTAGAATTAAACTTTCAAGTTGTAATAATAAAAAATTTCAGGTTGTAACAGTTTCTTAAAAAAAAAGTTTTTTAAATAATTGTAAAAATTTGTTTTGAAAAAAATAAAATAATTCGTTTCTGAAGAAAAAAAGGTAAAAAAACGGAAATATGTGTGTTAATTAAATTTGAATTGATTGAAGATAATTACTAATTAGCATAAATTAAGTAAATTCAAACTAACTAAGAATATTTAGTTTCCTTATTTCACTCTGATTTGTTAAAATTAATTAAAAATTCTGATTTTATCCATTTTCTTCCACGTTTCTCTCTCTTCGATTTTTTTCCAGAAATCTTGTCACTGACGACTAATTCAAGTTTTTTTTTGTTTGAAAAATCTTGATTTTGTTGTGATGGACAACTACTTATTTATATTAATTAAACATGGTGGAAGATGGAATCCTTCATGTTAGTATTTTTTATGATTTATTGTTTGTATTTGTATTTCAATGAAATGAAAAAAAAATTGAGCAATGAAACTGTAAATCACATTTTGTGATTTTATTTTTGTAAATCGTTAGTAGATTTATGTGGTGATATTATTTGTATAAACAACGTATTTTGTTGATAATAAGTAATAATTTTTTTGAAACTGTAGTTATTAATTTTGTTGGTACATTTTTTTTTTGTTATTTTGTATACTGTAAAAATCAGGCATTAGTGTGAAATTGGCTTAATATATGAATGTGTAGTAGTTTTATTGTTGTAAAGTTATGAAATTTGTGGGGAAAACAGTATGAAATTTGTTGTAACATAATTATGAAACGGGTATTTCTTTAGTCGATTTGATAATAATGAGATTAATGTATGAAATTCGGTATGCAGATTAAAATTATAATATGAAATACCGTTTTTATTTTCTGAAAATATAAATAAAATGTATATGTAGGAATGAATTTGGTAGTGTAAATGGAATGAAATTGGTATGAAAGTGGATTCACTATTGTGTAAAAAATATTAGTAAGAAGCATGAAGTTTTGTATGAAAAGTGTATTAATTTGTTATGAAATGTGAAAGTTATTTTTTATATAATGTCTGTTATGGTGTGAATGATTGTAGACTGTTTTAGAATGATATTGCTATGAATAGTATTGACGATTGCGTATAAATTTGTGTGAGAAGATTGAACTAAATGGTATGAAAAATTATTCAGTATTGTGTAAAAAGTATGAGTAAGAAGTATGATTATTTGTATGAAATGTGTATTAAGTTGGTGTGAAATGTGAAATGTTAGTTTTTTATGAAATCTGGTTTAGGGTATGAAGTTTGGTATACTGTCTGAACGATATGTTTCTGGTTAAAAATTAGAGATTTTTTTTTTGGAATTTGTATACTACTAATACCAGACATGTACGACAATCGATAATTTGTACACTACTAATTTGTGAATGTATACTGATTAAAAATGTCTATAACTAAATTTGTTCATTCTTTGTATGAACCATTATTGATTTTTTGGGATGTATTTTCGATATAAAAATTGACGTAAATTTTGTATGAAATTGGTATAATAGTAAAATCAAAATTGTATGGAAATTTATAGTTTTTATGGTACAAATCTGGTATGATTCAATTTTTATTTTTGACATTATATTGATATGAAATTGTGCATAATAGTGGGATGAAATTGGTATACTATTTATTTAATAAAAGACAATTACTAGTTATAAATTGTATGATTTTGTATTCTTTTTGGCATGAATATTGTATGAATCAGTGTTTACTTTTGGCATGAAATAGGTATAGAAAGTATGCATAAAAATGGTATAAAATTTGTATACTGATATAACATATGTATAAAAGTAAGATGTACTTTTGTATCTTGTAATACCGACACAATAATTTATGATGGAACAGAAAAATATGCAATTCAAAAGGTGTCAGAGCATAAATTATTGTCACCTGGTTCAAAATGATTGTAGGGAGACCACAACTTGAATGCTGGAAAGGGTTTGGTGATTTGAAATTCAAGAGGTTTAAGGTTACGTGCAATACATGTCGTCGGGGGGACACAACAGGAAGACATGTTCAAATTACCCTGCTGAAAAAAAAGACATGAGTTATTTTTATTTTTATTTGGTTGTTTTATTGTGACAACCGCATGTTTTGATTTATTTTATCTTTTAAGTTAATGACTTATACATTCAGAACATTTATTATGTGTACTAATTAATCATTTGTGTATTTAGTGTTTTTAAATGTATAGTAAAAAATTAAATAATGCTGGTATGCAATTGATATCAACTCGAAAAATTAAGTCAAATCTTAGTATGAAATTGGTATACATTCGGTATTAAACTGATGTCCAGTGGTAAAATTGAAAAAAACAACATCTAATTGCAATTTCAACTGAAATAGTCAACCTAAAACTAGTTAATGGTGTATCCAAATTGTACATTTGGTATGAACTGATATCTCATTGAAACAATTGAAAAATAACATGTAATTGAGATTTCAACCGAATTAGTCAACCTAAAACTAGTTGATGTTGTACCCAATTGGTATACATTTGGTATCTAACTGATATCCAATTGAAAAAATTGATAAAACACGTAATTAAGATTTCAACTAAATTAGTCAGCCTAAAACTAGTTAATTTTGTACCCAATTGGTATACATTTGGTATCAAACTGATATCCCATTGGAAAAATTGAAAAAAACATGTAATTGAGATTTCAACTGAATTAGTCAGCCTAAAACAAGTTAATTTTGTATTCAATTGGTATAATTTGGTATCCAATTGATATCCCATTGGAAAAATTAAAAAACCAACATGTAATTGAGATTTCAACTAAATTAGTCAGCCTAAAACAAGTTATTGTTGTATTCAACTGGTATACATTTGGTATCCAACTGATATCTCATTGTAAAAATTGAAAAACCAACATGTAATTGAGATTTCAACCAAATTAGACAACCTAAAACAAGTTAATGTTGTATTCAATTGGTATCCAATAGATATATTCCACTGAAAAATGAAAAAAAAAACAAAATGTAATTGATATTTCAACCAAATTAGACAATCTAAAACAAGTCACTTGGTATCCAACTTGAAATTTTAAAACAAAGACTAAAATTAAAAATTGTATGAAATTGGTATCCAACTGGTATAAATCTGACAATGTAAAACAATGCATATAATATATTGTTGTAAAAAACTGTAGCAAAAGAAATATACATCATTCAAAATCAAAATATGTAATAATTAAAGGTCTAAACTACTACAAGTATTTCAAAGTTCATTTTCTTGGTCTTGGTGTAGGATAATTGGTAGTATCCGAAAGCATGTTCTTTTGCTATTGGTCCACCAAATTTGCTAGCAATCATTCCAATTACTTCACTCTCACTAATTGTGCAATCAACGTTCTTGCTTCTTCCATACTGTCACATGATTGTGGCGTACCTTTTACGGTGGTACTTTGCATCAATGTGAATGAGACTCATATAAAAAACTCCATTGCTAATATATTTAGCAAAGAGGCATGCGTATAGTCCACAATCGCTGAAATAACATTGAAGAAAAAAATTGAGAAGGAAAGTGAATTATTTATTATGAACAAAACACAATATGATATGAATACATACCTTGAGTTTGGATCTTGTCGAGGCACATTCTTTATAAATACAACTTTGAGCTTGGATTGAGGCTTGTCAACGTATGCAGGTAGTTTATTGGAATAGAGGTCGAGTCTTTTACCATAAAATCATATGCTAGCTAAAAATAATAGTATAATTGTGGCAAATTTATCAACTGCTTTCTCCATATTGTTTGTGTGTAGATCTCATCCCACCATTAAATCATATAAATGTGGAAGAGTTCTATTGATTTTCTTTTTAAATGAAGAAGATGAACGTTGAAGATGGTGAGAGAGAAAAAGTTAGTTTTCTGTAAAACAGAAACGTGGGGATGGGGGTGGGGGTGTGGGGTTTGCTATGTGAAATCTGGAAAAAAATTCCTAAAATGGTGTAAGAGATAATGACAATTGATTCTCTAATATTAATGTTATTTCTCTTACTTATTAATTATAATGTAATTATAAAAATAATAATTAATTAATAAAATAAAATAAATTAAATTATAAATTAAAACTAATCTGTTAATACTTGTAATTAAACTGTTATAAGTAGTAATATAAAAAAAAATACATCTAAAGGCTGTAATATTAAGCCTTAAATAGATATATGGGATGATTTTTCCTTTTTAATTTTCTGGCCACTTCTGACCAAATTTTCTGGCCATTTAACTCTTCCCAATTTATTTTTTTACATAATCTTACAATTTAGTCATCGATATTTGCTAAACGGACATAAATTCTATAACAAGATCTTTGCCTTAACTAACTCCATATTAAATGTGAAATGAAAATCACATGATTATAATCATGAAATCTTTAGATAACTCTGTTTGAAACCAAATAGCATAAAATTAAGAAAATGTTCAAATATCTGTTTAAAAGAACTTTTGCATGTATAAATACTAGATTGGTCACGGGCCCAACATCAGCTCATGACCCTTAAAAAAAATAATTTTATATAAATTCCATAATGTTAAGAGTTAATTACATCATATTCATATTTTTTTTCAAATTACAAAAATTCTTTAAATTTGGTGGAATTCGGATACATCCCAAAATGTTCCGATATATCACGTCTTAGTTTCGAATACATCGTTTGACGTCACAATACATCACATCTCAATTTTGGATATATCACTCAACGTCCTGATACATCGCATATGTCCCGATACAATACGTAAAATGTTGTATCCAGTCAATACATCGCGTAAAGTGATGTATACAAAAATAGCAAGAACTAAAGCCAAACACTATAATGCTTTCAAAAATATAATTGGCATGCATCATTTTTCCATAGTCAAAAGAGGATCTTTAATGACTTCTCTTAAACTTCTTCCTGAAACATTAGAGGAGAGGGCCAATAGGAAGTTAAAAGCAATGCTTCTTCTTCGAAAATCTGATGCGATAGAAATGAAAAAAAAAAAAAGCAAACCAAAGTTAAGTTGAATTTTAGGGAAATTATTGTCATTGATATGATAATAGGATTCATCTTTGTTGTCTTGAATCATTCTGTTGACAACTATATCAATTGTGATTTGTGAAGCTGCAGTAATATTAGTACATGCAATATTATATTAGTGTTAAAAAATATTGAAATAAGCTTTATAGACCCTTGTTGTCAAGGATCACCATTGCAAGATCTCATAATTATAATCTCCAAAAAGGGTCGAGATTCCAATGCCAATATCAAGTCATATAACTTGAAACAAAAATAAAAAATACTCAGCTTTGTTTCGTTTACAGCTATAGTCGAACTCATGAACTTTCTACAAGTATATATATATTTTCATAATAGTTAAAGATGGATGAATGGGGATACCATAATAGTTCTCACAGGACGACACTAATAGATATGGATAATAAATTACATACATCATTTACACAAGTACTTTCAACAAATGTCATTAATAAATAAAACTGACATATACCAGAAGCTTAAAGTGCTCACGCGCCACATGGCAAACAAACAGCTTACATGATGATAGAGGCACAAACATAATAGTCATGGCAACTGAGCAAATAATAAATTTGTTTTGAACTTGATGCAAATCTTTCTTCTCAATCAATCCATCTTGGTAACTAATCACACCTGAATGTTTTTCAGCGTTATATCACTAATAAGCTCCTACAAAAATTTTAACTCTTTTAATTTATTATATGTTAGCGGCATCAAATTAAAGTTCTTCCCTCTTTAATTTCTTCCACATGTAAACTCAATGTGATCAGTGGTCAAACTCAAAGTCCACAGATATATGCATGCATACATGTTCGTTTGCTAAGCTTTTTATATATCCTTCTAAATATAGTAAGAGATATTGGCAAGAAGTGAGTGTAGCACTTTTTTCTAGCTCAAGATGACCTTAATTTGTATCATATACCGATCCAAAAATTCAATTACATGTGAATGTAAATCAAGTGCAAAGCATGGAAAAAACCTCTCAACTTTAAAATGAAACCACATTCTCCATCAGCGTTAGCTTTAAAAATCAACCTAGGAGAAGAAAAAGAAAAATCATAGCAACTTAATCTTCACGAAGGCATCAATCTGCAGGATATAATTAAACCTTCAATTTATTCTCATTAAAAGTGTGTTGAGGAATAATACACTCCAAGTATATAAAATCTTTCTCAAGTCAACTAATCATTGAGAAATCATGTAGCTTGAAGGTAATGCTCCTCCCTCTCATACCCTTGTTACTTCTAGTACACTAATTTTTTTCCCTTCATTTTTGTATATGCACACAAATAACATGGAACACATAGAACAAACAGATCGGTTATGGGTATGTCTGCAATAACAAAAAGGATCGGAGAGCAAAAGAAAGGTAAGAAACTTGAAACAAATATGATACTTGAAAGAGTGAAGAACAAAAGAGGATATACATGCTCTGAAGCTATTATATATCAGAAGAAATTAAAGGGATTATTATATTATATCTGTCTCTAGAGGTAAAACATATGTGGTTCATTATATTAGTAATGTGTTCTTCAGTAAAGACATGAGGACACAAAGAGAACCGTATAAAAATTATGCAAAATTGAAAAATATTATCTATGCAGTACTACAATTAGTGGACTATGTGTTCGTCCTTCAAAAGTCTCACTTCTAATACAAATCGTATACTAACCAAAAGTTAAATGCTTGTCTAAACCACAGGAAAAACTGAAATAATAATTTTTGACAAAAATGAACTCACGTCTCTTGAAATTATGCGACACATGCAGAAATAACAAAGAAAGAGGAATCAACTTAAAAAGTTCAATTAAATCCTTATAGAGATAAATTGCAGAAATAATGACTTATTTTCTTGAAGTACTTTCAAATAGGAAAAGACAATGAATTTACGCGGTTGAACTTTTGGGGGAAAAGTTGCATGTGTTCTAGTTGGAATTTCTTCCAATTCTAGGCAACCTTTATCAACTTCGTCATCATTTCGATGACCTAGCTTATCACTTTCTTCTCCTGAAACATTAAAAAGCTTCTATCACGAAACATTTTCGAAGATTTGAGGAAACTATCGGAGGATATAAAAAGACATTATGTAACAATGATTAAGAATTGAATACCTGAGAAGCAGAGAAATTGGAACTTCAATCCAACAACTTCATTACTATGATGGAGAGAAAGAATAACAAAGTGAAAATTGAAAAGGTGAGTAGAGATGGAGAGTTCAATGTTGGCCAGAAGAAAACCCTATCAAATAAACTTTCAATATCACGACAACTATAAAATTTTAGTAACAAAGACACGTGGGGACTTAAAAGAAATTACAAGCCAAGTTATAATTAATACTTATGTATTATCAAAGCTAGTACAGTACTTATTTAATAAAGTGGACCTTAACATAGTACAACTTGAATTACATTTGGAACAACTTTTTGGACTTGTGTTCGTCCTTCACAACTCCCTCTTCTAAATAAGGGTAATAATAAATTGACTACATGATTATGCAATCTATTTTTCTTTCTTATTTTTGTATATAAATAAAAAATACATATATAAAAATAAATAAATTATGCCTTCTATAAAAAATAAATTTGTTGAAAATGAAGAAATAACTTTCTAGTGGAAGTCAGAAAAATTAAGTTCTATAACTAATATTTCAAATTCATTGTTTTCTTCTCACCCTTTAATAAGTTTCATTCTTACCTCCCAGTTATTTATATTTATTATATAATTTTTTAAAATAATATCTTTTATTTATTACTAAACACAAATAAATAAATAAAACAACTCATTCATTTTATCTTCTTCTTTTTTACTCTCTCTTTTTTCTATAAATAAAGCTTTGATTTGTGCTTCTAGAAGTCTATGAACAGAAAGTAGTTGGGATTCTTTTTCTAATAAATTTTCAGTCATATATGAATTTGTTTCCTAACGTTCCATTTTCCTATTTGACCATGTTATGGTAAAATTTCAAAAAAATAATTTTTATTTTTGCGATACTAAACTTTCATAAGGACCTATTACCTCTTTAGACTATTTAATATCATATTTTTTACCCCTGAACTATTTAATAGTGTATTTTAAAGGTATATATGTGCCCACGTGGACACATTACTATTTATAATTTTGCATTATTTTTTATGTCCACGTGAGCAAATATATATATGTTTAAAATACGGTATTAAATAGTCTAGGGAGGTAATAGGTCCTCATGAAAGTTTAGTATCGCAACAACAAATCCGACCAAAATTGGGATATTTTTCAGACTCTTATCTTAAATAAAAAATTAAAATTGTGTTTGATCGTATTATAAATTAGAGTTGTTTTCATTTTCTTGCGAGTAATTTAGAGTAAAAATATTTAATTATTATTTCTCAAATTTTTGAAAATTTCAAAATTTTATCACTCGTGGTTTTTGAACTAAAAAAAATGTAAAAAATTTCATAGCTACAATTCCACCTTGAGACTCGTGATCATCTCTTGTTTACTTCAATTATAAATTCTTCATGAACATTCTCTTTAATATATTGATAAAAACTACAATTGTCCACCCTATTACTATTAATTTAGAGCAAAGTCTTCTACCCCATTCCTCTAGCAATTAATTTTTGCGGGCTAGTGGATCTATTTTAATTTATTTTTGTTTTTCAATTTGATGTTGGTATTTATATTGGTGTCCGATTAAATTTGAATTCACTTCGAGAAGTCCCACATTAGGGTAAAGCACTCTCTAACAAATATGACTCCATATTTAGAAAGACTCAAACTCGAAACCTCTGATTAAGAATGAAGAAATACTTACTACTCGAGACAACCCTAGTTGGTTTGTGGATCTATTATATTCAACAAAGATGTACTTTTTTTAAAAATATAGTTTTGCTTAATCTGTTCTTTTTTATAAATATTTGATACTTTTTTGGGCTGAGGATTTATGGAGACATTTTTCTATCTTGTGAGGTAAAAGGAAGAACCCACCATTATTTATTTTAATTTTTTTCTTTTTCTTTTTCTATTATATTGTACCTTAAAAATTATTAATAACACATTGAAGGTTATTAATCTTTTTTCTGTTACAAATTACAATATTTACAAGTTGGAAAAAATAAGTGGGATACTCTATTTTACTGTTAAAACTCATTTTCGACTACAATATATGTTTACGCCATTTCGGTTAAGTTGATTAACAACAACATATAATTAACTTTTATAATCTTAATTAATTAGCAACGCTACAAAATGTAGTGTAGTAAAAACTTACTTTAATCAATTAAATTACACTAACAACGTAATTTTAAAAAAAATAAAATTCTGATAATTATACTATAGAAAAAGAAAAGCTGTTCTCATAATTGAAAATTTGAAAAGAAACCGCATGTATTCATCCTGACAATTGTCTATACTATAGTAGACATTGGTGGGGCTATAAAGTGCCACAAATATTAAAAAAATAAAACAAGGAAGAAAAAAGTGGTAAAGACAAGAAATAATAATGGTAAAAAATGTATATTTACCAAGAAAACTACAGAAAGAAACAAAACAAAAAACATTAAAAAAATACTTACTACACATTATCTAGATTTACTAGAAACAAATGTGGATTCAGGATATAAACACAATGAAGACACCACTAACTTTAGTATATGTATATGCCGATTATTCATAACAAAGTTATAAAGAATATTGTCATCGAAGTTCGAACTCGAACCACCACTTGCATCAAGAGCCAAAGACACCACTAACTTTAGTATATGTATACGTCGATTATTCATGACAAAGTTACAAAAAATATGTCATCGAAGTTCGAACTCGAACCACCACTTGCATCAAGAGCCAAAGACACCACTAACTTTAGTATATGTATACGTCGATTATTCATGACAAAGTTACAAAGAATATTGTCATCGAAGTTCGAACTCGAACCACCACTTGCATCAAGAGCCAAAGACACCACTAACTTTAGTATACATCTACGTCGATTATTCATGACAAAGTTGCAAAGAATATTGTCATCGAAGTTCGAAATCGAATCACCACTTGCATCAAGAGCCAAAGACACCATTAACTTTTGTATATGTATACGTCGATTATTCATCACAAAGTTGCAAAGAGTATTGTCACCGAGGTTCGAACTCAGACCACCCAGTTGCATCAAGAGCCAAGGGGGGAACAACGATCAATTGCTCCAATCTAATATATGATAGTTCTTCAATGTATATATATAAAGTTTTTTTCAAGATTAACGGATGCACATATACCTCTCGCTAGGTCAGTTACGTCAAGAAATAATTGATTATATTTAAATGCTAGTATATTATGTTGAACGTTGAGATTTTTGTCCGATTCAGCATTTAAAATGTGAAATCAGAAGGAAAAAACAAAGTACAAAGGGGAAACAGTTGTTGTGTCTCATTATTCTGTTTGAGAAATTGATAGATCTAAAGTTTCAAAAGGACACTATATAATAGTACATGAATATTTTCAAATTCATCACTATAGTTTTATTCTTCTTTGATTAAATTTGGACTATAATCAAACACAAATTTATTCATATTCTTTCAGTAATGCTTAAAAATAATGAAAACTCATTTAATATAATTATTAAAAAAAATATAGAACTATAAATCGCAACTCCTTAGAATGGTTAGTAACTTCATTTAGACACTCATATAATAAATTTTTTTATTAAGTATTTCAACATATAATAAATAATTTTTATCAGACATTTTCACTTCAAAATTTGAAAAGCTTTTACATGTACATTATATAGATAAATTAATTTTTAAAAACATGTCATTTTCTATACAAATTAGCCTCAATAAATAAAGGAAAAATTATAGAAATTTCACATTTTAGTTTACTTATTACCACTATCTCCTATAAGTTTTACAAATTTCCAAAATCCCTCATTTTCGCGTATCAGATTAATGTATCAACGCTTATATTATTGTATCTCGCACATCAGATTAATGTATCAGCGCTTATATTATTATATCTCGCGCATCAGACTAATGTATCAGCGCTTATAATATTGCATCTCGCGCATCAGATTAATGTATCAACGCTTATATTATTGTATCTCACGCATCAGATTAATGTATCCGAGCTATATAAGTGCTGATACATGCGCGAGATACAATAATATAAGCGTTGATACATTAATCTAATGCGCGAGATACAATAATATAAGCGCTGATACATTAATCTGATGCGCGAGATACAATAATATAAGCGTGATACACTAATCTGATGCGCGAAAATGAGGGATTTCTGTAATTATAAATTTTTAAGGGATAAATTGTAATTTTCCCTTAAAAGTATGTGATTTCTGCAATTTGCCCATAAATAAAACATCAAACATTTCTAATTAGGAATGATGTGTTTTATGTAGTCAATTTATTTACACCTGCAAAAGTTTTTTTTTTTAAAATTAAATAAAAAGTACTAATAGATCAGAACAAATATAAGTACTTTCTCCATTTCAATTTATTTATCTCATATATGTATTTTTTTCAAAATAATTTTTTAATTCAATTATTTACTAACATGCTTAAAATTACTTGATACATTTAACTTATTGTTATTTATCTCATATATGTATTTTTTTCAAAATAATTTTTTAATTCAATTATTTACTAACATGCTTAAAATTACTTGATACATTTAACTTATTGTTAATTAAAATTACAAGATTTTTTTAAAAAAAATTCATCCTAAATCCAAACAGGATAAATAAATTCAAACAAAAATAGTACATGATAATTCGAGCATCTAAATCAAATTTTTCTATAACATAGTTTGAAAACCATGAAAATATCCTTTGAAATGACAGAGAAAAAATATAGAGAAATGGGGAAAATAAGATGGGGGTTTCCAAGAGAGAAAAGTCTCTGTAGAAAAGAGCTTTGACTCTCTCTTCCAATGGTGAATTTAGTTTTCACACCTTCATGAACAACTTTCTTCTCATATTCAAATTCTTCTCTTAATTCCACAACTACCCTCCAATTCTTATCTCCAACAACAACAACAAAAAAGGCAACATTTTACTTTTCTGCAGGTTTTTTTTTTCTACATTTCATTGCTGTTTAATCTTGGTTTTTAATGTTGTTTCTGTATGTTGGTATCTTTTTTTCTTCTTGTTTTTTGAATTTATATGTTGGTGTTTGAAAAAAGATTAGAAATTTATCAGAATCTTGAAATATGGGTTCATATTCTTGAAGATCTCTTAAAAATGCATGCTTTTTGTGTTTTTTTGTTTCAAGAAAGTTAGAATCTGAATGAATCTTTGAATACGACATTAGTGGTTTCATTGTTTAGCTCAAAGATTGATTTTTTATTGTTATGTTTTTTCAGTATTTGATATTTTGAAATTGTTATGGGAAATTGCTGTGGGACACCTGGTAATTCTTCTGAAAATAAGAAGAAGAACAAACCAAACCCTTTTGCTCTTGATTATGGTGCAACTCAAGCATCTGGAGGTGATGGAAACAAGCTTGTTGTGTTGAAAGATCCAACAGGACACAATATTCAAGAAAAATATGATCTTGGTTGTGAGCTAGGAAGAGGAGAATTTGGGGTTACATATTTATGTACTGATGTTGATACAGGGGACAAATATGCTTGCAAATCGATATCGAAGAACAAACTTAGGACTGCTGTAGATATCGATGATGTTAGGAGAGAAGTTGAGATCATGAAGCATTTGCCTAAACATCCTAATATTGTGACCTTGAAGGACACTTATGAGGATGATAATGCAGTGCATATTGTGATGGAACTTTGTGAGGGGGGTGAGTTGTTTGATAGGATTGTTGCTAGGGGACACTATACGGAGAGAGCAGCTGCGGTTATTATGAAGACTATAGTAGAAGTTGTTCAGGTACAATTTTACTAATTGATGCTTGTCTTTGCTTTTCATGTATAATTGCAACTTGTTTGTTTATTTCATGTAATTTAGGGGTTGCTAATTTAGGATTATGTTAATGAAGTTTGAATTCGACAATGCCAACTGAAAGTGTCAATTTAGACTAGAAAAGAATGTTGAGATTGAAGTTTCCTGTTTGTAAGCAGAATGAATGTTCTTGTTGAAGAATCTCTTTTAAGAATATCTTCCCCACTTCTTCAGTAAATTTTCCTACTTTGTTATGCCGATTACTGTCTCTTAGAAGGAAAACGGAAGCTGACTGGTGTTTTGTTTAGGGACGGGAGCCACTCCTTTTCTGAGTTTGTCTGCACTCTCTTGGTAGATAGGACACTCCCTTTCTTAGCTCAGGATCTACTTTGCTGTTTGTAAATGAGTGCTTAACGTTTTTATTTGATTCATTTCACACGTTGAGATCCTATAGCATTTAACTAGACTAGATTTTATCTTCCAATATCATTATACCTAGATGTCAAATATAGTAAAAAGCGATGTTGCTCGAACTCTTCGAAAATGTCGACAGGTGCGTGTCGGATCCTCCAAAAGTAGTGCATTTTTGGAGGATCCGACTCTGGTGCGGCAACAATTTTGGAGAGTCCGAGCAACTTAGGTAAAAAGTGTATGCATGCTCTAAACGTTGTTAGGTTTTTTATCTTTCTTATCTTGTCTTGTCAATTTTTCTTTCTTGGCAACTGTTTCATTGTCCTATATTTTTCTCATGCAAATACCTTTTAAATTATATACTTTCGTGCTAACCATTTAAATGAAACTTAAAGAAGCTAATAACACAGAGGATTTCAGTTTCACCATCCAAATGTCAACTATGAATCGCAACTTGTGATAGTTTTAGACAGATAGCTTATTTGTATAGATTTTTTTTGATAAGGCAGATAGCTTATTTGTATAGATGCAATTAGAATAATAGAAATGTAAAATAACTGTCAGTAACGAGTAAGATGCTGGTCTTTATATTCTATTTCCAGAGTGGGAGATCTATTGTAGCTTGCTTTCAGCATTAGTTGGTATAGCATGGGATTGTTGCTAACAGGGTTCAATTTTAAACTGTATTTGGTGACCATAATGACATGAGAGCTCAACTTACATAATTACATATTAGAGAGAGATATTCATTTTATGGAATAGGTTTAAGAAGTTCATGTTTCTACATTTAGTTGTTTAGAGTTGTTATAAGAACGGGGTGGTAACTGATGCAAACACGATGGCTAATTATCCCAAATTTATACAATTTAATGTATGTGGTTGCTCATACATCTTTGGTCAATGTTCACTTTCCAGTTGCATTATGTTTCCTCAAGAAATGACTGCTCTTCTTTCAATTTTCAACTTACGGAGTTTCAATGACATTTCAGATGTGTCATATGCATGGAGTAATGCATCGTGATCTCAAACCTGAGAACTTTCTCTTTGGTAACAAGAAAGAAGCTGCTCCTCTGAAGGCTATTGACTTTGGATTATCAGTGTTCTTTAAACCTGGTAATGCAATTACTAATGGCACAGTGTGTTAGAACTTTTTTGATGCTAGAAAAGATTAATATTTGGAGTCATCTTTATTTTCTTTAACAGGGGAGCAGTTTAACGAGATAGTGGGAAGTCCTTATTACATGGCTCCAGAGGTCCTAAAACGCAATTATGGCCCAGAGGTTGACGTCTGGAGTGCTGGAGTTATCCTTTATATTCTTCTTTGTGGTGTTCCACCTTTCTGGGCAGGTCCGTTTCTTTTATTTCCCTTCTTTATGTAACAAGTAATATGCCTCGGTTCACCGCAAAGAACAAAGTAATTAACCTTGATGCATACTATGCATTTCTTAGAACTTGGTGATTAATTAATGAGTGTCACAATAAAATGGAATTTGAAACATATTGATGCATTGTTAACATCGTAGATGACTAGGTGAGGGTGGCTGCAAGAGTGAATCCCACCTCTTCCTGGACTAATCTAAATCAAAGTTCCTTTTTTCCTTTTGGCCTGTGATAGTCAGTACTTTGTGCTTCCATTAATTTACTCACAGTTTTCTCAGTAATTGCCTAAAATTCTACTGAATATGTGCAGAGACTGAACAAGGAGTAGCCCAAGCAATTATTCGCTCTGTGGTTGATTTCAAGAGAGATCCATGGCCTAAGGTTTCTGATAATGCAAAGGATCTTGTAAAGAAGATGCTTGATCCAGATCCAACTCGACGGCTCACAGCTCAGCAGGTTCTTGGTAATGTTTGTTGACTGTTGAGATGCTATACTTTCATTTGCTTGTTGTTTATTCTCTCTCAGTTTCATAAGTTCAATTTAGTGACTTTTTTTGGGCTTTCGCGCATATACATGAATGCAGAGCATACCTGGTTACAAATATAAAGAAAGCACCAAATGTCTCATTGGGTGAGACTGTGAAAGCAAGGCTTAAACAATTTTCAGTAATGAACAAGCTCAAGAAAAGAGCTCTAATGGTAAATTATTTCCTTTTCATTTGCAGTTCTATACATATCGTTAGCTTTCTGCACCTTCTCAGAAGGATATCTTCATATGCGTAATTCTTAAAGCCCAAAATAAGGACAAACCATTTCTGCCTTCTCACAAAAGTTTCTGGGGTTATATTCTTTCTTCATTGCTTGCACAGATTATGGCCGAGTTTTTATCAGCGGAAGAAGTGGCTGGAATGAAGGAAGCATTTGATATGATGGATACAGGAAAGAAAGACAAGATTAACCTTGGAGAACTTAAAAATGGTCTGCAAAAGCTGGGCCATCAGATCCCTGATGCTGATCTTCAGATTCTTATGGAAGCTGTAAGCATTCTCATGCACTTCATTTTGCTTGATTGGATTTTCTTTCAACTTTACGAGGACTAAATGTATATTTATAAGTCAAGCGGCTAATATTAATATAAGTGTTCCTTTTTTGATCTTCTGCTTCGCTTTTACAGGCGGATGTTGATGGAGATGGAAGCTTAAATTACGGGGAGTTTGTCGCTGTATCTGTTCATCTTAGAAAGATAGCAAATGATGAGCACCTGCACAAAGCATTTTCAGTTTTCGACAGAAATCAGAGTGGTTACATAGAAATTGAGGAGCTGCGCAGTGCCTTAAGTGGTGAGGATGGTGGCAACAGTGAGGAAGTCATCAATGCCATTATGCATGATGTTGACACTGACAAGGTCAGTATTTTTTGTATGTCCATTCATGTATATCTACCGGATTTCATACTTAGTGCATAGACGTCTCTTACAAATGTCTCTTTAATTGCTTGTGGAACCATAAATACCCCCCTCATCTGGTTCCGGAGTCCCAACTACACGTAAACTTTGTTGAAGACATATTATCCCCTTGTACTTGTAAAATATGTATCTTCTATCATCCTGAGAGGTACATATATGCCAAATGTGAACATTAGGGTGTATGCATGTGCTGCTCATGTCATTTATCCCTTTTTCCTTTTTCACTTCTTTTCCGTCTCCCCAACATGTTAATGTCCTCTGGCTAAATCTGGAAAAAGATGGAGGGAGAGCTTCACATTGGAAAAATCTGGATTCAACCTAGTTTTAGTTTTCTGGCAACTTAAACAGCTCAATCAGTACAAAAAATCAAATGTTCCTATCAAACAACTCAAATTAGTAGAAAAGGAAAAGAAGGGTCATAGGTAAGGGAATAAGAAAAAGGAAGAGAAAGACCCTTTAGGGTGGTCCAGTGGTTTGGGCTTGAGACTTCCATGTTGGAGGTCACAAGTTCGAAACCCCTTGCCAACGAAAGCAAGGGGTTTGCCTTCTGGGTTGAGCTCGTCGCACCTGGCTTGTCTAGTGTGGGTTACCTCTCCTGTGTAGTTTGCGAGCTATAAGAATGTGGGTTTTACCCTGTGCGCACTCAAAGGGTAGCTGTTGCATGTTTCCCTTTGTCTTTGTCATTTAAAAAAAGAAAAAGGAAGAGAAAGATTAAGAAAGCATTAAAAAAAGAGTAGGATGGTATATATAATAGAAGAAATGCTACAAAAAATAAATTTTTGATTCTTTTCACCTCAGGCGCTTTATGAGAGTAAATACTGCACGTCACGTGGCGTCTCAATGTTGTAGTAGATACATTTTGGACAAGAACAAGGAGTAATAGGCCTCCCGCAAAGTTTAAGTCTGTAGTGGGATTGGGGGACTAATTGAGGAGAGTATTTATATATTCTCCTTTCTAAATTGTATTTTCTTTTCCATTCACTGATCTTCTGTTCAACTTTATCATTCATTTCGACTTAATGCCGTTCATTTTGAGCTTTTAGTTTCTTACCACAGCATCAAAGTTCATCAGTTACATTGTCTATAACCATGCAGGATGGTCGCATTAGTTACGAGGAATTTGCTGTGATGATGAAGGCTGGTACGGATTGGAGAAAAGCATCGAGACAGTATTCTCGTGAACGATTCAACAGTCTCAGCTTAAAATTGATGAGAGATGGCTCGATACAAGTCGGAAAGGAGGAAGGTAGATGATCAAATGCAGAAGAAAAAGAAATGTCAAAAAAGGAAAAAAGAAACTCTTCTCTTTGCTGTGCACTTCAATTTTTTTGGCTTCCTCCCCTTTGAGCTCTATAGGATTGAGGTGTGAGGTCTGCAACCTGTTACATCCTAGGCATCTAACAAAGAATTTCTGAGGTCTTTTACCTTGTTGTAAAATGTAATTACATGTATTGGTTATAAGCTCATTCTTATTATAAATTTTTTTAAGGCTCATACAAATCATTGTAACTCTCCTAAGATTGAAACTTAGATGTCAGTAATGTATTGATCCGGTCGGTCATTTTGGGAAAACTTCGTGAATTTACCATTTTGCCCTTCCTATTATCGACCCCGAGAATTTTATGTTTAATTTTTGAAAGTTGGTTACGAACTTAGAGTTTTAAGTTGAGAATTTGGTAAGATTTGTGTTTGAAAGGCTAACTTTGTTTAAAAGAGGTTTTCAGTGTCTTTTGAAGTTTCGACTGTCGGAATGGAATTTTGTCGATTCCATTAATCTCGGAATGTGGTATACGGTTTGAAAATTGTCGATTTTAAATTCGGAGTTCTTTTGAGGATTTGAGGTCCTAAGTTATGAAACTGTGGAAATTTAGCCTTTGGTAAACGTTCGGGGTTTAGATGCTCCAATCAGAATTTTGAGAGTTCTGTTGGATTTGGGGGATGATTTTAGGCTTAGGTAAGGTGTTGGTTGATTTTTGAGAGGTATCAAGCTTGTTTTAGCCTTTTTAGGCGTTGAGTTAGTTTCTTGTGGTTTTCACGGATGTTGGGTCAATGAGACCTCAGATTTGTGTTTTGATTGTTCCGTTGAGTTCGGAACGTTGGATGTAATTGATATGCATATGTAAGGCTGGGCACCGGAACGGGTTGTACCGGTACCATTCCGGTCCGTTCCGGTACCATTCCGGTCCGTCCCGGTCCGGTAGTATTCGGGACGGGATGGGATACATTGAACCGGTACACGGAACGGAACGGTACCATGATTTGGTACCGGTATACCGGTACCGGTTCATCCCGGTTCATTCCGGTTCCGTTCCGGTCCGGTCCGGTACCGGTCCGGTCCCGGTAAATCATTTTTAATTAAAATAAAAAATAATATTTTTGTCATTATTTACTTTTATTAGCATTTCTTTTTTGTTTATTTAATTTTTTTAAAATTACAAACTTAAGTTATTTAACTTACAAATTATAAGTATAACTTAATAACTTATAAACTTCAAAAGATTCAAATCTTTAAAACTTATAACATAACTACATAAGCTCAAAAACTAAAAAAAAACTTTATTAAACTTAACTTACAACTTATATATGTAAAAATTAAAAAAAAAAATCTTTAAAATAAACTTAAGTAAAATTATTATAAATTTTAAAACTTAAATACTATAAACTAATATAACTTAGAAAAATAAAAAAAACATTCGAATTTTCGTAATTTAAAATTACTCAAAAAAATAATTATTTTTTGAAATAGCTATATGTGCCATCCCGTTTATCCCATTCCGTTCCGTTCCGGTCCATTCCGGTCCGTCCCGGTTCTATCCCGGTATATAGTGGGACGGGACGGAACTGAGCCTCCATCCCGGTAATTCCGGTCCGGTTCATCCCGGTACAGGTCAACAACCTGGTCAAACCGTCCCGTTCCGGTCCGGTACCGGTTCATTCCGGTCCGGTGGTCCCATTTCGGTCCGATGCCCAGTCTTATGCATATGTGGTTTGTGTATACGGGGTTCTGAACGAATCCTGAGAGTCTTTTCGATATTTTGAGAGATAGTTGATTTTGCTAATGTCTGTGTTCTGGTGCACCTCGCGACAACGAGGGATAGCTTGTTTTCGCGAAGGGTCAATTCCAGTTGACCTTCGCGTTTGCAAATGAACCTCTTCTTTCGTGACCTTGGCGTTGGCAAAGGTCTAGTTCGCGATCACGATGTCCCCAACTTTTGCGGGATTCGCTTAAGTGAACCCATGGTCACAAAAGCGACATCAGGGGGGGGGGGGAGGGATTTGACTTGCCATTTTTGGAGTTTAAGCCCTATTTTCTATTTTAAGCTCGGGAAATCCCCGGAGGTGATTTGTGAAAGATTTTCTTGTGTTAAATCATTTGGGTAAGCTTTTATGACCCTAAAACTTCTTATCCCTTTGATTACTAAGGAATTTTCGCAAATAGCCACTATAATAAAGTTAATTATGCTCATAGCTATAGTATGCATATTTACGGGCTGTAGCTACACTTTAAGATGCTCCGTTTATATAATTCGCGGGTTTGTATATTTCACGGGTGAGATTGTATAATTCGCGGTTATTATTTTTGTATAAACTCAAAATAACGAATTTATACAAACACAAACATTCCAACTTTAAACAATTATACAAATTATATTATGCAAAAGTTATGCAAATTATATTATACAAACGTGTGAATTATACAGACTCGAAACCCTAGCCAACGTAATTATCATTGAATGTTGACCGCGAGTGGTAATTAACATAATTGTAGCTATGATGATTAATTAACTAGTATATGTTTGCTTAACCATGTAATTTTCCCTTGATTATTTATGAATTATAACCTCAAAATTTGGATTTTGATTGGTAAATGACAAGGTTTTTCAAGAACTCAAGTTCTTAACTAAAATGGAGATTGTAAACTGATTTTAAGTCCTTTTTCGAATTGATTTTCACCAATGAGTTCCTAAGGCCTTGAGTAATATTTTCAAGTATTAAATTTCAGATTCAAACCTTATTTTCAGAGTTGGGTTTTGAGTTGATTCACCCATTTTTCAAAGAAATTAATGTGAGTATTGTTGTTTCCGGAAATTTATTGTCAAAACTTGATTGCTTTTTATTGTGTAGCTTTAGAAATTGGTCGGAAGTGGATGACTCAACTCTTGAAGTGATTAATTGATTGATTTAAGGCAAGTGATCTCCTAAATCTTGTATTCTAGTAGAATTCGTGTATTCCCTTCGTTGTTTGTGTGTTGAGTGTAATGGGGATGAGGTGAATGATTAATTGTCCACTTGCTAAATCTTATTGAATAAAAAGTGATTGAAATGAAAAGTCTATGCGATGATCATGATGATGTAATTGCCTTGTTGTGACCCTTATTGATTGATTGATGAAATGCTTGATATCATGAATGTAGTCTTGAATTGCATGAATTGTTGTCTCTTCCAGGTTTCAGTTTTGAGAAAGAGTTTTAAGCATGATTTGGCTAAAAGTATAAGGGAACTAAATATTCTTAAATGTATCACTTTTTAAATTGAGAAAAGAAAAATTCTAATTTCTAAATTAGTTTGTGAGTTCGGAGATATTTCAAAGCAGTTACCTCTTTTAAGAGGATATTTTGAGCAATTATCTCCAATTGAGAAAGAGTATGTTTTATACATTTGAGCATGAGTATATATTTATTGGGAGTAGTATTGAGCACCGCAATGAGGATGAGTTCAGACAACTCACATATCTCATAAATTATGTAGCCAACATGGGTAAAATATCGTAATTTTTAGACGACTCCTTATTGCTTTTGAGCAGAGCTTTAGTGGATCCACTTAGTTGAGATGTTCCATATTCAGGCAATGTATAGATAGGACAATTCTGGCAGTGTGGGCGAATCGTCGTATTATCACGTTGCTTATAGTAATGGTTATTGGTTAGAAAATCTCTTAAATAGATTTAAACGTGTATTTTTATCATATCATTTAATATGTTGAGTTCAGATATGAGTAAGTATTTTGTAAAGTTTTATGATTTCACTCATTTCTTTCTTTACACTCAGTTTTATATATATATATATATATATATATATATGTCCTTTCATTCAGTCATTTCGCTTCGGCTATATCACATACTCGCACATTCAATGTACTGATGTCATTCAACCTGCATCTTTTTATGATGTAGATACATGTGTTTAGGATCATCAACGGGTGCTTCATTGAGATCACTTTGCACTTCCCATTTGAGAGTTTTGGGGAGTCCTCCTTGCATTCTGGAGGGCCCTGTTTTTCATTTCAATATTTACTTTAGGGAGTCGAAGGTCTTGTACCTACGTCTATGTTGAACTTAGAGACTTCATAGATAGCTAGAGTTAAGTTGTTTTTAGAAATTCTCTTTTTAAAGTGTTTTGCGAATATTATATTTTACTTAAATGAATATTTGAGACAGTTGAGTTATATTTTTCTCTTTAGAGCTTTTAATTTGCTTGAGTGAAATCTTCCACTAAGTAGTCAGCCCGACCGAAGGTTCACTTGGGAGCTAGCAATGGTTCGCAAGTGTCGGTCATGTCCAGGGTGTAGACTCGGGGCGTGATAATTCTCACAGGGTGTGTAGCATTTCAGTCAAATAGAAATTCTTTTTCTAGGCACAAGACAATAGACTAGATCACTTTATAACCAACTAACAACAATTACTTCAGCTATAATGTTTTTAGTGTCCCCAAGCCTAGTGCCTTTTATTCCCACCACATCACCATATAACATTCCCATCACAAGAAATAAGATATTTATAGGCTCTTTTTGTAACATCTCGCACCTAGAAACGACTAGAAAGAGTTTAAAATCTGAAAATAATGATTTTTGGAAAGAATAAGGAAATCTGGAAATTTTGTCTAAGTTAAGAAAGTGAGTTTTGGCCATTTTCAAACGGCATAAATCCTATATATGGATGAGTTAGGAGAAGTTATTGTTATGGTTGTAAAGCCGTTGGAGATATCTTTGCAATGCCGCTGAGTTTACGAAATTCCGACATCGTATGAGTGAGATATGCCTTCAGGAAGTTGGGCTGTTGGATCGAGGAAAGTTTCAATCCGGATTTAGGGCAAAGTGGTCTTTTCTCTAATTAATTTCCTAATTCGTTTTTAGGGATTTATAGGGGTAAAAAAGAACTTAATTCAGTTTTGAAAAGTTAGAATACACTTAGGGATTGGAGAAGAGAGAGAGAAAGAAAGAACGGGAGAAGAAGGCAAAAATTAGCCAAGATCATTCAAGATTGCGAGTGGAATTCATCGGGGGTGATCCCTATTAAGGTATGTGCGATCTTTCTGTGTTGGGTTAGTTCACCCACATACCAACTTGTTTCAATCCTTTTGGTTTGGAGTTGTTTACATGTTGAAAAGTGAGGTTCTTGAAGAACAAATTGTAGAATTCTTGTTGGTTGAATTGTTGATGCTTGGGGGGGGGGGGGGGTGAATTGATTCATGTTTCCGGGTTGTTTTGCGAGTTAGATTGGTTGTATATGAGGGTACAATTGATCCTAGGGGTTTGGGGAAAGTACCATGGAAGTTTGGAGGGTTTAGAGATGAAAAACGGAGGAGAAAAGTCGAGAACACCTGGGTACAGGGGTTGGGGCGTCGCGCCCCAAAATGTTCTCTGAGGTTTGGCCTCTGGCGCTTCGCCCCAGCCAGAGCGCCCCACCCAACTCTCTGAGGTTTGGGGGCCTGGCGCCTCACGCCTCTCAAAGCGCCAGGGATGCCAGTTCTCCCCATTCGTTACCCACCTTCTCGTATGTGTTCCTAAGTGATGTACCTATGTTTCCTAGTCGATTCTAACATTCTAAAATACATCTAAACATCATGAAATCATCCATAAACATGAGATCATGAACCTTGAATCCATAATCCAATTCAAGGAAAGTTAAGATCAAAGTCAAGAGAAGTAAGAGTCAAGTCAAGATGAGTTCTTAGAGTTTTCCAAAAGTTTTAACTTTGTTTTAAGACTTCAAGTTCAAGTTGAGTAAAGAGTAAAGTTTGAAGTTCATTTCTTCAAAAGTATATGGGGACTAAGTATTCCCAAAGAGATTTAAAATGTTTTCACATTTAAATAAGAACGGAAACTGAGATTTCCAAAGAGCCTTTGGGCTAGTTTTTAGAAAAGAGTAATAGCTTTCTAAATGAAGCAAGCAGGGAAACTGAGATTTCCAAGATAGCCTTTGAGCTAAGTTTTGAGCACTAATCTCAAATCACAGAAGAAGTATGTTTTTAAAACATAAGAGCTAGTATATTTTGGGAGTAGTATTGAGCACCGAATTGGGGGCGGGCATGAGTTCAGATAGCTCACTTCTCCATAAAACCCTATAGTCATCATGGGTAGAAATGGGTCATACTTTTTAGATGAACCCCTTTCGAAATAGACTAGTGGATCCATTAGGCAGTTCAGGTCCTATACCTTTGGCCAGGTATAGGATGCGCTGGCAGCGTGAGGAAGATCATTGTATCATCACTATAGCTCTTAAGTGATGATTGTCGGTTAGAGAAACTCCCACATCAGTTATTGTATTTTTATATACATCAGTTCGTTTGTATTTCTACATACATCTCAGATTTATTGTATCTTTGCATACACACAAAATTTATAGTATGTTTTAAACAACTTTTCTTTATATTGCACTTGCTTTAAATTGCTTTATATTGAAATGAGTCAGTCAGGTTGAGTTGAGTTGAGCCAGGTAAGTTATTCAGTTTCTTTCAGATTTCTTCTAGACTATGTGTGGTTTAGCATTCTAACTCACATACTCGTACATTCAATGTACTGATGCCAATCGACCTGCATCTTATTATGATGCAGACACAGGTAACCAGGATCAGCACCCAACACCTCGTTAATCCAGTTGAGCAGCTCAGAGTCAGTGGTGAGCCTCCTTGTATTTCGAAGGACTCTTTTATTCGCTTTCAGTCTTTCATTTATTAGAATGTTGTGGGGTTTTGTCCCAACATCCATCTCAGTATTTTAGAGGCTTTATAGACAGTCAGATAGTTATTAGTTCAGATGTCTTTCTTTATCTTTCAGATGTTGTTTAAAACTTAAGTGCCATTTTGGCCAACTTATTATTCTTTAAGTTATTATTTGAGATTGTTTCATTGAGCTAAGTCTTCCGCTGAGTTAAGTAAACCAGGCCAAGAGTTCTCTTGGGGCCAGAAATGGTCTCCGAGTGCCAGTCCCGCCCAGGGTGTTGGCTCGGGGCATGGCACTTTTGAAAATTAACAATCTGCACTACAGGTATCAAGTGATGTCCGAACTAACTTGACTAGGACTATTTCATCGAATACTTATTACCTTCCTAGCTAGCTTCGAATTCATAGAAACTACTAGAATCTGCCATTACAAGTTAAGATGGAAAGAGAACACTAGAGTTAATAGTTACACAGCTAACGGTGCAAGGCAAACTTTAGATTTAAACCTATGTTGTGTCCATTTATTGAGATCAACTACTTTTACCTCATCATCATTATTGTTCACACTTTTGAGACTCAGTGTACTCACATATATTCCCTATTGGACAAACGTCTTCATTTCAGGGAATTCATGAATCCACACGAAATTCAAGAGCACGCTTGGCGAGAAACAAATCTGCCATCTTTGGCCGCCTTTGAAGCTTTAGCTCTTCCACAATTTGACACATAAAATATTTCAAGTTTGCTGAAGTAGGCAGTTGGAAGTTGAGAACATAGAGCAGTTATTCTGTTAGCCCCAACGACCAGTGGCGGATCCAGGATTTAGAGTTCGTGGGTGCCAAATAGACTTATCGATTAAATTAATTTTATATTTGATTGAATTATTCGTCTTTTCGATATATATCATAAATCAATCAATAAAATATAAATAATAAGATATTACACTTTTATTGAGTATTTAATCAAATAAAAGAAAAGTCAAAAGAGTAATAATGTAATTAATTTAATTTAAGTCAATAACAATTATTAAAATAAAAATAAAAATTGTGCCAGCTGTTTTTCCTTAAAAAAAGGTGCTTGGAGCTTCTTTTTTTTCTTAAAAAACGTATGCAGCAAATTTCTCAAAAAAAAGCTACAAATGGGATTCAAACCCGCAACATCAGCCTTCTAAAGTTGCCCTCCTACCGTGGCACCACAGCCAATTTTTTTTCTGTGGGTGCCACGCTTTATATTTGTATAAATATTATATGTATATACCTATGTATATATAAAGTTTCCGTCGAAGTTCGGGGGTGGCGTGGCACCCCCACAGCCCTTCATAGATCCGCCACTGCCAACGACGACTAGCTCTTCCATGTCATATGATAAAGCAAACACACAAAATGACAAGAAAATATATCGTTGATCCTTACATATGCAAAAAAAACAAAAGATAAAGATTGTTTGAGTTCTACAGAGGCCAATCACGATAGATCAATAAAAACTATCAAACATCTTTTCCAATTACATTCTATCTTCACATATAAAAGTGCCAAATTTCTCAAGAAGTGCATTAATGTATATTAGGAATGTAATCTAGCCAGTTGTAAGATCTACCAACTCTGATTTTCTAGCATAATTTCAGCTCGAAATCATCAAGTTCTAGAAGTTCATTAAACCACTCATCCCACCTGTTTAAGGAATCATCATTTGAACTCGGTGAAGCTACAAAAGGAACTTCAGATGGTTGATGTATGTCTGCTCCTTGAAATAATTCATTGAAATTTGCAGACAAGTCCCCTGAATCCAACACATTGAAATGACGTTCCTCGTTGAAGTTCATTGTAATAGTTGGCTGAACATTTGAAGCTTGTTGTGTTTGTGATTGATAGTTCTGCATAAGGTCATAAAAATGAAAAAAATTCAACAAAACTTCGAATCATAAATTAGGCTATCTCATCTACTTTTTTCATACTTGGATACCTTTAGATGGCAGGTGAGCTATTCCGTAGTCAAGTCCGGCACACACATCCTCTCCAGAACATCTTTAGGATGGGATAAATCGACATGGTAAGACAAATAATGAGAATTCAATAGTAAAATTGTGAACATTCAGAAAATGTCTACTTAAGATTTTCCTTAACCAACATTCTTGTTTTTTCTACTTATCTCTATTTGGATAAAAACCAAGTCTTTAAATACTTACCTTTTTCTCCTAACTCGTGAACATCCTCGTCTAATTTCTTATCAAGATCTGGTGTACATTGCAAGTGTCTTTTTTTTTTTTGTGGTCTTTCTGTAGTTATTTTTGAAAGCAAAGAATGATTTTCCTCTATTTCTAAAGTACCACTACTTTTAACTTGTGCCTCCTCATTAGTACTTCTCATTCTCTTAGACCTTTTTAGCTCGTCTTTTTCTATTAAAGAACCTATTGCTTGATCTTGATAAGTCTCAGAGCAATTCGCTATGCCTTTTCCCTTTCTGTCTTGCACTTTCTTAGGACAAGATGTATTGTCCATAACATAAACTTGATTAGCCTTGTAGTGTTGTGATATTTCATTTGCCTTGTTATTGTAGTTCTTCACATGCTTCCATACATCCTTGAGTTTCATTGATGAAATGGACGATTTCCGAAAAATTAAGCATGCTCCTTGTGTTGTTGCTTCTTTTACCATTTCTATCGTCACCTCTGGAGACATCACTACACCAAAAATGAAAAATCAGAACAAAACATTAAATGAGGTATCCAAAATTATCGAGAGAAGTTAGGGGTGTGTTTGGTACGAAGGAAAATGTTTTCCTGGAAAACAAGTAGATTTTGACTTATTTTTTCATGTTTGGTTGGTGAGTAGAAAATATTTTTCTGAAAAGATTTTAGTGTCTTATTTATGAATGAAAAATGTTTTTGAGAAATATCTTTTATTTTTACTGAGTAGAAAATAATTTTTAAAATTGAAAATATTTTTTAAAAAGAAACTTAAATTTTTTTGAGGGGTGGGGAAGCTGGTAGGCGGATGGGTGGGGGGTCGAGGGTAGGGGTGAAAAAATGAAATTTTGAAGTTGAAAATATTTTTTTAAAACACTTATTATTATTTTTTGGGTGTGGGGGGGAGGGATCGAGTGAAGGGTGAAAAAAAATTGAAATTTTGAAGTTGAAAATAGTTTTTAAAAACAAACTCAATTATTTATTTTTTGGGGGGGGGGGGGGGTGTCGAGGACCGGGTGAAAAAATAAAATTTTGAAGTTGAAGATATTTTTTAAAAACAAACTTAAAGTTTTTGGGGATGGGGTTAAATGTTTTGAAAAATGTTTTCCTAAAGTTTTGAATGGAAGTTATTTTCCTTAAATTTGAGGAAAATGAATTGATTTGGACAATATTTTCCAAAACATTTAACCCAATCAAACATGAGAAAATTGAAAAATATTTTTCGGAAAATATTTTCCTTTATACCAAACACACCCTAGATGTTCATAAATATATACACCACGTTTGTAAGGGACATATATAAATATAGAATTTGCCCAAAAAAAACATATAGAGAAACTACAAGTAACATTAGTGTGTTTAGAAGTCAATTTTTTGACATTATTATTAAAGTAGATAAAGTTCAGTAATGATGTGTGATATTAACACGTTTAAATACACTTTGAATTATTGAATACTACACACTAATTAAACCACATAAAATAATTAAGATTTTGATAAAATGATCTTACAAATGATAGGTTTGTCTTTGATGAGTTGAGTGGACTTGATGAACTCAAGGTAGTTCATTTCGGGCATGTTGACATCCACCATGACCAAGTTAAATTGGTCGATTTGTTCCCGGAGAATGGATAGAGCTATAGTTGCTTGTTCTATTGCAGTTACTATATAAACAAAAATCAAACTCAGAAAATATCACAAAAAAGTTTTATATATTGAGGGATATTTTCATAATAATTAGTGGTATACCTTCACTTTCCTTTATGTTATTACTCAGATAAAGGTAGTATGACCTCACTAATAATATTACATTACAAGTATATACATGAATATTTGATTGATACTAAGAGATTAAATCATTCAAGTCTTTGATAAGTTAATTAATTTAATCTTGTTGCCTAAGAATCCAATTGATTCTTTTCCATTTAAAATACATCTCAGTTAACATGTTGATAAATTTGACGATTAAGTGAATGTATTTTCATAAGATTGAATATATCCAACTTGATAATAATTTTTCTTTAAATATTTAAACTACAACATGCTCCAATTGAGCGTTTAAACAAATGATAAAGTGTTTATGTTGGACAGTTCAGATTAAATATTTAGAAAAAAACTTATGTTCTCAAACATCCATTTGGTAGATAATTTAACTATGTCACATCCATTTGTTATGTTCTCGAGAATCATAAATGACAAATTTCAACCACAATTTATTGAAACAACAACAAATACAACAAATTCATTCAACACTAGTGTAATTTATTCATCTATACCTACGCCAAGTCATACATGATTGAAACACATGTTAAAATTGACTAAAATTTTTAGGCATGTGCATCAAATATCTTTTTGCCAATAAAATAATCTTGTTTTCTTCTTCAAATTTCAACCTGAAATTACTCCAAATAAATTTAAATTTGAATTTTATGTTTCATTTATGATAAAAAAAAACATCAATCATCAATCATCAATTTTACGGAAATTCACTTCTTTAACTATAGAATATAAGTACAAATTTTATGTAGAAGATCCAACAAATATAAGGGGGAAAAAACTCCAACACATATCAGAGAAAACTAAAAGAGATATAATATTGTCATACCTTTAAAAGAATGTTCTTCGAGAATTGTTGTTATATTTGATAAAGAAGTTGTATCATGATCAACCAAGAGAATTCTGAGGCCAATGTAAGCTGAAGGAACATTTACATTACCAGTTATCTCACAATCCATCTTTTAGCCTATGAAGATTATGAGAGACAAAAAAAAGAAGAGAATTTTGAATTTTTGTTCTCTTTCTTGGTTTCTCTTTTTTTTCCTACTACCTTATACTAAATGAAGGATAAAATTTAGACAATTAGTTAATAGAGATGGGAAATATCAGATTTAAAAAATCTACTTTTATAGGAAGTCAATAACTAGTGTAGTCAATATCTTAGGGAGGTGTAATTAAGCACGATTTTGATAATCTACCAATTTGTGTTCAAAATAATTTAATCTTGATCTTGTTTAATTTACGCGGTGCATATGATATCAATTACTCCCTCGATTTCAATTTGTTTATTTTACTTTCTTTTTTAGTCCATTCAAAAAAGTTCATCTTTTTCCTTATAAAGTTATTAGATAAATTTATAGTCACCACATACTAAGGTGTAAAGAAAAGAATCATCTAAAATAATATATTTTATTTCAAATCATCTCAAATAATAGGAATCATGTTTAATAAAAAGTATCAAAATCCATCCATATATATAGGGAAAACCTATACCTAATGGAATGAGATTCAAATTATACCTTTATCGAAATAATAACTAGAAAAGTTTTTAATTAGGAAATTTCAAACTAGGGAAACTTCTAAATAAGAAAACTTTGGCTATGGACATTAAGCATTATGGACTGGCCCCCTTTTGGGCTTCATGTGACCCCAATCTTTTTTATTTGGGGTAGCATTTGGACACTTATTTCTAACAGAGGATAAGTCATGTTCGGTTAGTTTAGGCTTTAAGTTTGTAAAACTTATTAAGGACATGTCACGTTAGTTTATCTGTTCCTATTTTCTAGGAGTTAGGTGTCCTACCCCGAGGCCTACCCCCTTGACATAAACATGGGACCTAGGATCACGAGTGACCCGAAGCTAACCCTGAGCTGGTATATCATAAGCATATTAAGCTGAGATAAGAAATATTGTGCGGAAGCTTAAAACCATAATTAACTGAAATGATGGGGAATACCCAAAACTATCTGAATATAAAAGGCTATGAGTTTAATAACAACTGGAAGATCAAACTCAAATACTAAAACTGAATCTAACTATGTCTGATTAAAAGTCTCTAACTGACTAGAGATGTTGGGACATGCCCCCAACTAACTTTAGCAAAACTGAAACTAAAATGAAAGACTGAATAAATAAGAAACATGTATGTCGTCCTCGAAGAATGAGGACTCACCACTGATATTGTTGATTATGTATCGGAAACCGATCTACACATATCTGAATTCTGAGGACCTGAACCTACATTACGAAAAGATATAGCGCAGAGTATGCGTTAGTATTTGAAAGGTACTGAGCATGCAGGATATGATAAAGCTGAACAAATATATATAGTTGAACAAAGCATACTGAGCTATGATATAGGGTGTGTTTGGTATTGTAACATCTTGTAAATTGGAATAACTATGAAGAAGCTTATAATTGGAAATAGTCATTTTTGGAAAGAATTCAAAATCTGGAAATTTAGTCAAGTATGGAAAAAAAAAGAGTTTTTGGTCAACTTGAAACAGTCATAACTCCTAGCTCAGAATAAGTTAGGTGTATATCCAGTTATTTTTGGAAAGCCCTTGGAATGATCTTTCCAACGCCGCTGAGTTTGCTTGATTTCGAGTTCGTATGAGTGAGTTATGCCCTTTGGAAATTGGGCTGTTGGCTTAGGGCAGTTTAGTCCGAATTTGTAGGGGTATTTTGGTCTTTTCCCTAACCATTTCTTTTGGTTATATTAAGGGTCTAGACTGATTTTAATTCAGTTTTTCCCTTTTAAAAGTGAGAGTTAGGGTTGTGAGTGAAGAGAGAAAGAAGAGGAGAAAGTGAAGAAAAAGCAAAGTTCGTCAAGATCGTCATGGTTTTCGTCGGGGGTGATCCCTAATAAGGTATGTGAGATCATAGTGTTGGGTTGGTTCATTCCCCCACACGCCATACTTGTTTTAATTCCGAGAAAAGATTGGTTGTGGTTGTTGAATTCTTGTGGTTGTGTTGTTGAAGTTTCTTGTTGGTTTGGTACGTGTTTCCGAGTGTGATTTCGAGTTGAAGCTATTGTATATTAAGGGTTTTAATGATTCTAAGTGTTTGGGGAAAGAACCTTTGTTGTTGAGAGGGTTTAGAGTTAGAGAAACTAAGGAAGAAAGTCAGTTTTTCGGGGAAAAAGGGTAGGGCGTCGCGCCAGCCAGAGCACCCCAGCAGGGGTTCTGAAGTCCCCCCCTTGGGGCGGCGCGCCATGCAGAACGCCCCAGCAGCCCCTCTGAAACTTGAGGGCTGGCGCCCCGCGCCTCTCAGAGCGCCAAGGACGCCAGTTCTCCTCATCCCTTCCCCACTTTTTCATACATGTTCCTTGGTAATGTACCTATGTTTTCTAGTTGTTTTCAACACCCTAAGGTACATCTAAACATTACGAACTCATCCATAAACATGAGATCATTACCCTTAAATCTGTAATCCAATTCGAGGAAAGTTAGGATCAAAGTCAAGTGAAGTTAGAGTCAAGTCTAGAAGTTAAGAAGCAAGTCAAAGCAAGTCTTTAAAGTTTTTCAAGAGTCTTTATTGAACGTTTTAACTTCGTTTTAAGGCTCAAGTTTCAAGTTAAGCCAAGAGTATAGAGTTGAGTTCATTTCTCAAAAGTTATTAGGGAACTAAGTATTCCCAAAGAAGTTTATAAATGTTTTTACATTTGAGTAAGAAAGGAACTATGTTTTTCCAAGAGAGCCTTTGGGCTAAGCTTTGAGCAATTATCTCAAACTAAAGAAAGATGTGTTTAAAACACTTATGAGCTAAAGTATATTTTTGGGAGTAGTAATGAGCACCGAATTGGGGACACGAGTTCATATTAACTAAACTCTCCATAAGAACCATGTAGCCAAACATGGGATTTAACGGGTCATACTTTTTAGATGATCACGTAAGTTAAGCTAGTGGATCCACTAAGTTAAGTAAGGTCCCACATCACGGCAAGGTATAGGATGGTCCTTGGGCAACATGAGATAAAACGTTGTATCCTCACTAGGGCTCATAGTGGTGGTTGTCGGTTAAACAATCTCCCACTAAAGTAATATTACTTTTATATAAGTAAAATTGAGTTTGTTATTGTTTTATCCTTAACGAACTAAGTTGTTTACACTGTTTTACAAGCTTTATATATATTGTATATGTCTTATTGCTTTATATTGAGTTCGGTTATTCATGAGTCGAACAGAGCGAACTTAAGAGTTCCTTTGTACTCCTTTCAAGTTTAAGTTGTTGTTTAGCTTTCCAGCTCGCATACTCGTACATTCAATGTACTGATGCCAGTTGGCCTGCATCTTATGATGATGCAGACGCAGGTACCCAGGATCAGCATCCAGCACGCCGTTGATCCAGCTGAGCACTCCAGAGTTAGTGGTGAGCCTCCTTGCCTTCCGGAGGACTATGTTATTTTGTGTTCCTAGTTTTGCTTTATTAGGATGTTGCGGGGTTTGTCCCAATATCCATCTCAGTGTTATAGAGGCTTCATAGACAGTCAGTTAGTTAGTATTGAGTCTCTCATCTATGTATATATATAGATATTCTATTTTGAGACTCGAGTTGCCTTTTTGGCCAATTTTCATTAGTTAGGTGGTTTTATGAACTTTCATTGCATGAAGTTATTCTGTTGAGTTAAGTTTTCCGCTGAGTTAAGTATGCCAAGCCAAGGGTTCACTTGGGGCCAACAATGGTCTTCGAGTGCCGATCCCGCCCAGGGTGTAGGCTCGGGGCGTGACAGGTATGAACATATTTTCTCATGTTTGGTTGGGTAAAATATTTTCCAAATCAACTCATTTTCCTCAAATTCAAGGAAAATGACTTCCCTTAAAAAAGTAACGTAAACATTTTCCAAAACTTTCCTCCAACTTCAATACAATTTTTTTTGTTGAAACAATAAATTTAAAGCTTGTTTTTTAAAATACTTTCAATTTCAATTTTTTGTTTTTCACCCCCACCCCACTCCTACACTAACCCTCCCACCCCCCGGCCAGCCCCACTACCACCCCCTCCCCAAAAAATTAAAATAAAATTTAAAGTTTGTTTTTCAAAAAATATTTCCAATTTCAAATTTTTATTTTTTCACCCCACTCCACCCCTACCCACGACCCCCCTCCCCTCAGCCCCCCACCCCTCCAAAAAAAATTAAGTTTGTTTTTAATTTTTTTTTTTTACATTAGGTTAGCACAATATGTTTTGCTTTTCATCGTGTACAATCAAATGTATTTGGTATACTGATCAGCAAAGAGACAATAGTATCCCTTTTTATCAATAGAGGGAACCAGGGATGGGCACCACAAACCACTGTAAATTATTGCTCATGGTAATTTTGTAGACAAAGTATTTGGAGAAGATGGAAATCTGTGCGCTTCATTTCAACAACAAGAATTAATAAAAGTAAATTTGTCATTGGAAGAATACAAAATACATGAATTACTTCAAATGAAAAATTAAACTCGAGAATATGAGTGGCCCAATCTTCGATGCCACAGATGTAAGGAATGTCCAACAATGGCGAAGTTGATGTTTGGTCGAGATAGTGACGGCCATCCATAGACTCCTAGTTTATTTGGGCCGCAATAGAGGTGTTCCTGTAGTCAAATCCTTCAAAAGAAATTTTGAAGGAAAAAATTCTATTGAGATTAGATTGTCTGTACAAAACTGATGCACTGAAATAAATTTGTGTTTGATAGCGGGAGCGCACAAATATTAGAGAGTTTGAAGGCAGTATTTGATGCATTAAAATAAATAGTACCAGTTTGAGTAATTGAAATCACATTACCCCTACCAGTTGTCACTTCCTCGATCCCTTTAAAGTCCAAAACATTGTGGAGGGAGTTGGTATCGTAGGTAATGTGGTGAGACGCACTTGAATTGAGAATCCAGGGGTCATTCGGCATTATTTGTACAACAAAATTTGCTTTTGCTTCAAAGTGGCTATGAGATCGGGAGAGGCAAACACTTGTTGTATGCCCAAATTTATCACAAAGTTGACAACGAGCTTGTGAAGATTGGTGTGGGAAGTTGCACCACTTGGAAGTATCCACCGGATACTGGAAATTGTTGCCTTGAGTATGCTGCCTATTTTGGGGACACCAATTATTGTTCTAGGGTGGGCATTGATTGTTCTTCTTGAGGTCCTCCTGTTTGATGAATAGTTAATGAACAATAAGCTTATCAAAAAGTTGCTCATATCTTATTGGAGAGTCTCGTGCCCGTATGACCGCTGAGATCTCACGGAACTCTGGCCCGAGTCCACTCAATATTTTCACCACGAGTTATTCATTATTGATGGGTGAACCTGCTGTGGCGAGTTCTTCGGAGGGAGAGAGAATCGCTCGCATATATTTAACAATTGATTTGTGGTTTTTGCTGACTCGGCATAGACGGTACAAAGGCTGAAAATGTGGGTTTGTGATTTGTTTGCAAAGGAAGTGTGAAGTTGATCCCACACAACTTTAGAGATGAGCGCAAAAGCTACAATGGATGCAATTGTGGCATCAATAAAGGCTATGAGAGCAATTTGGATTAGTTTATCCGAAAGAAACCAAGCTTTGTACTTGGGGTTGGACGTCTCAAGTCCATTAGTGGTGACTGTTTCAGGAGGGGACAATTTGGTGCTGTCAAGATTATGATAGAGGTCATGACCATGAAGCGGCATGGCAATGGGCTTTTGTGATGATGGGTTGAATTTAATTAGGTGTTGAGGATAGGGGTTGCGTCGGCATTAACAACGAAGGTGGAAGGGGCCATTTGAGCGTTGGGCTATTGCTCATGTTCCAGCCAATGGCTCATGACCTAATCCTACTTGAAAAAGGATTTGAATTATTCTCTTTATTTGGTTTCCAATTCTATTAGGAAAAGGATTGGAGTAGTAATCATCTTTGGAGTTGGTTTTGGCTTTGTAAGGAAAAATGCAACTCTATAAATAGAGGATGGTCTTGAGAGAATAATTCAGATTGCTCATTAGTATTGTCTTTGAAAGACATTAGGACATAAGAGAAGTTTTGAGAGAGCTTTCAACAAGAGATAAGAGAGAAGAAAAAAAGGGTTCTTTTGCTGCAGTCTTTTATTCCGACCAGCAACCTTCAGATTGTGTTTTCCGATTAACTAACCGTTGGATCGGATTGAAATTTGTACTGAGTGTTCCTGACATCTTGTTGGTTGATTTGAACGGTGGAGATCGGATTTAGAAGTCAGAAAGATCCTGTTTTAGGTATCGAACAGCAGCTGGGTTTGGGTGGTGTTTCTTTCTATTTATCTTTTGTTGGTGTAGCTATTGTTTGTTCTCTTTTGGCACTTGTTGTGTAGCCATTAGAAGAATAATTTTAACTCTCTTAGTGAAACAATTGTGATCTTGTCAATCCCGTGGTGGTAACCTTCGTTTTGAAGGATTTTTATACGTTAAACTTGGTGTTCTTTATTATAGATTTTCATTTTCATCTTTTCGTCACAACATTGAGCACAGAAAAAAATTAATTGGATCTTGGATGGCGTAATCGTTAGCGTATTTTGGCGCTGATACCATGTAGTTGCACATAATTAGAATGGAATTGTTTGTTTTATTAATGAGCCTCCAATGAAGTTTTTATACAACTCCAACATTTTCTCTTGATTTTCCATTGAAACCCGTCAATGTTAATGGAAGTACGCCAACGTGGATGCTATCATGCTATGTATAGGGTTCGATTAAATATGGATGAACGTGCGTATCCTATAAGGTGTTCATCAAAATCTTTCAAAATGACATAGAATGCAAGATGCCATGAGAAAATAAAGCTACATATTAGGTATTAAATATAATGAAAGGAAGAATTCAGGAGCAGAGGGCTGATTTAGCTATTAAATCTGCCTCTACTTGTTACGTCCATCAGCACAGATATCTGATCCTCTATAAAAGTTTTACCACTGGAGGATTCGAGCAACATAGCAATTCACATTACTCTGTCTTCTTACGAGGTGATTCCAACCATTGCTAGTGAAAGAGCAAACGTTGATTTGTTTTCACAAACTTCAATACAGAAAATGGGAATGAAATCAACAATCTCAGTTAACTTATTAACCACTTTGCATTGACATGTTATGATGCTTCCGTCAATTTACTCTTAGTTAACAGTCCTAAGTGTGCATAAGTATGAGAAACTTCTGTTTCAAAGTAGTTCTCTTAAATTTTTCTTATTTTATTCTCTATTTTAATGCTCCATTTTGGGGTGCAGCGTAATTGAAACTAAACACTATATATTTGTCGAGCGAATCATAAACCTAGAAATTGATAGATAAACTAACATCACTATTTGAAATTAAATAGAAATTTAGTCATAGTTACTGAATAAACTACTTTTACCTCATCATCATTGTTCACACTTTTGAGAATCGGTGTACTGATAGATATTCCTTGTTGGACAAGCGTCTTCATTTCAGGGCATTCATGAATCCACACTACTCTTAGAAATGGAAATTCAAGAGCACGCTTGGCGAGAAACAAATCCTCCAGATTTAACAGCATTTGAAGCTTCAGATCTTCCACAATTCGATACATACAATATTACAAGTTTGCCGAAGTAGGCAGTTGGAAGTTGAGAGCATAGAGCAGTTATGCTATTAGCCCCAACGACGACTAGCTCTTCCATGTCTTATGATAAAGCAAACACACAAAATGACAAGAAAATATATGCAAAAAGAAAACAAAAGATAAAGATTGTTTGAGTTTTACAGAGGCCAATAACGATAGATCAATAAAAACTATCAAACATCTTTTCCAATTACATTCTATCGTCACATATAAAAGTGCCAAATTTCTCTAGAAGTGCATTAATGTATATTAGGAATGTAATCTAGCCAGTTGGAAGATCTAACAACTCTGATTTTCTAGCATAATTTCAGCTCGAAATCGTCAAGTTCTAGCAATTCATTAAACCACTCACCCCACCCGTTCAAGGAACAATCATTTGAACTCGGTGAAGGCACAAAAGGAACTTCAGATGGTTGAGGTATGTCTGCACCTTGTAATAATTCAGAGAAGTCTCTTGAATCCAACACATTGGAATGGTGTTCCTCGTTGAAGTTCATTGTAGTAGCTAATAGAACATTTGGAGCTTGTTGTTGGGATCGGTATTCCTGCATAAGGTCATAAAGATGAAAATATATTAGGAAAATTCGACCAAACCTCGAATCATAAATGTCATAACTACGCTATGTCATCTACTTTTTTCATACTTGAATACCTTTAGATGGTCGGTGAGCTGTTTCGCGGTCAAGTTCAGCACACACATCCTCTCCAGAACATCTTTAAGATGGGATTAATCGACATGGCAAGACAAATAATGAGAATTCAACACTAAAATTGTGAACATTCAGAAAATGTCTACTTAAGAATTTCCTTAACCGACATTCTTGTTTTTTCTACTTATCTCTGTTAGGATAAAAACTAAGTCTTTAAATACTTACCTTTTTCTCCTAACTCGCGAACAACCTCGTCTAATTTCTTATCAGGATCTGTTGTCCATTGCAGGTGTCGTCTTTTCTTTTGTGGTCTTACTGTAGTTATTTTCGAAAGCAAAGAATGATCCTCCTCTTTTTGTAAAGTACCGCTACTTTTATCTTGTGCCTCCTTATTAGTACTTCTCATTCTCATAGACCTTTTTGTCTCATCTTTTTCTATTAAAGAACCTACTGCTTGATCTTGATAAGTCTCAGAGCAATTCGCTATGCTTTTTCCCTTTCTGTCTTGCACTTTCGTAGGACAAGATGTATTATCCATAGCATGAACTTGATTAGCCTTGTAGTATTGTGATATTTCATTTGCCTTGTTATTGTAGTTCTTCACATGCTTCCATACATCCTTGAGTTTCATTGATGAAATGGACGATTTCCAAAAAATATATACACCACGTTTGTAAGGAACATATATAAATATAGAAAAATCAGAACAAAACATTAAATGAGGTATCCGGAATTATCAAGAGAAGTTAGATATTCATAAATATATACACCACGTTTGTAAGGAACATATATAAATATAGAATTTGACAACAAAAAACATATAGAAAAACTACAAGTAACATTAGTGTGTTTAGAAGTCAATTTTTTGACATTATTATTACAGTAGCTGAAGTTCAGTAATGATGTGTGATATTGACACTTTTGAATTATTGAATAGTACACACTAATTAAACCACATAAAATAGTTAAGATTTTGATAAAATGGTCTTACAAATGATAGGTTTGTCTTTGATGAGTTGAGCGGATTTGATGAACTCAAGGTAGTACATTTCGGGCATGTTGACATCCACCATGACCAAGTCAAATTGATCGATCTGTTCCAGGAGAATGGATAGAGCTATAGTTGCTTGTTCGATTGCAGTTACTACATAAACAAAAATCAAACTCAGAAAATATCACAAAAAAGTTTTATATATTGAGGGATATTTTCATAATAATTAGTGGTATATCTTCCCTTTCCTTTATATTATTACACGGATAAAGGTAGTATGACCTGACTAATAATATTACATTAGAAGTATAGATATTTATATTTGATTGATGCTAACTGACTAAATCATTCAAGTCTTTGATAAATTAAGTAATTTAATCTTGTTGCCTAAGAATCCAATTGATTCTTTTCCATTTAAAATACAACTAAGTTAGCATGTTGATAAATTTGACGATTAAGTGAATATATTTTCATAAGGTTGAATATATCGATAACCTTTTACACTTTATAATAAATTTTCTTTAGATATTTAAACTACAACATGCTCTGATTGAGCGTTTAAACAATTGATATAGTACTGTTTATGTTAGACGATTCAGATTTAATATTTTTAAAAACTTATATTCTCAAACATCCATTAGGTAGATAATTTAACTATGTCACATCCATTTGTTATGTTCTCGAGAATCATAAATGATAAATTTCAACCATAATTTATTGAAACAACAACAAATATAACAAATTCATTCAGCACTACTGTAATTTATTCATCTATACCTACGCTAAGTCATACATGATTGAAACACATGTTAAAATTGACTAAAAGTTTTAGGCATGTGCATCAAATACTTTTTTGCCAATAAAATAAACTAGTTTTCTTCTTCAAGCTTCAACCTGAAATTACTCTAAATAAATTTAAATTTGAATTTTATGTTTCATTTATGATAAAAAAAAACATCATCAATTTTACGGAAATTCACTTCTTTAACTATAGAATATAAGTACAAATTTTATGTAGAAGATCCAACAAAAATATGGGGGGGGGGGGGGGGGGGGGGAACTCCAACACATATCAGAGAAAACTAAAAGAGATATAATATTGTCATACCTTTAAAAGAATGTTCTTCAAGAATTGTTGTTATATTTGATAAAGAAGTTGCATCATGATCAACCAAGAGAATTCTAAGGCCAATGTAAGCGGAAGGACATTTACATTACCAGTTATCTCACAATATGTTTGGATTTTGTTACAACTTCGGATTATTTGACACAAAAGTTACAAGGATATAACAAGTTAATTGCACAACCGAAAACTAATACTAATTGTTTTATTAATGAGCCTCCAATGAAGTTTTTATACAACTCCAACATTTTCTCTTGATTTTCCATTGAAACCCGTCAATGTTAATGGAAGTACGCCAACGTGGATGCTATCATGCTATGTATAGGGTTCGATTAAATATGGATGAACGTGCGTATCCTATAAGGTGTTCATCAAAATCTTTCAAAATGACATAGAATGCAAGATGCCATGAGAAAATAAAGCTACATATTAGGTATTAAATATAATGAAAGGAAGAATTCAGGAGCAGAGGGCTGATTTAGCTATTAAATCTGCCTCTACTTGTTACGTCCATCAGCACAGATATCTGATCCTCTATAAAAGTTTTACCACTGGAGGATTCGAGCAACATAGCAATTCACATTACTCTGTCTTCTTACGAGGTGATTCCAACCATTGCTAGTGAAAGAGCAAACGTTGATTTGTTTTCACAAACTTCAATACAGAAAATGGGAATGAAATCAACAATCTCGGTTAACTTATTAGCCAGTTTGCATTGACATGTTATGATGCTTCCGTCAATTTACTCTTAGTTAACAGTCCTAAGTGTGCATAAGTATGAGAAACTTCTGTTTCAAAGTAGTTCTCTTAAATTTTTCTTATTTTATTCTCTATTTTAATGCTCCATTTTGGGGTGCAACGTAATTGAACCTAAACTCTATATATTTGTCAAGCGAATCATAAACCTAGAAATTGATAGATAAACTAACATCACTATTTGAAATTAAATAGAAATTTAGTCATAGTTACTGAATAAACTACTTTTACCTCATCATCATTGTTCACACTTTTGAGAATCGGTGTACTGATAGATATTCCTTGTTGGACAAGCGTCTTCATTTCAGGGCATTCATGAATCCACACTACTCTTAGAAATGGAAATTCAAGAGCACGCTTGGCGAGAAACAAATCCTCCAGATTTAACAGCATTCGAAGCTTCAGATCTTCCACAATTCGATACATACAATATTACAAGTTTGCTGAAGTAGGCAGTTGGAAGTTGAGAGCATAGAGCAGTTATGCTATTAGCCACAACGACGACTAGCTCTTCCATGTCTTATGATAAAGCAAACACACAAAATGACAAGAAAATATATGCAAAAAGAAAACAAAAGATAAAGATTGTTTGAGTTCTACAGAGGCCAATAACGATAGATCAATAAAAACTATCAAACATCTTTTCCAATTACATTCTATCGTCACATATAAAAGTGCCAAATTTCTCCAGAAGTGCATTAATGAATATTAGGAATGTAATCTAGCCAGTTGTAAGATCTAACAACTCTGATTTTCTAGCATAATTTCAGCTCGAAATCGTCAAGTTCTAGCAATTCATTAAACCACTCACCCCACCCGTTCAAGGAACAATCATTTGAACTCGGTGAAGGCACAAAAGGAACTTCAGATGGTTGAGGTATGTCTGCACCTTGTAATAATTCAGAGAAGTCTCTTAAATCCAACACATTGGAATGGTGTTCCTCGTTGAAGTTCATTGTAGTAGCTAATAGAACATTTGGAGCTTGTTGTTGGGATTGGTATTCCTGCATAAGGTCATAAAGATAAAAAAATATTAGGAAAATTCGAATAAACCTCGAATCATAAATGTCATAACTAGGCTATCTCATCTACTTTTTTCATACTTGAATACCTTTAGATGGTCGGTGAGCTGTTTCGCGGTCAAGTTCAGCACACACATCCTCTCCAGAACATCTTTAAGATGGGATTAATCGACATGGCAAGACAAATAATGAGAATTCAATAGTAAAATTGTAAACATTCAGAAAATGTCCACTTAAGAATTTCCTTAACCGACTTTCTTGTTTTTTCTACTTATCTCTGTTAGGATAAAAACTAAGTCTTTAAATACTTACCTTTTTCTCCTAACTCGCGAACAGCCTCGTCTAACTTCTTATCAAGATCTGTTGTCCATTGCAGGTGTCGTCTTTTCTTTTGTGGTCTTACTGTAGTTATTTTCGAAAGCAAAGAATGATCCTCCTCTTTTTCTAAATTACCGCTACTTTTATCTTGTGCCTCCTTATTAGTACTTCTCATTCTCTTAGACCATTTTGCCTCATCTTTTTCTATTAAAGAACCTACTGCTTGATCTTGATAAGTCTCAGAGCAATCCGTTATGCTTTTTACCTTTCTGTCTTGCACTTTCGTAGGACAAGATGTATTGTCCATAACATAAACTTGACTAGCCTTGTAGTGTTGTGATAGTTCATTTGCCTTGTTATTGTAGTTCTTCACATGCTTCCATACATCCTTGAGTTTCATTGATGAAATGGACGATTTCCGAAAAATTAAGCATGCCCCTTGTGTTGTTGCTTCTTTTACCATTTCTATCGTCACCTCTGGAGACATCACTAAACAAAAATGAAAATCAGAACAAAACATTAAATGAGGTATCCGGAATTATCGAGAGAAGTTAGATATTCATAAATATATACACCACATTTGTAAGGAACATATATCAATATAGAATTTGACAAAAAAAAAAAACATATAGAGAAACTACAAGTAACATTAGTGTGTTTAGAAGCCAATTTTTTGACATTATTATTACAGTAGATAAAGTTCAGTAATGATGTGTGATATTGACACGTTTAAATACACTTTTGAATTATTGAATAGTACACACTAATTAAACCACACAAAATAGTTAAGATTTTGATAAAATGGTCTTACAAATGATAGGTTTGTCTTTGATGAGTTGAGCGGATTTGATGAACTCAAGGTAGTTCATTTCGGGCATGTTGACATCCACCATGACCAAGTCAAATTGATCGATCTGTTCCCGGAGAATGGATAGAGCTATAGTAGCTTGTTCGATTGCAGTTACTACATAAACAAAAATCAAACTCAGAAAATATCACAAAAAAGTTTTATATATTGAGGGATATTTTCATAATAATTAGTGGTATATCTTCCCTTTCCTTTATATTATTACACGGATAAAGGTAGTATGACCTGACTAATAATATTACATTAGAAGTATAGATATTTATATTTGATTGATGCTAACTGACTAAATCATTCAAGTCTTTGATAAACTAAGTAATTTAATCTTGTTGCCTAAGAATCCAATTGATTCTTTTCCATTTAAAATACAACTAAGTTAGCATGTTGATAAATTTGACGATTAAGTGAATATATTTTCATAAGGTTGAATATATCGATAACCTTTTACACTTTATAATAAATTTTCTTTAGATATTTAAACTAGAACATGCTCCGATTGAGCATTTAAACAATTGATAAAGTACTGTTTATGTTAGACGGTTCAAATGAAATATTTTTAAAAAGCTTATATTCTCAAACATCCATTAGGTAGATAATTTAACTATGTCACATCCATTTGTTATGTTCTAGAGAATCATAAATGATAAATTTCAACCATAATTTATTGAAACAACAACAAATATAACAAATTCATTCAGCACTAATGTAATTTATTCATCTATACCTACGCTAAGTCATACATGATTGAAACACATGTTAAAATTGACTAAACGTTTTAGGCATGTGCATCAAATAGTTTTTACCAATAAAATAAACTAGTTTTTCTTCTTCAAATTTCAACCTGAAATTACTCCAAATAAATTTAAATTTGAATTTTATGTTTCATTTATGATAAAAAAAAAAACATCAATCATCAATTTTACGGAAATTCACTTCTTTAACAATAGAATATAAGTACAAATTTTATGTAGAAGATCCAACAAAAATAAGGGGGGAAAAACCCCAATACATATCAGAGAAAACTAAAAGAGATATAATATTGTCATACCTTTAAAAGAATGTTCCTCAAGAATTGTTGTTATATTTGATAAAGAAGTTGTATCATGATCAACCAAGAGAATTCTGAGGCCAATGTAAGCTGAAGGAACATTTACATTACCAGTTATCTCACAATCCATCTTTTAGCCTATGAAGATTATGAGAGACAAAAAAAAGAAGAGAATTTTGAATTTTTGTTCTCTTTCTGTGGTTACTCTTTTTTTTTCCTACTACCTTATACTAAATGAAAGATAAAATTTGGACAATTAGTTAATAGAGATGGGAAATATCATATTTAAAAAATCTACATTTATAGCAAGTCAATAACTAGTGTATAGTGTAGTCATTATCTTAGGGAGGTGTAATTAAGCCAGATGTTTATAATCTACCAATTTGTGTTCAAAATAATTTAATCTTGATCTTGTTTAATTTACGCGACACATATGGAATCAATTACTCCCTCGATTTCAATTTGTTTATTTTACTTTCTTTTTTAGTCCATTCAAAAAATTCATGTGTTTCCTTATAAGGTTGTAAGATAAATTTATAGTCACCACACACAAAGGTGTAAAGAAGAGAATAATCTCAAATAATAGCAATCATGTCTGATAAAAAAAAAGAGCAAAATTCACCCCTATATATATGGAAAACCTATCCCTAATAGAATGAGATTCAAATTCTACTTTTCTCGAAATAATAACTTGGAAACTTTTTAACTAGGAAATTTTAAATTAGGAAACTTCTAAATAAGAAAAGATTGTCTTTGAACATTAAGCAGTATGGGCTGGCCCCCTTTTCGGCTTCATGTGACCCAATCTTTTTTATTTGGGCTTGCATTTGGACATTTCTTTCTAATAGAGGCCGTGCCACTGTTGTATATAAGGATAGGTCATATATCTTCGGTTAATTTAGGCTTTAAGTTTGTAAAATTTATTATTCAGTTATGTCACATAAGTTTATTTGTTCCTATTTACTAGGAGTTACAATATGTTTTGTTTTTCATCATGTACAATCAAATGTATTTGGTGTACTGATCAACAAAGAGATAATAGTATCTCTTTTTATCAATAGAAGGAATGGGGGACAAATCACTATAAATTATTGCTCATGGCAATTTGGTGGACAAAGTATTTGGAGAAAATCGAAATATGTGTGCTTCATTGCAATAACAAGAATTAAAAAAAGTAAACTTGTCTTTGGAAGAATACGAAAGACATGAATTACTTAAAATTGAAAATAAAACCCAAGAATATGGGTGGCCCAATCTTTGATGTCACATATGTAAGGAATCTCCAACGATGGTGAAGTTGATGTTTGGTCGAGATAGTGACAGCCATACATAGAGTCTTAGTTTATTCGGGTTGCAATAGAGGTGTTCCTGTTGTTAGATTCTTCATAAGAAATTTAAAAGGAAAAAATTATTGAGATTAGATTGTCTATGCAAAACTGATGCACTGAAATAAATTAGTGTTTGATAGCGAGAGCGCACAAATATTAGAGAGTTTGAAGGTGCGCAGTATTTGATGCATTAAAATAAATATTACCAGTTTGAGTAATTGAAAACACATTACCATTACCAATTGTCACTTCCTCGATCCCTTTAAAGTCCTAAACATTGTGGAGGGAGTTGGTATCGGAGGTAATATGGTGAGACGCACCTGAATTGAGAATCCAGGGGTCATTTGGGGTTGTTTGTGCAACAAAATTTGCTTTTGCTTCAAAGTGGTTATGAGATCGGGAGAGGCAAACACTTGTTGTATGCCCAAATTTATCACAAAGTTGACAACGAGTTGGTGAAGATTGGTGTGGTAAGTTGCACCACTGGAAAGTGTTGCCTTGAGTATGCTGCCTATTTTGGGGACACCAATTATTGTTGTTGGGTGGGAGTCGATTGTTCTTCTTGAGGTCCTCATGTTTGAGGAATAGTTCATGAACAATAAGCTTATCAAAAAGTTGCTCATAGCTTATTGGAGAGTCTTGTGTCGTATGGCCGCGGAGATCTCACGGAAATATGGCTCGAGTCCACTCAATATTTTCACCACGAGTTATTCATTATTGATGGGTGAATCTGCTGTGTTGAGTTCATCGGAGAGAGAGTGAATCTCTCGCATATATTCAACTCTTGATTTGTGGTCTTTGCTGACTCGACATAGACGGTACGAAGGCTGAAGATGTGGGTTTGTGATTTGTTTGCAAAGGAAGTGTGAAGTTGATCCCACACAGCTTTAGAGATGAGCACAGAAGCTACAATGGATGCAATTGTGGCATCAACAAAGGCCATGAGAGAAATTTGGATTAGTTTATCCTAACGAAACCAATCTTTGTACTTGGGGTTGGACATCTCAAGTCCATTAGTGGTGACTCTTTGGGGAGGGGACAATTTGGTGTTGTCAAGATTAATAAAGAGGTCATGACCATGAAGCGGCATGGCAATGGGCCTTTAATTAGCTGTTTGAGGACAGGGGTTGCGTCGGCATTAACAATGAAGGTGGAAGGGCCCATTTATGCACAGAAAAAAAATTAATTGGATCTTGGATGGCGTAATCGTTAGCGTATTTTGGCGCTGATACCATGTAGTTGCACAAAAGTAGAATAGAATTGTTTGTTTATTAATGAGCCTCCAATGGAGTTTTTATACAACGCCAACATTTTCTCTTGATTTTCCATTGAAACCCGTTAATGTTAATGGAAGTACGCCGACGTGGATGCTATCATGCTATGTATAGGGTTCGATTAAATATGGATGAACGTGCGTATCCTATAAGGTGTTCATCAAAATCTTTCAAAATGACATAGAATGCAAGATGCCATGAGAAAATAAAGCTACATATTAGGTATTAAATATAATGAAAGGAAGAATTCAGGAGCAGAGGGCTGATTTAGCTATTAAATCTGCCTCTACTTGTTACGTCCATCAGCACAGATATCTGATGCTCTATAAAAGTTTTACCACTGGAGGATTCGAGCAACATAGCAATTCACATTACTCTGTCTTCTTACGAGGTGATTCCAACCATTGCTAGTGAAAGAGCAAACGTTGATTTGTTTTCACAAACTTCAATACAGAAAATGGGAATGAAATCAACAATCTCAGTTAACTTATTAACCACTTTGCATTGACATGTTATGATGCTTCCGTCAATTTACTCTTAGTTAACAGTCCTAAGTGTGCATAAGTATGAGAAACTTCTGTTTCAAAGTAGTTCTCTTAAATTTTTCTTATTTTATTCTCTATTTTAATGCTCCATTTTGGGGTGCAGCGTAATTGAAACTAAACACTATATATTTGTCGAGCGAATCATAAACCTAGAAATTGATAGATAAACTAACATCACTATTTGAAATTAAATAGAAATTTAGTCATAGTTACTGAATAAACTACTTTTACCTCATCATCATTGTTCACACTTTTGAGAATCGGTGTACTGATAGATATTCCTTGTTGGACAAGCGTCTTCATTTCAGGGCATTCATGAATCCACACTACTCTTAGAAATGGAAATTCAAGAGCACGCTTGGCGAGAAACAAATCCTCCAGATTTAACAGCATTTGAAGCTTCAGATCTTCCACAATTCGATACATACAATATTACAAGTTTGCCGAAGTAGGCAGTTGGAAGTTGAGAGCATAGAGCAGTTATGCTATTAGCCCCAACGACGACTAGCTCTTCCATGTCTTATGATAAAGCAAACACACAAAATGACAAGAAAATATATGCAAAAAGAAAACAAAAGATAAAGATTGTTTGAGTTTTACAGAGGCCAATAACGATAGATCAATAAAAACTATCAAACATCTTTTCCAATTACATTCTATCGTCACATATAAAAGTGCCAAATTTCTCTAGAAGTGCATTAATGTATATTAGGAATGTAATCTAGCCAGTTGGAAGATCTAACAACTCTGATTTTCTAGCATAATTTCAGCTCGAAATCGTCAAGTTCTAGCAATTCATTAAACCACTCACCCCACCCGTTCAAGGAACAATCATTTGAACTCGGTGAAGGCACAAAAGGAACTTCAGATGGTTGAGGTATGTCTGCACCTTGTAATAATTCAGAGAAGTCTCTTGAATCCAACACATTGGAATGGTGTTCCTCGTTGAAGTTCATTGTAGTAGCTAATAGAACATTTGGAGCTTGTTGTTGGGATCGGTATTCCTGCATAAGGTCATAAAGATGAAAATATATTAGGAAAATTCGACCAAACCTCGAATCATAAATGTCATAACTACGCTATGTCATCTACTTTTTTCATACTTGAATACCTTTAGATGGTCGGTGAGCTGTTTCGCGGTCAAGTTCAGCACACACATCCTCTCCAGAACATCTTTAAGATGGGATTAATCGACATGGCAAGACAAATAATGAGAATTCAACACTAAAATTGTGAACATTCAGAAAATGTCTACTTAAGAATTTCCTTAACCGACATTCTTGTTTTTTCTACTTATCTCTGTTAGGATAAAAACTAAGTCTTTAAATACTTACCTTTTTCTCCTAACTCGCGAACAACCTCGTCTAATTTCTTATCAGGATCTGTTGTCCATTGCAGGTGTCGTCTTTTCTTTTGTGGTCTTACTGTAGTTATTTTCGAAAGCAAAGAATGATCCTCCTCTTTTTGTAAAGTACCGCTACTTTTATCTTGTGCCTCCTTATTAGTACTTCTCATTCTCATAGACCTTTTTGTCTCATCTTTTTCTATTAAAGAACCTACTGCTTGATCTTGATAAGTCTCAGAGCAATTCGCTATGCTTTTTCCCTTTCTGTCTTGCACTTTCGTAGGACAAGATGTATTATCCATAGCATGAACTTGATTAGCCTTGTAGTATTGTGATATTTCATTTGCCTTGTTATTGTAGTTCTTCACATGCTTCCATACATCCTTGAGTTTCATTGATGAAATGGACGATTTCCAAAAAATATATACACCACGTTTGTAAGGAACATATATAAATATAGAAAAATCAGAACAAAACATTAAATGAGGTATCCGGAATTATCAAGAGAAGTTAGATATTCATAAATATATACACCACGTTTGTAAGGAACATATATAAATATAGAATTTGACAACAAAAAACATATAGAAAAACTACAAGTAACATTAGTGTGTTTAGAAGTCAATTTTTTGACATTATTATTACAGTAGCTGAAGTTCAGTAATGATGTGTGATATTGACACTTTTGAATTATTGAATAGTACACACTAATTAAACCACATAAAATAGTTAAGATTTTGATAAAATGGTCTTACAAATGATAGGTTTGTCTTTGATGAGTTGAGCGGATTTGATGAACTCAAGGTAGTACATTTCGGGCATGTTGACATCCACCATGACCAAGTCAAATTGATCGATCTGTTCCAGGAGAATGGATAGAGCTATAGTTGCTTGTTCGATTGCAGTTACTACATAAACAAAAATCAAACTCAGAAAATATCACAAAAAAGTTTTATATATTGAGGGATATTTTCATAATAATTAGTGGTATATCTTCCCTTTCCTTTATATTATTACACGGATAAAGGTAGTATGACCTGACTAATAATATTACATTAGAAGTATAGATATTTATATTTGATTGATGCTAACTGACTAAATCATTCAAGTCTTTGATAAATTAAGTAATTTAATCTTGTTGCCTAAGAATCCAATTGATTCTTTTCCATTTAAAATACAACTAAGTTAGCATGTTGATAAATTTGACGATTAAGTGAATATATTTTCATAAGGTTGAATATATCGATAACCTTTTACACTTTATAATAAATTTTCTTTAGATATTTAAACTACAACATGCTCTGATTGAGCGTTTAAACAATTGATATAGTACTGTTTATGTTAGACGATTCAGATTTAATATTTTTAAAAACTTATATTCTCAAACATCCATTAGGTAGATAATTTAACTATGTCACATCCATTTGTTATGTTCTCGAGAATCATAAATGATAAATTTCAACCATAATTTATTGAAACAACAACAAATATAACAAATTCATTCAGCACTACTGTAATTTATTCATCTATACCTACGCTAAGTCATACATGATTGAAACACATGTTAAAATTGACTAAAAGTTTTAGGCATGTGCATCAAATACTTTTTTGCCAATAAAATAAACTAGTTTTCTTCTTCAAGCTTCAACCTGAAATTACTCTAAATAAATTTAAATTTGAATTTTATGTTTCATTTATGATAAAAAAAAACATCATCAATTTTACGGAAATTCACTTCTTTAACTATAGAATATAAGTACAAATTTTATGTAGAAGATCCAACAAAAATATGGGGGGGGGGGGGGGGGGGGAACTCCAACACATATCAGAGAAAACTAAAAGAGATATAATATTGTCATACCTTTAAAAGAATGTTCTTCAAGAATTGTTGTTATATTTGATAAAGAAGTTGTATCATGATCAACCAAGAGAATTCTAAGGCCAATGTAAGCGGAAGGACATTTACATTACCAGTTATCTCACAATATGTTTGGATTTTGTTACAACTTCGGATTATTTGACACAAAAGTTACAAGGATATAACAAGTTAATTGCACAACCGAAAACTAATACTAATTTAGTAAGAACATGTTACAACTACGAATTGTTAAATACTGTATACACATACGACAAAGAAGAAGTTAGTGGAATACCAGAACTACACAAAGCATTCGTCACATACAAAAGAGTTACGAAAGGAAATTTATTTTATATAAAATTCTATACAGCACTAGCGGAGATATTATACGAGGAAATAAAACCTTCAATACAGGTTATCAAGATAGGATTAACTAAAGATATGATTATACCCGAGGATATCGGACAACAAAAAGAGATATGCAAAATAGAGATACCGAGATTTTATGCCAACAAAAGGATAATTGGTATATCAACGATTATACAAGAGCTAGCAAATAACTATTTAAACGGAAACGTTATATGGTGCTACTATGCAAGAGACCAGCTAATGATATATTCCAATTCAAAGGAGCTAAGGAAAGCAGATATGGATGAAGTCCAAAGATGGATTTTATCACTACTTAAGCCAGAAGAACGACCTACGACACGAGCACTAAAAGAAGGATTTATTTCGGCAGAATTATTAACCAGATATTGCAAGCTAATTGGTCACAAGTACCCTGACCATATATGTTCAAAATGTAACGAAGAAGATAATATAATCTCAGACGTCCAGCTGTAATAAAGAGATAAAGACGGAAGCAGATGATAAGAAGATAAGATGATGAGAAGATAAAAAAAAAAGATAATGAAGATGAGATGCGGACAAAATAAAAAGATGAGATAAGAGTAAAATTATTTGTCTTGTAAAATAGCCAATAAAGTATGGTGTGAATAGTAGTGTGTCATAATGTTAAGTAGTGAGTCATAATGTGTGTCATAATAAGGATGAGCATGTGTAAGGAATGGTAGGGGGTGTAATTTATTAGGTGACAAGTGTTAAGGTGAATAGTAGTACATTATTGTAGTGTAGTATGAAAATCCTTTCTATATAAAGAAAGGATATGTAACTTAAAGGAGGCAGGCAATGCCTAACATAATAAACATTTTCTTAAAAACACTCTCTCCCCAAAAGATATAAAAATAATTAAAAGTTAATATGGAAAAATCTGAAATCCACTCAGATATTTCAGATAGCATGTCTGAGCAAGAGGCAAAGGTATATTGTTAAAAAAATATGCAGAACTAATTTCATATATTTCTGAATATCATATATATGATTGAATAAATTTATGTTAGTTATTAGGTATTAGAATTATTTGAGTCATGATTTCTAGTTTATTAGCACACTGGAAACAAGGAGAAAACTTAGATACTATGCCATCCTAATGTTGAAACCGGTAGGCGAGGAAAGTCGTTTAGGGGAGTAAACAAAGTTGAGGCACTGATAAGAAAGAAGTATCCGCTAAAGTACGATGCTAGTAGTGACAGGAAAACATGATAAAGATAATCTAGTTCATAATGATCTAATATGAATTTAATCAATTATGAATATGAATTTAATCAATTATGAATATGATAGGAAGGAATAATTTGAAATAAAAAATTTGCATGATAAAGAACATGACTACTTACGTTCATAATGAAATGATAAAAAACTACGAAACTTTAATATTATATATACTTAAAGATATAAAAATAATTGAATTTAGAAGGATCATATGGGAAAAAATACTTAATGATAACGAATCAGAAGATATATTAAACCAACAATGGTATGAAATAGACTTACATGATTTAGACTACGAAAGAATAGAATGGTACGATTTAGAAATAAATTCAGACTAAAATGAACTACGAATATTTACAATATTGGACAGAATCTATGAAAGATATAAAATTATTAGAACAATTAATGAAGGAAAATTTATATATGTACCAAAGAACCCAAAATATGTTATATCTAGAATATATCATAAATAATATTAATGAAATATTCAGATTAAAACAACTATCGGAAGAACATTACAATAAATATTATTATATTTTACCATGAACTTCACACCTAATATTAAAGAAATATCAAGATTAAGACACTTAACAAAAGAATACTACAATAAAATCTTTAAAATAAAATACTCACCTAACACACTACCACCTACCACACTACCACTTTCATGAATCTCCCAACTACTAGTTCCGCACCGAAAAATGGTATCAGAGCTGTATAGAATAGCTGATTTGTCCTAATTTTCCACAAATATAACAAGTACATTCCGTTAGTTTTCTTTCTGGTCTATATGGTCTTTTGGTTTTGTAGTTTTTTACATAGTACCTTATTCTTGGTTTTTTATATTTATATTTTGATATATATTTTTTATTATATTTCTTTCTATTTTTATAATACCTATCCGTACAACCAAATTGGGGTGATGTTTTATTTTTGCAACATGCTAAGTTCTTTATTAATATTTTTTCCATTTTTATTTCTTCTTTATGCTTTTCACATAGTTTCATAAATCATCGTTGCAAGAATTTCATTCTAGCTCCTAAGGTGTCCGTTAATTCTGCTTCATTCCAACTTTTTATTATTTTTGAATTAAAAGGTTCTGGTAATTTTGTAATGTAAAATAGTCAATAAAGTATGGTGTGAATAGTAGTGTGCCATAATGTTAAGTAATGAGTCATAATGTGTGTCATAATAAGGATGGGCATGTGTAAGAGATGGTAGGGGGTGTAATTTATTAGGTGACAAGTGTTAAGGTGAATAGTAGTACATTATTGTAGTGTAGTATGAAAATCCTTTCTATATAAAGAAAGGATATGTAACTTAAAGGACGCAAGCAATGCCTAACGTAATAAACATTTTCTTAAAAACACTCTCTCCCCAAAAGATATAAAAATAATTAAAAGTTAATATGGAGAAATCTGAAATCCACTCAGATATTTCAGATAGCATGGCTAAGCAAGAGGCAAAGATATATTGTTTAAAAAATATGCAGAACTAATTTCAAAGTTTTAGCTGTTATTTTAATGTTCTTTGGTACATATATATAACTTTGAAATATAGATAATTCGTTAGTATTATATTGGAGAATGTCAGGAATAGAACTAGCCCCGGGAAGTAAAATATTTACAGTTAGATGTAAAAACTTATATGTTTTAATGACAAAACATAAAATAACACCAAAAAATAAAATAAATAAAATGGTATAAAACATGGATATATTATTATAATCCGTCATAATTTTCACATGTTTTTTCATATATAAGTACTAATATTTTATATGATAAGTGTCAGAACTATGTGAAAAGCAGAATTAACGGACAACTATAGCGCTGATACCATTATCATTTTCTTCTTTTTCTTTTATTTCATCTTCTAGTTGCAATTTTTCTTTAAATTTAATTATCTCATTTGTTAATTTCATTTTTTTTCTTTTTCTTTTTGTTTTATTTCATACATTTCTTTTAATATTGCTAGCTCTTTTTCTAGTTCTATTATTTTGGTATTTTTTACTTCTTCTAATTGTTGTACTTCCTTTTTTACAGATAGTTTAACTGCTATGATAAGAATAACAAAAGAAAATGAAGAAATAAATAAAAAAAATGGAAATTGAAAAAATAAAACAACAAGCAAAAATGGAAGTACAACAATTAGAAGAAGTAAAAATACCAAAATAATAGAACTAGAAAAAGAGCTAGCAATATTAAAAGAAATGTATGAAATAAAACAAAAAGAAAAAGAACAAAAAACGAAATTAACAAATGAGATAATTAAATTTAAAGATAATATTTTCTAATCTAGGAAGAAGATATAAGAAAATAGGTGATAATATATTGGATTAAAGAGATAAAGATGGAATATCAAGACTATGGATAACATAGTACCGAAAAATGTTATCAGATATGGTATTACTGACATTACTACATGATACTTTATTGACTATTTTACATGTATAATTTACATATCCAATTATGGGTAAATTTTATAGTTATATTTACCGCACCGAAAAATGGTATCAGAGCTATGGATAATAAGAAATACGGTAAGAAACATACGAGTAAAAAATTAAGAAAAATAAGAAGAAAATTAAACAAATTATATCCGGAATATAAACAACTTAATATCACAAAGACTGATAACGAAAACTTAGATCAATTAATAGATAATATATCTAAAATAGAATATAAATATATTCAATATTTAAAAATACATTGAATAACAAGAATAACGAATATAGACAAAAACTTAATGAAATAATTATAGAAAAACAACAAGAATTAGAACATAGGGAAAGTAGACTTAACAATAATATATTAGCAGGAATTTGTCACAAATCTATAATAGCACTGTAACACCCCAGAAATTTTTTTTCGAATTAAGACTTGAATCATCCTTCGTTGTGAGTAGGATTTTACCGAGGAGTTAAAATTTCTTAAGTGTTAAGTTCACTAGATGTACCACCTTGAGTTCCAAAAAGAATTAAATTGGAAATAGCAAAATCTGAAATTTTACAAGTTAAGCTAAGTATGAGTTTTGGGTCGACTTCAAACAACCATAACTTCTAACTCAGGACGAATTAGGTGTGCTACTAGATACCGTAGCGAAGATATTTGAATTATCTTTCCAACGCCGCGGAATTTGCTATGTTTCGAGGTCGGATGAGTGAGATATGGCCTTTTGAAGATAGGCTGTTCAGTTAAGGAAAGTTAGCCAAAAATAAAGAGGGGTATTTTGGTCTTTTCCTTACCCAACCAGATTTAATTCGTTTTTAATAATATTTTAACGGTCTAATCCTATTAGGTTCAGTTTTATAATCCTAAAATACGCCTAGGGTTTTAGTTGAGAGTTCAAGAAGAGAAAATAAGAGAAAAGAGGAGAGGATCAAGCGTTCGTCGAGATTCTTGTGTGTTGTAGCGGATTTTCGCCATGGGTTTGATCCCTAAGAGGTATGTAAGCTTCCATAGTGTTGGGTTCTTTCACCCACACGCCAATCATGATTTATTCAGCGTAATTTCGTTCTTGAAATTTAAAGATTAGAGTTCTTGATGAGTTCTTGATAAGTGTTCTTGGAGTTTATTAAGTTTTGAAGTAAGATTCTGCTTAGGTCAACTTTAAACGACCATATATCTTAGAATATTAAGAGTTATGTGAGCCATAACCTATCCAATTAAAGGTAATTGAATCTACTTTCCAACCCCACCACTTTCACGTCAATCCAATATCTGAGTAAAAAGTTATGACTATTTTAGTAACCTATACAGTGCTGTTACGAATTAGCCGACGGGAAAATATTGAAAATAATCGGTTTTTGTCTTTTTACCTCCAAGAAAACCATCAACGAATTTTTGACTAATAAAAAGCTCTAAACAATCAGATTTTCATCTTCACTCATGAAAATCATAATTTTTGGCTATAGAGATTTTAAGAAACTAACTCGAGAATCTCAAGAAAGGTCTTCTTGATTGTTTACCTTCAAGCTAGGGTTTCAAGGCTTCTAATCAAGTTCTTTTTTCAAGATTCTTAAAGATTTTTCAAGATTCTTCAAGAATCTTGTTCTTCTAGGTATGTAAGGCTATCATAGTGTTGGACTAGTTCGTCTTCACGCCCTACCTCTACTTTCAGATCAGTAAAAGAGTAATCTAAGATACTTTTCCCTAGATTTGAGTATTCTTGAGATAAGTTGATTTTGAGTTCTTGAATTCACATTTCTTTTAAAAGTTATATTCCTAATTATCGAATAGCTATATTGTTATTGAGATCCTTCATATCATGAATCATAACTCTTGAATTCATAATTCAAATTCAAGAGAGAGTTAAGAGTAGAGTTCAAGAAAGCCTTTGAGTTCAATTGTGAATCCTTTGAGATCAACTATCGATTTGAACTAAGTTTTGAGGAAGTAAGTCAAAAAATGAGAAGAGTCACATAGATGAGTTTCATAATGTTATGTAGACCTATGAGTCAAGTTTTTCATGCCCATAAATTCCGCATGAACTCCAGAAGTTGAGTATCTTTGAGAGGAGTAGTATCTTCAAGTTCTAAGTCTTTAGTATTGAGTTCCTAATCCCCTTTGAGATTATATTTCTAAGCATGGGACTATTACATGTTACCCATAAAGTCTTTGAGTTGAATTGTTCATGCCCATAATTCCGCATGAATCCTATAAGTCGAGGAGTCTTGAGAAGAGAAGTATCTTTGAGTCCTTGAGTTGAGTCGTTCATGGTCATAATTCCGCATGAACCCTCTTAGTTGAGCATTCTTGAAATGAGTAGTATTATTGAAGTTCTTGAGTTCCAAGTATTTGAGTTCTATCTGTGGTTATTGAAAACCTTGCATTGAGTCGTTCATGTCCATCATTCGACACGATCCACATTTTAAGAAGTCTTTTACAAATGTTTTACCTTTGTTTTAAGACTTAAGTTTTGAGTTCAGTAAAGAATGAAGAGTACAGTTTGAAGTCCTTTTCTTCAAAAGTATATGGGGACTAAGTATTCCCAAAGGGTTTATAAATGTTTTCACATTTAAATAAGAACAGAAATTGAGATTTCCAAACGGCCTTCGGGCTAGTTTTCAGAAAAGAGTAATAGCTTTCTAAATGAAGCAAGTAGGGAAACTGAGATTTCCAAGATAGCTTTTGAGCTAAGTTTTTGAGCAATTATCTCAAATCAGCAGAAAAAAGTATGTTTTTAAAACATAAGAACTAGTATATTTTTGGGAGTAGTATTGAGCACCGATATGGGGGAGAGTTCAGACAACTCACAGCCCCCATAAACCATGTAGCCATCATGGGTAGAAAAGGGTCATACTTTTTAGATGAATCCTTTTTCACATAGACTAGTGGATCCATTAGTAGTTCAGGTCATATACCTTTGGCCGGGTATAGGATGCGCTGACAGCGTGAGGTAGATCGTTGTATCATCACTATAGCTCTTATGTGATGGTTGTCGGTTAGAGAAACTCCCACATAAGTTATTGTATTTTTGTATACATTAGTTTATTGTATTTTTATATACATTTCAGAGTTATGTTGTATCCTTGCATACACACAGATTTGACAGCATGTTTTTAAACAATTTGTTTCTTTATATTGCACTTGTTTTAAATTGCTTTATATTGAAATGAGTTCAGTCATATTTAGTTGAGTATTCAAAGTTGAGTATCCAGAGTTGAGTATCCAGATTCGAATATCATATCTTTGAGTCGAATATCATATCCTTGAGTTGAGTATCTAATCTCGGAGTTGAGTATCTTATCCTTGAGTACTTCTGAGTTGAGTAAGTTTGAGTAGTTTTGAGTACCCTTGAGTATTCCTTGAGTTGAGTAAGTTTGAGAAGAGGTAAGTATGTTTCATTTCTATCAAGTTTCAAGCTTATGTTTATGTTTTAGAATTCCTCTTACATATTCGTACATTTCACGTACTGAGCCATTTGGCCTGCATCTTCTCATGATGCAGACACATGTATTCAGGATCATCAACAGGAGCTTCGTTGATACATCCAAGAGTTCGAGTTAGCTATGGTGAGCCTCCTTGCTTTTGGAGGATTTCATTTACCTTTCAGTTATATCAGTTGTTAGGATGTCGTGGGTTTTGTCCCGACTTCCATCTTTATCAGTTAGAGGCTTCATAGATAGTCAGTACAGTTGAGACGTCTGTATCATTTATTTTATTAAATGATTTAAAGACTAAAGTTGCCTTTTTATGGCGAGTTGTATATATTTTATTATACCGAGTTTTCTTTGGACTTAAAGTTTGTATTTAAGTTCTATGAACTTTTATTTCAGTTTTTAAGCTTTATATGCTTGAATCAGTTTTTCGCTTGTAGTCAGCCAGGATGAGGTTTCGCTTGGGGACCAGCAATGGTCTTCGAGTGCCGGCAACGTCCAGGGTGTAGGCTCGGGTCGTGACAAGCACAAAGAAAAACTATTTTATATCTAGAAATACAAATAAATAACTTAGAATATAAACTATAACATAATTTATAAATGAATAAAGAAGAATACGCAATATATGAAAAAACATATGAAAATTATGACGGATTAAAAATAAAGATAATATTTTCTAATCTAGGAAGAAGATATAAGAAAATAGGTGATAATATAAGTTTAATGTTAGAAAAATAAACGGTAAAATTAGAAGATAGTTTAACTGCTATGATAAGAATAACAAAAGAAAATGAAGAAATAGATAGAAAAACGAAAATAGAAAAAATAAAACAACAAGCAAAAAAGAAAGTACAACAATTAGAAGAAGTAAAAAATACCAAAATAATAGAACTAGAAAAAGAGCTAGCAATATTAAAAGAAATGTTTGAAATAAAACAAAAAGAAAAAGAACAAAAACGAAATTAACAAATGAGATAATTAAATTTAAAGAAAAATTGCAACTAGAAGATGAAATAGAAGAAAAAGAAGAAAATGATAATCTACCCGAAATAAGAGTTGATGAAATAAACGACGATGATCTAGAACAACATTCGGAAACAAGCAAAACATATACGGAACTTTTAGTAAACATAGATAATACAAAGAATTTAGAAGTAAATACAGAAGACTTAGACATGGACGAAAAACCTAGCACATCAGGAGTAAAAAATCCAAAAAATTTTAATCCAAAATATCATAATAAAAATTATGAACAATATAATAAAGAAAAAACTATCTGGGATAAAAGATTAAATAAAAAGTGGACGCCTAAACCAATAACTGGACAACATGATTTTTTAGATTTAGACTGTGTAGCAGATATAAATAAAACAATTAATAGATAACAAGATAGTAATAGCAGAGGCACCAGGATACATAGAAAGAACACTTATAGGAACAGTAAAATTATGGCTACAAAATTTAACAAGTGAAAGCTTAACAACTTTAAGAAATAATAAAAAAATTGATGGTGGAATAGCCACTACAACCATGGAAATATTATATAAATACGAAATAGCTATAAGAAATGAATTTAGTAGTATGACAACAGAAGTAGAAGAACAAAATAAAGAAAAAATCATAAATCAGAATCTAATGACAAAATTAGCAATATGTAATATGTGTAACATAGATGAATATACATGTGCATTTAGAGAATATTTTTATAAAGGAACATATAGCACAGAAGAAAGTAAAGAAATAAGAAAATTATATTTTACAAAATTACCAGAACCTTTAATTCAAAAATAATAAAAAGTTGGAATGAAGCAGAATTAATGGACACCTTAGGAGCTAGAATGAAATTCTTGCAACGATGGTTTATGGAACTATGTGAAAAGCATAAAGAAGAAATAAAAATGGAAAAAATATTAATAAAGAACTTAGCATGTTGCAAAAATAAAACAGCACCCCAATTTGGTTGTACGGATAGGTATTATAAAAATAGAAAGAAATATAATAAAAAATATAGATCAAAATATAAATATAAAAAACCAAGAAGAAGGTACTATGTAAAAAACTACAAAACCAAAAGACCATATAGACCAAAAAGAAAACTAACGGAATGTACTTGTTATAATTGTGGAAAATTAGGACATATAGATAGAGATTGTAAATTACCTAAAAATCCAAAGAAAAAACAAATATCATAAATAATAATAGACGATGAAAAATATACACAAATAGAGTACGTAGATTATGAATTAGAAAGCAATGATAGCATATATGAATTATCAGAAAATGAAATGAAAAACAATCCAGTAATAGAATCAGATAATGAATACGATATCAATGACTGAAAAAGATATACAAATAATAACTAAAGAAAAATATCAAGATGAAGAATCAGCATAACAAAAAATAATATTTGATAATAATATATTTGAACAAATAAAAGGAAAAGAATTAGACCTAAGCGTAGCAAAAAATATTCGAAATACCAACAATAAGAAACTGGTTTAAACGACAAAAAGAAGAATATTATGTAGTAAGTCAAAGAGAACATATCATAGATTGCAAATACACTAAAGGAAAGGACAAAATACCAATAATAAATAAACGAATAATAAATAAAGAAATACAAGATATTAAGGCTAAAAATCCAATTAAATATGTACATTTAGGAGGAACAGAAATACTAATAAAAGCATGTTTTAGAGAAGGAATAGATACACCCATAGAAATATACTTAGCAGATGATAGAATTATACAACCCATAGAAAAAAGTATAATAAGTGCGGTAAAAGGTAACCTCATATACCAAAAATTTTAATTTATAATAAGTGCTAATTACTCAGTAGCAATAAATGACAGAAATATAGATAAATCGTTAGTATTATATTGGAGAATGTCAGGAATAGAACTAGCCTCGGGAAGTAAAATAGTTACAGCTAGATGTAAAAACTTATATTTTTAACGACAAAACATAAAATAACAACAAAAAATTAAATAAAAAAAATAAAAATAGAAGATCCTTTTGAAAGAATAGTCACAGTCATAGACAAGAATGACTATAGTTATAATGAAATTGACATAGAAGAAGATTTAGAAATAATAAAAGAAAGATTAAGTACATCAAAAAGAATAAACATGAATTGTGAAATACCACAAATCTCATAAAAAATGAGTACCTCAAGAAGGATAGATAAAACTCTATAAAAAATCAATGGAAGAAGAAATAAAACTACATCATTACTACATAACGGGAATAATGGAACAACGAAAATATTTAATATTAATAGATACAGGACGAGAAGAAAACTATATTAAAGAGAATTAGTGACGGAAGATAAAATAATAACTATTGAACAATCATGCTCCGAACTACCAAAATCATTAATGTATACCAAAGAAACTACAGAAAAGGAAATAATCATCGGAGGAGTACCAATAGTGATAAAATTCAAAATATATCAAGGAGATGAAAATATTATTTTAGGAATAAAATGGCTAGAACAAGTAAAATCATATAATCTAGAAGACAAACAGTTAACAATAAATTATGAAAATAAAAGAGTAATAATAAAAAGGGCTTTAGTATAATAAAAATATGAAAATATATATACTTGCAAAGATAATAATAGAAGGATATTACAACTGATATTATACACCAATGATAGATACGGGAGCAGAAGTTAATATATGTAAATACAATTGTTTACCAGAAGATAAATGGGAAAAATTAAAAACACCGATAGTAGTAACGAGATTTAATAATGAAGGAAGCATGATCTCATATAAGGCAAAAAATATAAAAGTACAAATATGGGATAAGATATTAACTATAGAAGAAATATATAAGTTTGAATTAACTACAAAAGATATGCTATTAGGAATGCCATTTTTAGAAAAATTATACCCACATATAATAACAAAAACACACTGGTGGTTCACGACACCGTGTAAACAAAAAATAGGAGCAAAAAGAGTAAATAATAAAAAATGAAAAACAACAGAATGGATAAAAGGAAGTGAAAAATTACACAAAAATTAGAAAATATAAAAGAAGAAGACCCTAAAATAGAATTAATTATATTCTCTATAGATAAAGTAAAAATAATTCAAGATAAGTTAGAATTATTATATAGTGAGGATCCTTTACAAGGATGGGAAAAACATAAAACAAAAGTAAAAATTGAGCTAATTGATAATAACAGTATAATAACCCAAAAACCATTAAAGTATAATTTTAATGATTTAACCGATTTTAAGATACATATAGATGAATTACTAGAAAAAAGATATATACAAGAAAGCAATAGTAAGTACACAAGCCCGGCATTTATCGTAAATAAACATAGTGAACAAAAAAGAGGAAAAAGCAGAATGGTTATTCATTATAGAAATTTAAATGCAAAAACTAAAACATATAATTATCCGATACCAAATAAAATACTAAAGATAAGACAAATATAAGGATATAATTATTTTAGCAAATTTGATTGTAAATCAGGATTTTATCACTTAAAACTAGAAGAAGAATCTAAAAAACTAACAGCATTCACAGTACCACAAGGATTTTATGAATGGAATGTATTACCATTTGGATATAAAAACGCACCAGGTAGATATCAACACTTTATGGACAATTACTTTAAACAAATAGAAAATTGTGTAGTGTACATAGATGATATATTATTATATTCCAAAACACAAGATGAACATATAAGATTATTAGAAAAATTTATACATATCATAGAATATTTGGGTATAAGTCTAAGTAATAAGAAAGCAGATATAATGAAAAATCAAATAGAATTCTTAGGAATACAAATAGATAAAAACGGAATAAAAATGCAAACACATATAGTACAAAAAATAATTAAGTCAAATGAACAACTAGATACAAAAAAGAAATTACAGTCATTCTTAGGACTAGTAAATTAAGTAAGAGAATACATACCAAAATTAGCAGAGAATTTAAAATCATTACAATAAAAGTTAAAGAAAGATATAGAATATCAGTTTGATAAAAAAAACCAAATACAAATACAAAAGGTAAAATTATTATGTAAAAACTTACCTAAACTATACTTTCCAGATGAAAACAAAAAAATTACTTATATAATAGAATCAGATGCGAGTGAAAAAAGTTATGGAGGAATATTAAAATACAGGTATGATGACACTACGATAGAACATCATTGCAGGTATTATTCAGGAACATTTAATAATACAAAAATAAAATGGGAAATAAATAGAAAAGAATTATATTCAGTATATAAGTGTTTATTATCATTTGAACGATATATTGTATATAACAAATTTATTATAAGAACAGATAATACACAAGTAAAATGGTGGCTAACAAGAAAAATACAAGATTCGGTAACAACAAAAGAAATAAGGAGATTGATATTAAATATATTAAATTTCACATTTACAATTGAAGTAATAAAAACTGATAAGAATGTTATTGCAGATTACTTATCAAGACAAAGCTACTTAGACTGAAAACGAAAATACAATGGAAGAGATACTCAAAGCCATAACTACACTTTGTATAAAAGTGGACAGTATGGACAACGAGATACAAAAGCTAAAGACTAATGAAGATAATTTGAAGTCTAAAGCTAGTCAGCAGCATGACTATAAAAATGCGGAGCTACGTCGATTGAAAGACGGAAAAAACCCATAGCTAAAAGGAGATGATGGGAAACTCCTTAAAACCCATAACATTTGTTTAAATATAGTTGCAGGTACAAGCAAACAAGTTAGTGATAAACAACATAAAAATGCTAACTTAAACCATCTATTCAAAAAATCATTTACCCAAAGGACACCTAGACATATGTCCATAGAACCACAAACATCTACATACGCAGATAGTTTGCAAAACCAAAATGAGAAAAAGACATATAACTATATCACACGAACCTATATTGAAAATATCCACAAAATCCAAACATATTTAAACCGCAACCCCAGGTCAACTACAAAAGAACCAAACCAGGATTATTTGACACAAAAATTACAAGGATATAACAAGTTAATTGCACAACCGAAAACTAATGCTAATTTAGTAAGAACATGTTACAACTACGGATTGTTAAATACCGTATACACATACGACGGAGAAGAAGTTAATGGAATACCAGAACTACACAAAACATTCGTCACATACAAAAGAGTTACAAAAGGAAATTTATTTTATATAAAATTATATACAGCACCAGCGGAGATATTATACGAGGAAATAAAACCTCCAATACAGGTTATCAAGATAGGATTAATTAAAGATATGATTATACCCGAGGATATCGGACAACAAGAAGAGATATGCAAAATAAAGATACCGAGTTTTTATGCCAACAAAAGGATAATTGGTATATCAACAATTATACAAGAGCTAACAAACAACTATTTAAACGAAAACGCTATATGGAGCTACTATGCAAGAGACCAGCTAATGATTTATTCCAATTCAAGGGAGCTAAGTAAAACAGATATGGATGAAGTCCAAAGATGGATTTTATCACTACTTATGCCAGAAGAATGACCTACGACACGAACACTAAAAGAAGGATTTATTTCGGCAGAATTATTAACCAGATATTACAAGCTAATTGGTCACAAATACCCTGACCATATATGTTCAAAATGTAACGGAGAAGATAATATAATCCCCGACGTCCAGCTGGAATAAAGAGATAAAGACGAAAGTAGATGATAAGAAGATAAGATGATGAGAAGATAAAAAAAAGATAATGAAGATGAGATGCGGACAAAATAAAAAGATGAGATAAGAGTAAAATTATTTGTCTTGTAAAATAGTCAATAAAGTATGGTGTGAATAGTAGTGTGTCATAATGTTAAGTAGTGAGTCATAATAAGGATGGTCATGTGTAAGGGATGGTAGGGGGTGTAATTTATTAGGTGACAAGTGCTAAGGTGAATAGTAGTACATTATTGTAGTGTAGTATGAAAATCCTTTCTATATAAAGAAAGGATATGTAACTTAAAGGAGGCAGGCAATGCCTAACGTAATAAACATTTTCTTAAAAACACTCTCTCCCCTAAAGATATAAAAATACTTAAAAGTGAATATGGAAAAATCTGAAATCCACTCAGATATTTCAGATAGCATGGCTAAGCAAGAGGCAAAGGTATATTGTTCAAAAAATATGCAGAACTAATTTCATATATTCCTGAATATCATATATATGATTGAATAAATTTATGTTAGTTATTATGTATTAGAATTATTTGAATCATGATTTCTAGTTTATTAGCACACTGGAAACAGGGAGAAAACTTCTATACTATGTCATCCTAATGTTGAAACCGGTAGGCGAGGAAAGTCGTTTAGGGGAGTAAACAAAGTTGAGGCACTGATAAGAAAGAAGTATCCGCTAAAGTACGATGCTAGTAGTGACAGGAAAACATGATAAAGATAATCTAGTTCATAATGATCTAATATGAATTTAATCAATTATGAATATAATAGGAGGGAATAATTTGAAATAAAAAATATGCATGATAAAGAACATGACTACTTATGTTCATAATGAAATGATAAAAAACTACGAAACTTTAATATTATATATACTTAAAGATATAAAAATAATTGAATTAAGAAGGATCATATGGGAAAAAATATTTAATGATAACAAATCGGAAGATATATTAAACCAACAATGGTATGAAATAGACTTACATGATTTAGACTACGAAAGAATAGAATGGTACGATTTAGAAATAAATTCAGACTAAAATGAACTACGAATATTTACAATATTGGACAGAATCTATGAAAGATATAAAATTATTAGAACAATTAATGAAGGAAAATTTATATATGTACCAAAGAACCCAAGATATGTATCTAGAATATATCATAAATAATATTAATGAAATATTCAGATTAAAACAACTATCGGAAGAACATTACAATAAATATTATTATATTTTACCATGAACTTCACACCTAATATTAAAGAAATATCAAGATTAAGACACTTAGCAAAAGAATACTACAATAAAATCTTTAAAATAAAATACTCACCTAACACACTACCACCTACCACACTACCACTTTCATGAATGCCTCAACTACCAGTTCCGCACCGAAAACTAAAAGTTAGGTGTGTCTCAGGGATTTTGGGCATAGGCTGGGGGGTACTTATGCATTTTCCCCAAAAAGAATTACAAAAAGTAAACTTGTCTTTGGAAGAATACGAAAGACATGAATTACTTAAAATGGAAAATAAAACTCAAGAATATGGGTGGCCCAATCTTTGATGTTTGGGCAACAATGGTGAAGTTGATGTTTGGTCGAGATAGTGACAACTATGAAAGAGTTGGTTTGGTTCTTGTGGAATCAAACTCAATGAAAGATGAATTAATATGAAGATTTGGTAGGAAGATAATTAGTGCAAAATAAAAGTCAAGATAGTATCTTGGTAGGTGAAATTTAGGTAAACAATAAAATTGTTTCACATGTTTAATCTTGACATTTTTTACACATAGTGATGTCATGGATGACATAAATAGGAAGAATTCATTCCTTAAATAGGTAACTCTTAATTCATTTTCAAATCATCCTCTCACTTGCATTCTCACCTTCCAAGGCATTTGATGTTCTCTCTCTTGTAGTATTTCACTTGTAATCTTTGTAGAGTGAAATAAACATTGGTCCAGTTGTTCTTTGGTGGACGTAGGATCATTTTGATCCGAACCACGTTAAATATTGTTGTTTTTCCTTGTTCTTTAATTTCACGTTTCCGCTAACAAGTCATACATAGAGTCTTAGTTTATTCGGGTTGCAATAGAAGTGTTCCTGTAGTCAGATCCTTCATAAGAAATTTTAAAGGAAAAAATTCTATTGAGATTAGATTGTTTGTGCAAAACTGATGCACTGAAATAAATTTGCGTTTGCTAGCGGGAGCGCACAAATATTAGAGAGTTTGAAGGCAGAATTTGATGAATTAAAATAAATAGTACCAGTTTGAGTAATTGAAATCACATTACCATTACCAATTGTCACTTCCTCGATCCCTTTAATGTCCTAAACATTGTAGAGGGAGTTGGTATCAGAGGTAATATGGTGAGACGCACTTGAATTGAGAATCCAGGGGTCATTCAGCGTTGTTTGTACAACAAAATTTGTTTTTGCTTCAAAGTGGTTATGAGATCGGGAGAGGAAACCACTTGTTATATGCCTAAATTTATCACAAAGTTGACAATGAGCTTGTGAAGATTGGTGTGGGAAGCTGAGCCACTGGGAAGTATCCACCAGATACTGGAAAGTGTTGCCTTGAGTATGCTGCCTATTTTAGGGACACCAATTATTATTGTTGGGTGGGCGCCGATTGTTGCGTCAGAATGGCGGAGGATTTATCACACGTTGAGCGGCAGCTGCAGTGACCTTGGTGATATTCTTCTTGAGGTCCTCATGTTTGATGAGTTCATGAACAATAAGCCTATCAAAAAGTTCCTCATAGCTATTGGAGAGTGTCGTGCCGTATAGCCGCTGAGATCTCACAAAACTCCCGCCCTGGTCCACTCAATATTTTCACCACGAGTTATTCATTATTGATGAGTGAAACTGTTGTGGCGAGTTCAGCGGAGGGAGATCGAATCTCTCGCATATATTCAACAATTGATTTATGGTCTTTGCTGACTCGACTGAGATAGTACGAAGGTTGAAGATGTGGGTGTAGTCATTTAAAATTTATTAAATGATTCAAATTATATTAAATTCATGAACATATTAGTCCAAATAAATAGTATGGATTAATATAATTGAGTTAATTATTTAAATTCAATAAATATGTATTTAATTAAAGCCCGCTCCATAAAGCCCATATGTCATGTCACTTAAATCTGATTGGCCGAAGGGAGTCCTATTCCAATTACAACTCATCTATTCTAAAACTATAAATAAGGGTCCTCAGAATTCAGAAAAAGAACCAAGACTTCTAACAAGAAGCTAGAGAAAGCTCGTGGATTAAAAGCCGCAGATTTCTCTACAAGTTCAAGAGTTCAAGAATTGAAGAAGTCAAGATCAAGATAAAGTTCAAGTTCAAGAACGATCAAGATCAAGACCGCCGAATTCAAGATCAAGCTCGAAGCCCTTGGATTCAACTAGAAGTCAAGATCAAGATAAAGTTCAAGTTCAAGAACGATCAAGATCAAGGCCGCCAGATTCAAGATCAAGCTCGAAGCCCTTAGATTCAACTAGAAGTCAAGATCAAGATAAAGTTCAAGAACGATCAAGATCAAGATCGGATTCAAGATTAAGCTCGAATCCCTTGGATTCAACTAGAACTCAAGATCAAGATAAAGTTTAAGTTCAAGAACGATCAAGATCAAGACCGCCAGATTAAAGATCAAGCTCGAAGCCCTTGGATTAACCTAGAAGTCAAGATCAAGATAAAGTTCAAGTTCAAAAACGGTCAAGATCAAGACCACCAGATTCAAGATCAAGCTCGAAACCCTTGAAATCAACTAAAAGTCAAGATCAAGATAAAGTTCAAGTTCAAGTTCAAAATCAAAGATCAAGATCAAGTTTAAGATAAACTCAAGATCAAGCTCAAGAGCCCTTGAATTATATCTGAAAAGGCAAATTCAGAGGAATCATAGAGATTGTAACACTCACACTTTAAATCAATAAATACAATTGTTGCATAATTTTCTGTTCTTGATTATTATTTTCTCAACGCGAATTTTATTGTCTATAGTGGGTTTGCGATTTGTTCGCAAAGGAAGTGTGAAGTTGATCCCACACAACTTTGGAGATGAGCACAGAAGCTACAGTGGATGCAATTGTGGCATTAACAAAGGCCATGAGAGCAATTGGATTATTTTGTCCTAACGAAACCAATCCTTGTACTTGGGGCTGGACGTCTCAAGTCCATTAGTTAAGACATTTCAGGGCCACTATTTCCAGCTGAAGCAGAGACTAAGACCCCTTCATCATGGCACCAAAAGAAGCTATCACAATAGAATCTTGATACAATGGAATCCTAACCCACCCATAAGAAATAGTCAGTATGTCAACACCATCTGCAATAGCTTGATCCATTGCAGCAATTTAATCAGAAGTAAAGGTTCCTTCTTCAAAGCTAAACTTATACATAGCTATCCTAGCCCGTGGGGCCATACCTCTTATTGTTCCAGTACCATATCCAAAATATGAAGCTTCTTTAGCAAAATTACGTGCAGCAATGGAGGCAACATGTGTGCCATGCCTCTAGTAGAGCCGTCAAAATGGGCCAGCCCAGCCCTACCCCGCTCAAGTCCTGTGGGCCAAAGAATTTGATAGGCTGGGGCGGGCCTGCCCTTCATTTCAAAGGGCTATAAAATGGTCGACTCGGCCCAACCCCAGAAGGGTCAAGGGCTGGGGCGGGCCAACCTTTTTTTTTTATGTGAAATCAATGTCACAAACAATAACATTGTTTCAATAATTCTAAATAAAAAATCTAGCAATAATTATTTAAAGAAAAATATAATAATCTCTTAAGTAAATAATATCTGAAAACAAACTAGTAAACTAAAGAACACTTCTGACTAAAACTTTAGTTAGCAATACATAATTATTTAAAGTATTTTGTTAAATGAAATCAAGAAAATTGTTACATGCGTGAAAATTGTCCAATGTCTTAGCAGAAACGAGACGACAATAAAACTATAAGAGTAAAGAGACAGAGAATTGTAGTTCAAGAATTTAGATATTAGGGCTTAGGGACTTAAGTTTTTAAGAGTAATGGCTTTAGAATTTATAAGGCTTTAGCCTTTTAAATCTTCACGTACTAGTTGTCTAGTAGTACTAATCTACTATAGCCGTATAGGTTAGAGGTTACATTTAAGTTTTCTAGTTTTTAATATCTGTTTTAATTTAAATAATTTGGCCCATGGGCCAACCCCGGGCCCCCCCGTTCAATCCTCAAGGGCTAAGGGCCTAAAAGGGTTGGGCTTATAAGCCTCGGTTTTAAACGGGATTGAAAAATCATATCCCAACCCTGCCCCAATAACGGGTTGGGTCGGGCCAGCCCCATGGGCTAAGCCCTTTTTGACGACTCTAACCTCTAGTATCCCTTGCAGAATTCATGGAAATAGTCATAGTAGGATCATCAGCCAAAATCCGGCATAATTTATAAACATGACCTTTAACTTGGTTTCAGCTGAAAACTATGACATTTAACTTTAGGTGTGCACAAATAAACACATAAACTTGTACAAAATTGAACAAATAGACTCATGACACTCTACATGACAATTTTGTGTCCTACATGGCGTCCTACATTTATTATGCCACGTGGGACACGTGTGTCTATTTTTTCAATTTCATACAAGTTTAAGTGCATAATTGTGCACTCCCAAAGTTGGAGGGCATAGTTGTCAGCTGAAGACAAATAAAGGGTCATGTTTATATATTATGCCACCAAAATCACCTTACTGAAATAATTATCCCCAAGAATGTTAAACCATATTTTTGTAGTCTTTTTTATATTAGTGAATTGGTCATAGGTAGTTCAGTTCATCATTAACATCCCGGGTGCCATAATATCTAACTTTGCAACTCGAAGATAGCTTAGAGAGGGACCTCTCGAGGAAAATGCAGAAACAGCTGGAGCATGCTTTACATCAATACGTGTTTCCACTGATGCTGACTTTCGGTTCAGCACTTTGTTTGCATAGTCTACAACTTTTTCCAATCCTTTGCTGCTAATTACAACTTCAGGGTTTCGACTCTGAGATAGCATCCATTTGATCAGCGACTGTTAAGTCTTCTTGTGTAGTGCTATAACAAGTTATGATGCTACATGCACTCCATTCTTTTAAGGCCCCATTTCAGGACCATTATTCCCAGATGAAGCAGAAACTAAGACACCCTTCATCATGGCGCCAACAGAAGCTTGGTCCATAGCAGCAATTAAATCAGAAACGAAAGCTCCTTCATCAAAGCTGAACTTATACACAGCTATCCTAGCTCGTGGCACCACACCTCTTGCTGTTCCAGGAGCATATCCAAAAGATGAAACTCCTTTAACAAAACTACCAGCAGCAAAGGAAGCAACGTAAGTGCCAAGACGATAAGTGTCTCTGGCAGAATTCATGGAAATATTCATGAAGGGCATTGTTATAACATGAAAGTTCAGAGATAATCCATGAAATACTTCCAACGGCTCTGTCGAGTAGATAATGCAACTGGAACAATTGCCAAGCAGTAAACTGTCACTTTCTAAGACTATTTTGTTTGGAAGAGAATAATATTGAAGTGGAAATATACTACACAAACATAATTTCATTTTGGTAAACCAGAGAAGCTATATTAATAACAAAAACTACAGAGAACCGAGATGTGGCTGAGCCATGGTAGTTTGTGGTTGTTGGGCCACTATTCCACCAGCAGTATTTACAGCAGATACAAAAGACCTATCACCAGCATTACTACAAACTGTACTACTAATATCATACATAGTAGAAGGATTATGATGCATACATAGCATTTATCCTCCTGACGGATGTGGCACCAGTTTTATCGTCAAGCCAAAGGTTCTCCGATGATGGTGGCATTTCCCAAAAAAGCTGCATAGTAATAGGATTTTCAATAGTGGCAGTGGCCATCGATGCTAGTCTATTAGTAAGTCAATTCTGTTCTCTGTAGATGTGTTCAACCTGCAGGCTATTCAGCTTCCGAAGGTCGCACCTGCAATCATCCAAAATGACACAATTATGTTTGTTAGGACTGTGAAGCTGACAAACTACTTCTGTTGTGTCAATGTTGACTTCCACATACCAAATTATATTTGAAGTGATAGATTGAGGTTCCAATTTATACCTATTAACAATTATCAAATAATAGAGCTTATATAAGAGATAAATATAATATAGTCAAGGATTTTGACGCTAAATAAAATATAAACTTGAAAAATCTTTGACAAGTTGTGAAAAAGAATTGGCATAAACAGGCACTCAAACTTGGCTTCAGTTGGCAAGTAAGTTGTACTCCAATCTTTTGAGTAAGCACATCAAGACACCTCAACGTGTCACCAACTGTGTTAGTTGAATGCTCTAACTTACAAAATGATCATCTAAACACCTCCAAATGTATATGTCATGTCAACATCAAGTGTCAATGAGACACAATGAGGATGAATTAGAGTGTTCAGTTGTCAGTTGAGATCAAGTTCAGTTGTCTACATGTGAATTCTCAAAATTGGAGTACTAAGTTTGAGTGTATATTTACATATTATGCCAATAGAACTCTATGGACATTAGTGAAGAGCTTCTTTTTTCTTTCAAGAAGTTCTTCAAAGAAGTGTTTCGGGATTTTATTTTTTTCTTCCCTTTTTGGCCTAGAGGATTTTTTTTCAAGCTGCTTGTTCATTGGAGGATCTACAAGCTTGTAAATATTTACCTTTTGAAGCTTAAGCTGGACAGCTGACCGAACATTATGAGGAAGTGGATTGACAACTTTTCTAATTACTTTGATACTTGACAATGCGTTTGAAATTGCCCTCTTCCTCCTCCTAATCTCAATGGGAATGCAGGAGTTTGAAACCCTCTTAGATGGATTGATACCCCTTTTCGGTGCCAGACTATTTACAGCTTCAGTCAATGCATGGATACGATTAACTATTTCAGTATGTCTTTCATTGCAGCCCTTGCATTGACAAGTAAAACATAAGCTAGAGGAGGCAACACCAACAGATGTTTGTAGCCTCGATTTGTATGGAGGTGTTGTTGCGCGCGGTCTAAATGGTGTGAATCCACCATATTCACTAACACCAAAATCACCAATGTTGTGACCATCATCATGGTCAATTCCTTTTTCAGAAACTGAATAATGAGCAACATCATCAAGCTCATCACCACCACCACTACCATCAAAACCACCACCGACATCACCTACGGGATCACCAACAGCACGAACAGCCTCCTCACCACCCCCCAGTGCTTCCCTTTTGATGGATGTAGCTCCATCCAATTCTCTTTTAATCCTATCAATAACCTTAGGATCAGGTAAAGTTCTCACAAATCCTAAAGTAAGAAGGAATGGCATCGTTGATTCTAGCTCAGTAGGGATAAGCCACGGATGCACAATCTACAATCAACAAGTAGATATATTAAAATAGTATTTGAATCATGAAAATCAATCAATAATTAAAGAAATCAACACATGTATAATCAAAAGTGTTTAATATGTCAAAATTATGTGCAACAAATGTTGAATCAGCTTTATTATTTCACAGATTTGCAATTTGCTGCAATAGACTACACATTTGGTGCACATAATCTGTTAGAAGAACTCAAACAAATATTTAATATGTAGCAACATTTAATAGATCGATTGCTACATATGTCCTTCAAATTAAGTAAAATCTACATAAAAGAAGACTTGCTGCATCATCAGGAGGGGTGAACAAGTCAACAGCATTCACTTTTATGTTGTTCTTGGCAGACAACCATCTAAGGATCCTTGGATAAGAAACCTTTTCAGAGTAGTCCTTGACTTGCTGTCGGAGGTGAGGAATGGCTTCAAATGCCCAAGCCTAAATATAATTATGCCAATAAGCAAATCAGAATAATTATTCAACAAAAAATGAAAGATTAAAGAAGAAAATCATAACTTTACCATGAAAGCCCAAGGAAAACCATATAGATTGATTGTTTTGGGTGTTAACTTTTGCAACAAATATTTTACAGTTAAATTGTAGCTTTCGTGACCCCATGGATAGTTGTTGAATTCCTCACGATCCCGAGATAACTTTAACAAACTAGCTGGTATGATTTGGTTGGTGTCTTTGGCCCATAGAATAGCATGCACGAACCAAACTAAGCACAATGACTCTTTGTGCTTCCTTGAAAGTGTTTTAGACTCCAGATCTTTGAGCAAATTTGTGCTTTTGTAGCTCTTACCAACAATGTCCACCAAGTCATCATCATCAGCTATTTTTTCTTTGCCTTCGACTTTCTTTGTTTTGTTGGTTGTACTCTTTGGCTTAACAATAGGAAGAGGCTGAACAGCATGATGACATCTAAGTCCAGTAATTATGGCAAATTCTTTAATACCAAAACATATTGGCATGCCACAATAGTTTATCCAGATCTCATCTTTTTTTTCCTCATCCTCATATAGAATCCTACGTTTCAAAAGACCATAGACCATAGTCATTTGAAAACGTGCATTATTATTCTCAGGAAGATCAAGATACAACCCAAAACAGCTAGACCTAAAGAAAGTCTCCAACTTTTGCTCCTTCAATATCACCTTGAATTTATCAAATACTTTTCCCATCACAGATTTAACAACAGAATCACCAAAATTTGTATCATCATCAATGGGCATCTTCACTTGAAACTTGTCAATACTGAAAGTTTTGACAAATCCAGGAGTTGAAGGGATGCTATGTTGGACTTCTGATCTAAAATCAACATCAGTCGTCGACCTTTCCCCTACTTCTTTCCCTATGGCTCTAGACCTCGAACTACTTTCTCCTCCTCCTCCGAGAGCTACTTCCTCATTTCCATCTCCTTGCACTACTTTCTCATTTTCCTCTATTTCAACCACTTCATCTTTTACTGCATCTACAACTGGAAAAAAATGATTTCTTTGAGAAAGGGCTTCATCGGCAAGTTGTTTCGATGGTGTTTGTACTCTAGGTACTTCACTCATTCTGCATGAAGTTGATTTTTGTTCCTTTCTTTTGACTGAATTCATTTTATCTACAAAAAATAGATAAACAAAAAAGGTTTCAATTGATTTGTGCATCACTCAAAAGAAGAGAAAACATAAAAAATATAACAAATATATTATTCCAACATATAAGTCATCTATTGCAACAGATTACTCATATGTTTCCAATAGATCCTACCGTCTTCTATTGGACAAAAATAAAACCAATGCAAGATCTTTGTTTTATGTCATGGAGGACAATAACCACAACAAAAATAAATCACTTTTACTACACCTTTAACAACACCAAATATAATAATAACAAAGAAGTATGCACTAAAAGATATGTTACAATCTCTAAACAACAATCAAGATTTTATCCAACAAGTCATTTGTCATTTCACTACTTTCATAACAATGTTCAAGAAAAATAACAAGAAAATTTCTTATTACAATGTTCAAGAACAAGGTATACACCAAGAACAACAACAAAAATTCACATTTCTTAGCAAAAAAACAAAATTTCACAACTTTCACAACAATGTTCAAACAACAATGTTCAACAACAAGAACAAAAATTTACTTTTCACTAAAGATACACACACTATTTACAAAATCATTAACTCTAAACTTAACTTTGAAGAATCTTCCTTAACTTTTAATTGACCAAAAGCATTATTTTCAAAACACTAATTTTTTGAACTCATTTCAATACATCATTGTACCCATTGTTGAAAGTATAAAATATAATAACAAGTGTTCACTAAAAGTTATGCTAGAATCTCAAATAAAAGTTTCCCTACTTGAACAAACAAGTTCAAGAAGAAGAACAACAACAACATAAAATTCATATTTCCCTTGAGAAGAACATTGGAAGAGAACAAATACCAAAAAAGTTGGGGTTTCTTTCTTAAGCATGAAACAACAAAATTATTAACAGACTTACACTCACAGTTCTTTTTCATTCATCCAAAAGAAATTTTCAAAATCTTAACTTTTTGCACAAGCATTACCTAAGAAGAGAGAGAAATTGCAAATTAGAAATGAAGAATGGAAATCTAAAAGTTTGGCTTTTAGCTTTTTACTTTTTGGCTTTTACTCCCTCCATTTCATATTAATTGAATAATTGAGGTGTTTCACAACTTTTAAGAAAATAAGATTAAAACATAAATTAGACTTAATTTTTTATTTTATCCTTATTAATTATTATCAAAATTATGATTAAAATAACTAAACATTAATTAATAAATAATTCCAATACTAACTAATGAAGGGTAAAATTGAAAAAACATTTTAAAAGTAATCTTGAAAATTGAACAATTAAGTTAATTTAAAAAATAAAAAATATCTCAACAATTCAATTAATATGAAATTGAGGGAGTAACTTTTAGACCATCTCCAACCCACCTCTATTTTACTCTTCATTCTCTACATTTGGAGAGTAAAATAGAGAATGGACACTCCAACCCACCTTTATATCACTCTTTATTCTTCATATTTAGAGAGGTGAATAGTAGTTCTCCAACTATTTCACTTTTTGAATATTTTATTATTATTTTTATTACTTTCTAATTATCATATTATTTTACATATAATGTCACTAATTAAATATCTAATATTCATACTTCTTTTTAAATGTAATATAATATTTTAAAAAATATTTTATTTAATATATACTACTTTCATCCCGAATTAATAGTATTTTAATTTTTTCTAATTTTCATCGATAATATAGTTTGATTTTATTATTAATTTTCACTATAAAGAATACACAAAATTAAAATGATAAGATGAATAATTTAAAAATAAAACACATAATAATATGATTACTTAAATATAAGATAACAATACAATACAATACATAACATAATAATTAATTCGCGATGAAACAAGAATCATGCCGAAAAGATGTTGAATGTACATTCAGAGTTTTGCAATCACGTTTTGCAATTTTTGCAGGACCGTCGCGTTTTTGGAGAAAAGAAATGCTACATGATATAATGACTACATGTATTATATTGCACAACATGATAATTGAGGATGAATGTGATCTTAATGCACCAATTCAAGATGTCATAGAGGCTCCAACTCCAAGGACAAAAATGGTGGTAGATCGGATTGAACAACTTTTAGATAGACATAAAAAAAAATTAAGGACAAAAATGTTCATTTTGAACTATGTAATGCATTAATAGAGCATTTATGGGAGCATCGTAATAATTTCAAAAATTGAGTGTTTATGTAATGTTTATGTAAATGTATTTCACTTTTATATGAATTTGTCCATTAATTTGTATATTATATAATATTTTCTTGCATTTTATGTTATTTAAAATTTAGAATAAAATATAATTTTATATTAAATAAAAATTTGAAAAAGTAAAATTTTATATCACATGAAAATTATATAAAGTAATTATTGGCAAAATGAAATAAAGGATTTATATTATGAAATAAGAAAATAAGAATGAAATAGAAATAATAATATAATATTGAAATATTCCTTTTTAAAGAGTAAAATAGAGTATTGGGTTGGAGCTGGTTGTCTGTAAAAATAGAGTACTCTATATTTGGAGAGTAAACTAAGAGTGTAGGGTTGGAGATGTCCTTATGTAGTTAAAATTATTTTTTAAGCTACCCAAACACTTTTAAAATTAAAAAAGAATTTAAAAGTCAAAAGTCATTAAAAAAAATAAGTCAATCCAAACACCTATGGCTTTCGTTTTTTTTTTTTTTTTGAAAAATTTTACAAATATTTAAAATGTTATTTTTCTTGCAATCCACAATTAGCTCTCACCATCATACATTAAATGTTTTTTAGTGAACATATAATGAATAATATTTGATTATTAAGAAACAATGAATATTATATATAATGAATTTAATTTTACAAGGAATCATTTAATTTTTGAATTTATTTTACAATGAATTATTTAACAAAAAAATATATATACACATACATTGTACTTTATGAATAATAATTTTATTTATATGAATTCAATAAATATGATACATAATTTAGTAAGATACAATGTTTTTGATGTATTCATTGAACTTTATGTATAATAAATTTATTTTTTTTATATAAATTCAATAAATATGATACATAAATTAATAAGATACAATGATTTTGATGAAATCAAAATGAACCTTCATTGAATCTCAAAGCACTCTTTAAATTAATAAATATTATTTTTTAATTAAATAATATATCTATAAAATAATAATAATAATAATAATTCATGATTCCACCTACGTAAACCCAAGAACAAATCATAACGCTATTTAATCAGCTTCTGCTTTTGAATAATAAATACATTCTTTCCAGCACTTGTTCAATACGCCATAAAGGTTAACCGATATTTTTGTAGAAACCGATGAATTGATCTTCCTCCTTTGATTTTATTTGAATATTTATGATTTATGAACTGTTTATAACTATTTTTGAAAGTTTTGGGATCTCTGAGGAAGGTTAGAAGTAACTTCTCGCAGAGGCGGACACACGTTTGAGGGATTGGGTGCATGTGCAATATTAAAAACCTTAAGCTAAATTCGAACTAGCAACCACAAAGTGTAGAGTAAGGGGCAAGACCATCCAACCATAGAGTGAACTATGTTATTTTTTTGTTTAATTTATATTTATATATACCTTCAATTTTATACTTGTTGGACAATATTTTTCGATAAAGTGTCGGTACTTCGACTAACCAGCATCCGCCTTTAGTAGTGCCCCCGTCGTCTTCAAATCTTGAGTTCGCCTCTGCCTCCAGGAAGTATCCCCAACGTATAGTAGCTTGGTGGGAAAGTAAAAATCAATCCTTATTTATGCATAGACTTGGCGGAGTACTAAATGGGCTTTTAAGTAAAATCACCACATGTTGAGAGTCTTGATCTCTGTGACCCCTCTTTGACCATACAAAGAAGAAAAATGAATGTCTAAATCCATGGTCCTCCCTGGAAAGAAATAAAGAAAAGAAGAGAGTATTTTTGACAAAAGTTGTAAAGAATAATTTTCAAAAGAGCACAAGTTGTTTACCTTGAATATTTATAAAGAAGTTTATGAGAAATGTTTGAAAAGAATGTTTTCTTGTATTTTAAATGCTTTGGTTTGCATATAAGATAAAAGGTAAGATGAAAGGGTACATTCACAACTATAAAAAAAACACAATACATCTCACAAGAGCTGTGGATTGAAGAATATACTTGAAATGAAAATAAAACACCTTTAATAATATGATTTGACAAAAGTGTTAAACCAAAGTCAAAAAAATGCAAACCTAGTGAAAAGATACACTATCAAAAGAGGAGTTGAGCCTTGAGATATTATTAATAAAATAATCAATCAAATCCTTTTGACTAAATGCCTAAACAACAGCTGACTTTGGTCACGATTTCCAGCATAATATGTGATACCATACTCAACCTAAAGGTATTATTATACACTCACTTGTAAGAGGCCTACAAAACTGGGAGGCTTTGATTTTTGGCATATACCCCATGAGTAATCTTTTATCCATGTTAGAGATTCTCTAATGTGGTTTCGGTTTAAAGCCATCAACAGCAAAGTTTCTCGTGGCTGCAGGAAGAGCTACCCGAATTCCATCAAGTTCAGGTTTAGCAATTACTTGACAACCTAGACGAGACCTGCAGAGAACGAATGCAGAATATATGAGAGGCTTGAGAATATTACAGTAAACTGAAAAATAATACAACAAATTGAAGGGACCTACGTCTCTGTGAGGCCAAAAGCAAGATCCAACATGTCATTCTCTTCGTCTGTTGGATCTTCTAGCTTGTTGTACTGGTCCACATCCTGTCGAGAGTTGCCAAAGTTCAGATAATGAATGTAGCTCAGTTAAAAGATTACAACATTCAAATGGATTCTTGACCCATCTAAGCTGGGGCAAAGGAGGGGTTTATGGCCTAATAATATGATTACATACCATAACTATCACATGACATGTGGAACAGGCAAGTGACCCTTCACATGCTCCTGCATCAAAGCCAATTTTGTTCGGTTAACGTTAACAACCAATAAGGCACCAAAAGTTAGATATGCTAAGAAATGTAAATTCCACCAGTAACACCCAAAACTGTTTTGGTATACAATTCAAACTGTAGGGAGACGAAGATGATCACTCAGTAACGTTAACCAGACCTATGTAAATGAGGCTCATATTAATTGTCTTAAGGTAAAACTGAAATTGAAAGGTTACACCATTATTAGGAAAGAATGTTAGTACGTCTCTAATATGCCCAACTGCCATTATTGGCCCATTCCAGTATCCAACTAGTTTTGCGGCATTGCCTCTCTAAAGTCTAAACTATGTCTCAAGATTCATTACCAACTTTCACACACCTTCCCGCACTCATCTCAGCACCATCACCCCTTCACCAGTATCTTTAATATGAAGACGAGAATACTTGCAGTACTCGCAGTATTCCTTTTGAATTGCTTTGAGTTCAGATTCTTCTTTCACTAAATTTGAATCAACTCAGGGACTTCCCTCACCTACTCCAGAGAACTTAGATTACTATACAATTTAATTAATCACTCTTATGTTTTTCAGATAAGAATGATTGCGAGGTGAAAAAGTTTGATCAGAATATCCGCCCAATAAAAGCATACTAATTGCAAGCGTAATCAGATTCATAAAGGTCCTATATCGTCCTGAAAATCTATACTACACTGGTTAAGGATACCAATATTGAATCAACATGTAAGATTTAGCATGCCCCAACAAAGCTAACCTTCAAGCTCAATGTCATTCTCATGTGCAGCTTCTAACAAAGACATTCCAACAGGGACCTTGATATGCTTCTCTTCTCCATCCTTGTCAACAAATGTTACTGATATTCTGTGCAAAGAGAGAACATGTAAAAGTTTGAGGAGAACAAAAGCAGATATGTATAATCTTGGGGCATGCCAACAGCCATATTAGAGATGAAATTATGCAACAAACGCAACGAGAGATTGGACTGCAATCCAAGATCAAAATAACCATGTACTTAAAAGGCTATTCAACTACTGACGAGAGATCTCAGTGAAATAATATATATTGTTTGATAGAGAAAGACAGGGTATATACAAAATCATAAGATGCAGAAAACATAAAATATTTTCCCAATCTCGAGGGCAGTTTTTGGGAACTCCCAAACTATAGATTATAATCTTGGAGCATGCCAACAGCCATATTAGAGATGAAATTATGCAACAAACGCAACGAGAGATTGGACTGCAATCCAAGATCAAAATAACCATGTACTTAAAAGGCTATTCAACTACTGACGAGAGATCTCAGTGAAATAATGTATATTGTTTGATAGAGAAAGACAGGGTATATACAAAATCATAAGATGCAGAAAACATAAAATATTTTCCCAATCTCGAGGGCAGTTTTTGGGAACTCCCAAACTATAGATTAGAAGGACCATGTGTAAATATGTTCCATGAAAGTATCTTAGAGAAGGAAACATCAGATATATCAGAGCATCAGCTTTGATCTGATTATGTTAGGAATGTCAGAGTTTGGATTTGCATTGATGCATATTTGGACCAATTTAGAATGGACTTGATTTAGTGAAGGGAATAGTATACGCACAATCATTAAAATTGTATTGTCCATTCTATTCATTATATAAAGAGATTGTATTATTACTACCTTCCCAACAAAACAAAAGAAATGTATTTCAACATTATGACAGGACCCTTTTCTATGACGGTGTATGGTCACTAGCTTACAGGCACCTCAACAATTGCATTGGGTGTCTAATACCTACCGATACAAGTAATGGGTAACTTTGTCCACCAAGGCTTACACATATGGAAAAGTCCCTAACGTTTTTTTTTTGTCTCTATTGGGGATTAAACCCTGGTCTCCCATGGTTTTCACTCTTCATTGACTGCTAAGCCACATCCTTGGGTTATGATATGACATTGACTTTTTTTATACAACTTTTACTGAAAGAAATGTCAAATTAATTAGCAAAATTAATAGTAAGTACAAACTAACCTAATGGTTATCAATTTTAACTAGGCTAGAACAAATACTACATGGATCAAACCTTTGTACATCAATTGTATTCTTAAAGGAAACTCAAAAAGGAACAATTAAATAAAATATAATCAAGAAATTTGCCTAACCATCATTAATTGACCTTGAAAACCCAAATTCATTGCATGAATCTCCTTCCCCAAGAAGCAAATTCAAGGTCCCAATCCTTATCAAAATAACCTCACATTTTCAATCAATTTATATGCCACGAAAACTGCTCTGCTACATAGCAGTTAGAATTTACCCTTCAAAATTGAGATGTTGATCAATATAGTTAGGTTAACAGTAATAAGCAACACATCTTCTTTTCTTTTTTTTTGGATAAGCATCATTAGCCACATAGCAGCGTTACTCACCCAACTACGCCAATCAAACAGGTCTACTTATTCCTATATCACCAAGACAATTTAAACATTCTCACAACTCTCAATCATGAAGTGCATTTAGCAATATAAGACAGTGACACATCTCTTGTGTAAAGAAGTACAAGGTTTCCTTGTTCAAAGAGAAACAACTGGTAAAAGAAAATAAAATAATGGTAACAATCCATACATAACTTACGTTTGCTTTTCCTCGTTCCTTGTAGTAGTGCAATATTCTTTATGCCTCTGAGACAGAACAAAAATTCAGGTAAAACAAAAGGAGAATGATATGAAATTTCAAATTAAATAAATTATTTCTTAGAATGGAAACAACGGAAAAGAAACAAAATCCAACAGGATGGGGTACTAAAGAGTCTCACAGTCAATAATTTCTAGAAACTTTTCAAGTATTACATTATCTTGCAAAGCTACTGACCAGGCCCAGCAAAATTTGGTATCTCGACAAGGGTCCATATGATGTCCCTGGGGTGCAGGGTGGTATGGCTGCAACGCATTCAAGGAGAAAAAGTACTTTAGAAAATGAAATATCATATTAGACCCATGAATATTATGCAACTTGAGTTTCTGTCACATCTATGCATAGGAGAACATACATGTAAAGCTTATCGGACGAGAAACTAGTTGTTTCCACCTCTAAAGCTTAATGGATAATGGATTTTCCCCTCAACCAATCTCCATCTAAATACCAGGCTCGGTTCACTGACCAAAAATCAAAACTTGAGTGAGCGCCTACTACACTTTTTGCATACCTTCAACGATGAACCAAAACCAAGGTAGGAATTTTTTAGCACATGGCTACGGAAAATCGTATTACTTTAATTATCACCAACGGCCACTTGCTTCAATAGCACTTTTTGGCATGTCATTGCCACTTCAGTTCAACCTTCCACCTTTTGTTGAGCAATGCAACACTAGGGAAGGGGCTTGATATTTAGGTGAAGAGGACAATGGCAGTTCCAGAGTACAACAATAATTTTGCCTCAATCCGAACTTTAGGTATATGATCCTCTATATTCATTCCGCTCTACTCAAACTAATTTCATTCTAATACTCAAACAGGGAATTTCTTGAAAAGTAGAGGTACATTTCACATTTGATCCTTTGCTGATATGCAATTCTAACCAAACAAAAGACTCTTGGAAAGAGAAGACCTAATGTAAGTGTATCAGTAATTGCCAACCTCAATCTCTGCAAATTGGTAGTGCATGTATGAATCCTTTGCTTCCATTGTTATCTGTTATATTCTTAATCAAGTCATCATAACTTCTGCGAGGTTGTAAATTTTCTATCTAATACATTTTTCCATCATGTGATTTCAAGTCTACCTCATCTCATTTTATCACCTTCAACCACTATACCGTCACATCTAAGGATCAGTGCATTTGGACGTCTATGTAAAACATGACCAAACCATCTATCACAACCTTCTCTCAGTTTATCCTCTATGCATTACTTGCACCTTCTACCAGATCTGATTTCAAATCTTGTCTAATTTTATATTAACACATATTCATTTTAACAATTGCATTTCCACAATGCTCTTTTATTAATATGCAATTCTTGCATAAACAAAGCGGGAAAAAAATCCCAATTAGAGTTTTTTTAACTTCAACTGCTCTTGTTGCATCCTGATCTGAAGTACCCAGCCTTTTCTAGTTGTTTAGACCAATATATGCTACATTAGCCTTGAGTGAGAGTACATTATGGATTTCCAAGAAATTGTTGTGTTCATCCAAGAGTTATAAATATAGTTTAGTTCACACCATTGACCAAAGATAATGGTTTATATCACACAAATTGAAGGTCCTTTTCAGTATGTTGGATAACATAACAAGCACAGATGAGATTAACCCATAACACAAGGACTAATTTAGTTGGCAAGATAGTAAAGACAAGAAAGCCCTTCACTTAGTTAACTGGAGCACTCCCCTCACTACTGAAAGGGGTGGGGGACTGGACATCAGGAACCTCAAGAAGCGGCTAAGGAGATACAATATGGAATCCAACGCTCTGTGGAGACAGGTAATTCATGACACATATGGACAGGATGGCCATATGGTGCTCTAAAGTTGCAATAGTCCATATGGGGTGGGAGTATGGAAAGCCATCAAACTCCATTGGAACTCTCTATCTGACAACATACCAAATGGATAGAAAATGGTAGGAAGACTCTCTTCTGGAGTGATAACTGGCTTGAGCATGGCCTTCTCAAAGACTTTTTTCCTGAATTCTATAGCATAACCACACTCCCTGAAGCCAAGCTAGAAACATTGTCGGGTCAACATGGATGAAATGTTACTTTTTTAAGACTCCTACATGACTGGTAGCTTGAAAGAACTGTGGAACTTTCAAGAAGACTGGAAACTTTCCAAGGTATTAAAGATTAAGAGGTTTCACTTTGACAATGAATTCCCACAGGTGGGGTCTGGATGTACTGTCTGGGGAGGGTAGAGTGTATGACCTTACCCCTACCTCGTGGAGGTAGAGAGACTTGTTCCCGAAAGACCCTAGACTCAAGTATCACACAACAGAGCAGTATGAAAACAGAATGTCAGAAGTAAAGAAGACATAGCAAATAATAGAAAAAAACATTACATAGGATTCAGGGAAAAGAAACAGTAGCAGTAGCAAAATACTGTGATAGCCGAAACATAAGAAACAATACGTAGTAACAGAAAACGAGGGACAAGAAAAATCACAGGTAGTTTGGCCATGGAGGTTTATTTGGAAAGTCAAGGCTCCTTTCAAAGTGGTCTGTTTCTCATGGCTAGTGGCAAGACAAGCTTGATTTACTCAGAAAAATCTTAAAAGGGAGGGGGGGATTTTAGCTATGCTCCATATATCCTTTATATGGTTCTGCTTTGGACAGTAATAGACATCTTTTCCTCCACTGCCCTATCCCTAACCAGCTATGGCAACTCTTAACATTGAGGGACTTAGTTGGGCTATTGCAGCTACCACTAGTGAAATGCTGCACTACTGGAACTATAATGGAACTGCAGTAGAACTTGAGCTGGTGGAGAATGGTACCTGCTCGTTTATGGTGGACAGCACGGCAGGAGAGAAATGCAAGAACTTTTTACAGCAATCACACTCCTCTCCAGAAATTCAAGATGAGTTGTATATTGTTGTTGTATTTTTGGTGTATAGAAAGTAGCTTAGAGGAGACAGAATTCCTAGTAGATTTACTTGGTTCACTTTTATAAACTCAGTTTTTACTTCTAGCATGGGTGGAATTCTATTGTAAAAATGGCTTCGCACTTCCTTAGTGCTCTTATATATATACTTTTACCAGGTTCAAAAAGGTTGCGAGTTACTCAAAATTCCAATGAACTTATACATGATGTCCTAAATAATACAGGATACTCTACTAGCCAAACCAAAATTTAATCACTAAGAATACTCCATTATATTTCAGATTGGAACCTTTTTCCTTAAAGCACCAGTATTATGTACTCGAACTCCTTTTAAACTTCCAATTTAGTAAGAATCATCATCATTTAAGGATTAGAACTATGTGAGATTAGAGAAAGGAAAAGATAAAAGTATTAACTTTTTTAATATATTTGGTGAAAGAAGTTGCTTGAGAAGAATAATGCTCTCTATTTCTGATTTTAAGAGGAAAGAAGGGTAAAATCAAGAGCAATAGCATAACCTTTCTTTATGCAAGCCTTTTAAATGCAACTCTTTCATACCGCCAAAACAAACATTTGTCAGAATGACCAAAAGTGCAAATTAATAGTATTAGTATCAACTAATGTCATTTGCTTTCTTTTGTCATCTTGTCAATTCAAACATGGAGAGTTCACTTTCCTTCTCTCTATGAGATAAAGCCAAACGGATTGGAAGTTATTTTAAGTGCGATAACCTTCATATGTTATGTTCCCAAACACTCGATTTGCCTTGGGTACTCCTATCTCAAACTGGTATAAGACAGGTAACAGCTCTTCATATGGACAAAACCTACTTGGCAAACTGAAGGTGGAGAAGACAGAAAGAAAGAAAGAAAAAAGATATCGCAAGCGGTACCATCTTCTATATTTTGGACATTCTGGAAAGATAGGAATGCAATATGCTTGGAAGATGCTCAATGACAGACCCTGCACTAAAAGAAAAATGCTTTTTGTCCCTTTCTTCTTTGGTGTAAACATTGAGATAAAAGTAAAGCAAAACTGTTTTTGAATTCATTGGCTCCTCGAGTTTTGCATTTAGTACTTTTGTAATGATGCATCTATTAGACGCCATTATTAATAAAAGTATCTCTGTCTTCTGTTAAAGTAAAGATGTTTCGGAAGTAAATATGAGAATGCTCGTACACTGAAGCACAAATGTATTACTTTCATGGCTTTTTGGTGTAAACTAGAAGTTGTCACTTCTGTGGATATGATGATAGATTTCTCAACTTCCTACAGTAATGTCAAGGATCTGAGCTGTGTATTACTTTTTGGCACAATCCTTGTCCTCTGTTTATAAAATTTAACCATCCTCGAAAAATTACAAGTATCTCTACTTCACCCAAGAACCAAAAAACAAAATACCAAAATTCTTTAAGTTCACAAAATTCACAAACAAGCCAAGCTACAAAATAAGGCTATAATGTTAGACCCTCCAACACACACTAATAGACAAATATCACTACCTCCGTTACAATTTGTTTGCCTTATTTTGACTTGGCACGGAGTTTTAAAAAGTAAAGATACTTTTGAATCTTGTGTCTTCCATTAAAGATATGTCAAATGTACCAAAATGTCCTAAATCTCGTGGTATTAAACATGTCATGTGGAAAGTTGGAATTATAGAGTTGCTATAAAAGGAAGAAGACATTCTTTTTAAAATGGACTAAAGAGGAAAATAGGACAAAGAAATTGAAACAATGTAGTAGGACAACATAAATAAGCACCAATAACCCAAGGATCCATTCCGCACCTAAATTGACTTCCATGGACAATTTCTCAACCACTCGTGTTTCGCTTCACACAATTCAACAGAGGCATAAACCAAGTTCTATTTTTTATATAACCTAGTGTCAGGCCAGTTTGCAGGCTTGTGGGGTTTGAACCTGAGACTGTTCTCAATTCCATGTCATTGACCACTAGGTCACACCCTCAGGTTCAAAGGCATAAACCAATATCAAAATACAGAAAGCTGTAACTTTACCAAAATTAACTCAACTCCAGAAGCAAATGAGGCTCATATGAGACATACCATTTGAACAATTGGATGGAAACAAACCCCTAATTCGATTCTTCGCCGCAGTGTTGTAACTCCTTGAACCCACTTTCAATAATGATACATGCGCCGCCTACATTGAACATACAACTCTTTAGAAATCAACCAAAGTAAATAAAATATGCACATAAAAAACAAATTAACTTTTTGAATTTAATAAAATATGCACATACAGAAGCAGAATCATGAAGAAGAAGGGAGGAGAGAGAAGAGCGAGTGAGGCGATGGGCCAGTCGGCGAACATGGAAGCCGACCATTTTGGAGAGGGAGGGGAGGTCACCGGCCGGAGAAGAATGGAAAACGGGTCGGGTCGGGTAGTTTCAGCTAAACCCTCTTGTAACTAAAACCTGTATATATTGGGGTTTGTTTGGAACTTGGGAGAGTACAAAATTATGAAAAAACTACTCCCTCCATCCCATTTTGTGTGAAATAGTTTCACTCGACACAAAGTTTAAGAAAGAAAGCTAGACTTTTAAACTTATGGTTCAAAATGAATGATAAAAATTTGTGTGACGGTAAATTATTTCATTAAGAGTAAAATAAACATTTTATTGTTAAATTGTTACTTAATATAGAAATGTGTTGTACGCCCCGAGCCTACACCTTGGGCGGGACTGGCACTCGAGAACCATTGTTGGCCCCAAACGAACCCTTGGCCTGACTTAGCTCTTAGCGAAAGACTTACTCATGATAAAAGAAAGTATTGAAATACAATCAAATTAAACTGTCTCAACAAATAACTTAGAATGTTTTAAAGATCAACATTCAACTGGCCAAAATGGCAACTCAAGTCTCAACATAACTGAAACAGAAAAGACTCAAGAACTAACATCAACTAACTGTCTATGAAGCCTCTAACAACTGAGATGGACGTCGGGACAAGACCCACGACTTCCTAATGAACTAAAATGATAAAGTAATAAAAAAGGGATCCTCCAGAAGCAAGGAGGCTCACCAACAACTCTGAAGCTCAACTGGATCAACGATGCACTGGATGTTGATCCTCGTTACTTGAATCTGCATCATACAAAGATGCAGGCCAACTAACATCAGTACATTGAATGTACGAGCATGCAAAGGAAATACTAAAACAAGACATAAGCTTGAAAGAAACTGAAGGAACATACCTGGTCTCAACTCAACTCATTTCAATATAAAGCAATAATGAAAATGCAATATAAAGAAAAGCTTTTAAAACATGGATAACAACTCTGTTTATATAGAAATACGATGGTAACTCAGTTTGTATGCAAGGATACAACATAAACTCTGTTTGTATGTAAAAATACAAGTAATCTTTGTGTATATAAGAATACAAAATATAACTGTGGGAGTTTCTCTAATCGACAACCATCACTTAAGAGCTATGTGTTGATACATCATTTTGCCTCACGCTGCTAGGTGCCGTCATATACCTTTCCGGGGGTATAGAACGTAACTTCTAAGTGGACTCACTAGTCTATGCTAAAAAATACTAAGGAATTATCTAAAAAGTATAACCATTTTCTAGGCTACATAGTTTATGGGGATGTGAGTTGTCTGAACTCTCCCTCATATAGGTGCTCAATACTACTCCCAAAAATGTAACTATCTCATATTTTTAAAAACATAACTATTTCTGTGATTTGAAATAATTGCTCAAAAACTAGCCCAAAGGCTCTCTTGGAAATCAGTGTTTCCTCTTTTGATTAAATGTGAAAACATTTACTCTTTACTGAAAACTAGTTCAAAGGCTCTTTTGGAAATCGGTGTTTCCTTTCTTGATTAAATGTGAAAACATTTACTCTTTACTGAAAACTAGCTCAATGGCTCTTTTGGGAATCAGTATTTCCTTTCTTGATTAAATGTGAAAACATTTACTCTTTGGGAATACATAGTCCTAATATACTCTTTTGAAGAAATGAACTTTACTCTTTACTATTTACTCAACTCAAAACTCAAGTTTTAAAACAAGTTTAAAGCATTTTCAAAAGACTTTTGAAAGGACTCTAAGAACTCTCTAGACTTGGCTCTTAACTTTCCTTGAATTTGAATTTATGGATTCAAGGTTGTGATTTGTGATAGGAAAGATCTCGTGATGTTTAGGAGTATTTTTAGATAGTTAAACATGAGAAACGATCAAGAAATCATTGTCTGGAAGCAAGTCCGCGACAAGGATATGCATTTTAATATTTGGTCGCGAAATAAATTTTGAGGCAGAGGGGTCCGCGATCTCTCTGCGACGCGGAGAAATCTTTTATATAAAAAAAAGAGGCAGGTCCGCGACGCGGATTGGGTTGCTAGTTTCTCCCGACTTTTTCCATTTTCGTTTTCTAACCCCATTTTCCCTAAATTTGATTATTTTCTCGATTTCTCTTTAGATTCAGAAACCGAGTATATGTACAAAAGAATCTAATCAAACACAACTCTAAAATCGACACGATTCCATCAAGAACTCAACAATCCCATTAAATCTCAAGAATGAAACCCAATTTCAAGAACACAATTCAAGATTATCAAACTTTCAACTCTCTAGAACGAATTTCGCTGAACTAAACATGATTGGCGCGTGAGTGAATGAACCCAACGCTATGAAAGTCTCTCATACCTCTTTAGGGATCAACCCTTGGCGAAACGACTTTGATTCCGCAAGAAATCTCCAAGAACGCCTTGAGTTTTCTCCTCTTTTCTCTTCTCTAAAAGCCCTAGCATAATTCTTAATTGAGTAAACTGAACTAACTCAATTTAGACCTAAATAATTTACTAAAAACGAATTAAACCAATTGGGTCTGGAAAAGACCAAAATACCCGTTTAAAATCTGGTTAAATTTCCTTATCTTGACAGCCCAACTTCGAACAGGCATATCTCCCTCATACGAGCTCAAAAATTAGCAAACTTGGTGGCATTGGAAAGATAATTCAAAGACCTTTCATTCGATATCTTATAGAACACCTAACTCATCATGTACTGAGAGTTATGGTCGTTTGAAGTTGACCCAAAACTTATACTTAGCAAAACTTGCCAAACTTCCCAAATTTGATCTTTCAAAAAAATGGTTTCTTTCTATTTCTAGTTCTTTCACAAGAGGGATGTTACAACATCTCCCCCTTGGGAACATTCGTCCTCGAATGATATTACTCTTAGTAGGCTAAAGGCGTAACTTCTAACATTCAGCTCAAACACCCAACAAGCAAATCTAACACATCAGTATATCAATTCAAGAGTACTAAGAAGAGAATTAATATCTTGATCTGGAATTTCTCTGGGCTCAAAGAGATGTGAATATCTCTTCTTCATATCCTCCTCAGCTTCCCAAGTAGCTTCCTTAATAAACTAATTTCTCCACAGAACTTTGATTGATACTACTTCTTTGGTTCTCAACTTGCGAACCTGGCGGTCTTGAATCTGAACATGAATCTCCTCATAAGACAAGCTATCATTGATACCAATATCTTCAGTTGGTATTATTAGTGAAGGATCTCTCATGCACTCTTTCAACATAGAAATGTGAAATACCAGATGAACTACTGCTAACTCGTGTGGTAGCTCCAACTCATAAGCTACATTACCAATCCTTTTGGATATTTTGTAAGGACCAATATACTGGGGACTAAGTTTCCCCTTCTTACCAAATCTAATAACACCCTTCATGGGTGAAACCTTTAAGTACACCAAATCATGTACTTCAAACTCTAAGTCTCTTCTCCTAACATCAGTGTAGGATTTCTGACAACTCTGCGTTGTTTTCAACCTTTCTTGAATAACTCTCACTTTCTCCATAGCTTGATGAACTAAGTCTGGTCCTATCAACCCAGCTTCACCAACCTCAAACCACCCAATAAGAGATTTCCATCTTCTCCCATAAAGAGCTTTATAAGGAGCCATATGTATGCTGGAATAGTAACTATTATTGTAAGCAAACTCAATGAGAGGTAGGTGATCATCCCAATTACCCTTGAAATCAATCACACAGTCCCTAAACATATCTTCTAAAGTCTGAATAGTGTGCTCTGCTTGACCACCTGTCTGAGGATGAAAAATAGTATTCAAGTTCACCTTTGAACCCAAGCCTTTCCGGAATGACTTCCAAAACTGTGTAGTAAATTTTTCACCTCTATCTGAAATAATGGAAACTGGAACTCCATGAAGTCTTACTACCTCTTGAATATATAACTTAGCATAATCATTTGTTGAATGGGTAGTCTTTACCGGTAAAAAGTGGGCTGATTTTGTCATTCGATCCACAATCACCCAGATAGAATTATGTTGCCAACGAGACCATGGAAAACCAGTAATGAAATCCATATTGATCATCTCCCACATCCATTTTGGAAGTTCTATATTCTGAGTCATACTATCGGGCCTTTGGTGCTCTACTTTATCTTGTTGACAATTCGAGCATTTAGCAATGAACTCAACAATACCTTTCTTCATACTATTCCACCAATATACTTCTCTCAAATCACGATACATCTTTGTGGAACCCAGATGGTTAGAATATCTAGAGCTATGAGCCTCTTTCATGATCCTCTCTTGGAGTTCATCCACCCTTGGTACACACAACCTACGTTGATACATCAATACAACATCTCCCCCTTGTTCAAAAGTCATTACTTTTTGCTTATAAACATTTTCCTTCAATTTAAAGCAAAATAGGATCTTGGTCTTGTTTCTCTTTCACTTTTGACACTAATGATGATTCAACCTCATTCATCACCAGTACTCCTCCTTCAGTGGAATCTATTAGTCGAACTTTTAATTGTGCAAGTCCATGCACATCTTCTGCTAACTCTTTCTTAACCTCCTCAAAATAGGCGGTACTACCCATAGAAAACCTACTCAAAGCATTAGCAACAACATTACCTTACTTGGTGATATATAATACTCACGTCATTATCCTTGAGTAACTCTAACCACCTCATCTGTCTGAGATTAAACTCTTTTTAACTAAACACATACTGAAGACTCTTGTGATCGGTGAACACATCTACATGAACACCATAAAGATAGTGACACCATATTTTCAAAGCAAATACTACGACAGCCAACTCTAGATCATGGGTTGGGTAATTCTTCTCATGAACTTTCAACTGTCTGGAGGCATAAGCTATAACTTTGCCATTCTGTATTAACACACAACCCAAACCAACTCTGGATGCATCACGATATACCACAAAACCTTGAGTACCTTCTGGTAAGGTCAATACTGGGCAGTAGTCAACCATTTTTTCAATTCCTGAAACCTTTTCTCACAAGCTTCAGACCATTGAAACTTAACTGTCTTCTAAGTCAACTTGGTCAAAGGGGACGAAATAGATGAGAACCCTTCTACGAACCTTCTATAATATCTAGCCAACCCCAAGAAACTCCTAATATCAGTTGGAGATGTGGGTCTAGACCAATTCTGCATTGCCTCTATTTTCTGAGTGTCAACTTTAATTCCATCACCGGAAACAATGTGGCCTAAGAATGCCACAGACTCAAGCCAAAACTCACACTTAGAGAACTTGGCATACAACACTCGATCATTTAGAGTTTGCAGAACTATTCTGAGATGACTAGCATGATCTTCTTCATTCCTCGAATAGATTAGTATGTATCAATGAATACGATAACAAACATACCTAAATAAGGCTTGAATAATCTATTCATAAGGTCCATGAACGCTACAAGCACATTAGTTAAACCGAACGACATGACCAGAAACTCATAATGACCATAACGGGTCCTGAAACCTATCTTTGGAATATCACATTCCCTTTCTCTTAACTAATGGTAGCCAGATCTGAGGTCTATCTTAGAGAAATAAGTGGCACCCTGAAGTTGATGGAAGAGATCATCAATTCTTGAAATAGGATACTTATTCTTGATAGTAACCTTGTTCAACTGACGGTAATCTATACATATTCTAAGAGAACCATCCTTCTTCCTCACAAATAAGACCAGAACTCCCCAAGGTGAGACACTTGGTCGAATAAAACCTTTCTTTAGGAGATCTTTCAACTGCTCTTTTAATTCTTTCAATTCTGTTGGTGCTATCCTATATGGCGGAATAGATATAGGATGAGTATCGGGAATAATATCTATACCGAAGTTTATATTTCTCTCAGGAGGGACTCCGGAAAAATCATCTGAAAAGACTTCTGGAAACTCTTTTACTACTAGAACTGATTGAATAGGATGTATCTCAATACTAGAGTTATTAACTCGGACTAAGTAATAGACACACCCCTTGGAAACTAACTTCATTGCCTTAAGGTACGAAACAAAGCAACCCTTAGGCACCTTAGGCACTGCTGAACTACTCCTCCACTCTATAACTGGCTTGTTAGGAAACTGGAACTTGACAACTCGTCTATAATCTATTGATGCATAACAGGCATGAAGTCAGTCCACACCTAGAATGAGATCAAAATCTATCATGTCTAACTAAACTAAATTCAGCCATGGTGCTCTTGTGATTGACGGAAATGGTATAATCACGATAGACTTTCTTTGCTAGAATAAACTCATCAACAGGTGTGGAAACATCGAATGGCTCAAGAAGTTTCTCAGGAAGAACATCAAAATTCATCGCAACATAATGAGTCACAAAAGATAGACTCGCTCCTGGATAGAGCAAAGCATAAACATCAAAGTTAAAGACTTGGATCATACTAGTGAAAACATCTGGAGAATCTTCTTGCTTTTGGTGACTAGTGATAACATAAAGACGATTTCCTCCTCCGCCTACCCCTGAAGTAGCTCTTCTAGAAGCAGCTCTGCTCCACCAAAGAAGACTGAGCTCTATTCCCCTCATTACCATTTCCTTGCTTGTTCTTTAGACACTCTCTCATAAAATGACTGTTTTGGTCACACTTGAAGAAACCATTGGAGCCATCACGACACATCCCTGAGTGGCTTCTACCATACTTAGCACATGCAGGAAGCTTACTACCCCTTGTGTCATACTACCTTGAGAATATGCAGGTCTAGCTCTGAAATTCTAGGAATTCTGACTATTGAACTCACATATGTTCCTTGGTGTAGGTGCACTAGCAGATGATGGAGCAAGTCTCTTTTGTTTCTGTTGGAAAGATGACCGATTGACATTACTCTTCTGCTGCCCGGACTCATTCTCTGTCTTAGCTCTCTTATTTCGAAACTCATATCTGTCTTTCAATTTCTCTTCCTCAACCTGTTGCACATTGATCATCAGCCTTGTTATGTCCATAACTCCTATGAGCATAGTTGTTCTGCCTTTCCTACTAGACAGACGAGACAACCCAGCAACAAACAAACTCATCATACTTCTCATGTCAGCAACCATCTCCGGAGCATAGCGTGAAAGTTGGGTGAACTTCAGACTATACTCAGAACGCTCAAAGAATCCTACTTAACTGTGAGAAACTCTTGTACCTTTGCCTCTCTCAGTTCTCGGGGAAAGAATAAGGCATCCTCAAAACAAGCCCAACTCACAACTGGTGCACCCTCAGCTCGATCTTCTTCCATCAATCAAACCAGATTCTAGTGACACCATTCATTTGGTATGCAACTAGTTCCACCCTCTCAGTATCAGTAACATGCATAATTTCAAAAACCTTCTAAAGCTCTTCAACTAAGTTTTCTGGATCTTCTGTGATACTTGAACCAGTGAAGCTTGAAGGATTCATCCTTAAGAACTCACGGATCCTTGAAGTATCAGCCCCTTCTTGTCGATTCTCTTTCTGTCCAACTTGATTGGTCACAGCTTCACTTAGCATCTGGATAGCTTCACGGAATTCAGCATTGGTGACCTCTCATTGGGGTTGCACTTCTAGTGCATTAGGTACCCCTTGTTCCTGTAGTTCAACATTCCTTCTAGCGGGACGACCTATGACAGCTCTTCGTAGAGGCATGATATGAACGACACGCTCAAGCATGAATTAGAAGAAACTTTTTAGAGATAAACTCTATCGTACGAAATGAGTATGAAATAAGTGAGATAGTTCCTAAGTGTCTCAGCCTCCTAATTATAGATGTGGCGCGCTTCACACTGATAATTAGAACTCTTGAACTATGTGTTCTGATACCAAGTTTGTCACACCTCGAGCCTACATCGTGGGCGGGACTGCACTCGAGAACCATTCTTGGCCTCAAGCGAACCCTTGGACTGGTTTAGCTCTGTAACGACCCTAAAAACGAACTAGTGAAACTAGAGTCTCACATGTGAGTTTGGAGTTGAGAACTTGATGAAATGATGAGAAATGACCGTGACGTCCAGAAACTAGTCATTTGAACTAGTGAGTTGTAAGGGTCAACTTTAAATGGTCATATATTTTAGCTCAAAATGAATTAGGTGGACTTTTACCTATCCAATTAAAGGTCTCTGAGTCCTCTTTCCAATGCCACCGAGTTTTCCCAATTCCGACTTTGGAGTAAAAATTTATGCCCGAAATAGTGAAGCACTGTCCAAAAGGACGAGTTTAGACGGGTTTAGTGAACACTTTTAAGTTTAACTTTGTGGGTCCTTAATTCTTTTCCTAAGTTGAGTTCCTATTATTCTTTGCCTTTCCTAGCAATTATAAAGCCCTTTTTTTGACCAAAATTCTTCCATTTAAATCACTCCAATTAGTAAGAAAAAAAAGAAACCCTCCCTCTTTCAAAAAGGTTCTCTCTAGAACCCCGTGGAAGCTCAAGGTGAAAGATGGAGCTAGGGTGGATGGTGGCTACTGATTTCTTCTCCAATTTCGTTTGGTTCTTGAAGATTAAGGTATGGGGACTCTTCATCTTTGATTCCTTCTTCAATCAAAGAGTCAATCCAAAAGATTTCAAAAGTTGTTCAAAAACTCAAAATCCTAATTTCGATTCTAGCATGGGTTCTTGCATTAAATGATTTTTAACGATGATTTATGTTATTATTGATGGTTATTGATGGTTTTAAGAAAGAAAATTCCATGAACCCATGTCTTTGCAAGTTTCCTAAAGTTGGCTTATGAAGTGGGGTTATTGTTTATGATTGAAGGATGATAGAATTATGCTTAAATTGAGTTGAATAGTTGATTTCTATTACTATCTATGCTTATCTATTGTGAATTATTGGAGAGTTGAGGAATGGTGATTGTGGCTTTGGAAAAGGGTAAGTTGGCCTAACTTCATTGTTAATGTAGAATTGATATAGAATCGTGATAGATTGATGTGTGATCCACTTATGGTGGGGGTGTCTACTTATGGAATGTATTATGATTATGGCCTTGAAGGCATTATATGAGGAATTGAAGTGTTGACATGATATCATATATGTGAATGTGATGCAAAGAATTGTGATGAGGTGTTTAGGTAATATTCTAATTGGAATTATGTATAACTTTAAAATGAGATGAGGGATATATATATATATAGGTGTATATGTATGCATTTTGGGCAGCACACAAATTTTTGGGCAGCACCTTTGAAGGACAGCTACCCAAGGGATAAACATCACTTGTTTGACTATATATTTTCACCCCTCCTTTAGTAATTTCGTTTTCCTTAAGCCTTAGAACCTTAGAAACTTATCTAAATAGATTGTTCTTCAAAATCACAAGAGAAAACTTGGTTCTTTTGGCTGGATTCGAGACACACACTTCTTTTTGGTAAGTGACAAAATTTGTTTCTGAGCTGGGTAGTGTTTGGTATTTTATGCATATCTCTCGATCTAGAACTTAGCTTGCAATTAACAAATATGATTTGCAAAGATAACTCGTATACCTACAACTCTTATGTTTATGTAAAACGCTAATTTAACTGTTATGGATATGAAATAGGGGACGCAACATAGGGCAAGTTTTGCCCAGATTTCGGAAATTGAAATCCTGCATGTTCAGCTGTAGTGTTTTGAATATATCTTTTTGTAAAAAATGTATTTTGATGTGATTCTTGTTTGTTTGCAACCTTAATAGATGTAGTTACATCTTTCATGAAGGTTATAAAGTCTAATTTTACCGTTTTCCTGTTCAAATCTAACTTGCGACTTGGGGTACCAGGCTGGACAGATTCACTGTTTTGGGAGCATAGTTGTATTTGTACATGCTAGACTTACTTGCAATGATGATCCTGTTTTACGTCAACATTACTGAGCTAATAGAAGTTAAATAAGTTATGTAATTATATTTTTAAGGTTATATATACTCGTGTACAAGCTGAGAACCTTGATACGTTGGTCGGGCTACGGTTTGAATTCTTGATGTTTTGTCGGACTGTTTCTATGCTAAAGCCCGAGGTTTGTGTATAAACTTGTACTTTTACTTTTGTTATTTTCTTGTATATTTGAAGGGTTATCTTGATACCATGGTTACTTTTGTCACTTGGCATTGTCATGTTGGTATCCTTTAAGGCATTAAAGATGCTTGTATAACTCGCCCATTTGTACGGATTGTTTGATCACCTAGCACTCTTGTTGAGACCTTGTCCTTCTTGTGGCTGTGACTTTGTCACGCTTGGCATGCCTCTTGATTCGGATCACTTGTCATCTTGACTATGGATTTTTAGTCCGTCTTATGAATGGAAGTTGTCCATTTCAAGTACGAACTAGAAAGCCATTTTTAATATGGTTCTTGGTTCTCTTGATTATTGGGCTTTGGCCCTTCTTGATACAGGGCGTCGACCCTTCTTGATACTTGCTTGTGCTTGGTGTGACGACATGATGTGTATATTGGGCGAACCTTGCTATTGAATCTCTTGGAAATTGGTGCTATAAGCATTCTTGACACTTGGATCTTTAAGTGTGGAACTTGATGCCCTTAATGTGCACTCTAGTTACTTGATAGGTTCTACGCCGTGTAGGTAGTAGTATGGGATGCTATCTATACATGGTGCGAGTAACCTTTGAAGGTGCTAAAGTGAGTTCTCTAAGTCTATATGACTAAAGTGTGAAGTCCCTTAAATGCATGAATGTGTCCTAAATGACTTTAAAGAAGAATGTTGACTTATTGTCTAAATGATTTGTTGAATGAGTAGCTTATATTAATGAAGTGAGTTACTTGGTATGTTACCTTGAAGCATGATGGTTCTTGTCTATAATAGCCTTGAGAAACACTTAGGTGTGTATGAAGAGGTTGTATGGGCGGCCATTTCATGTCTCATTCAAGTGTGTCTTAGGGTAACTTTAGATAAGGGTCCTTGGATGATGAAATGAGTTACGTGGTGAAAATGTTAAGTATGTCTATAATGTGGTTAATGTCTTATATGTTGGTTATGTTCTATAATATGTCTAATATGTATTGGTTCATGAAGTTTTACTAAAATGGCATAAGGCATGACTTTCAACCAAATGTCCTTTTTAGCATGTTTTTGCATGGTTTCCATACCTAGTACTTAATTGTGCTAACCCTTTTCTTTCCCTTTTGACTAAAGTGTAGGGATTTGGAGATGATGACATGTCATGGCTATTTGATAGGTTTCTAAGTGTTGAAGATGAAGACTTGGTGAGTCCTCATATATTCGAGGACAATACCTAATATGTTCTTTATGTCTTTTTAGTATTGTTTAAGTTGTGTATGGGATTAGTCCCGAATTTTGTACTCTAAAGTATTAGATGATTTTGAGACATCATGTATAAAGTCTAGAAAGTCTTCCGCTTTCTATTTTTTTTTATGAAATGTTTTCTTGGTAAAGAAATTTTTTAATTCCTTATGGTTTTAGTGTCTATGCGATGAATGAATGCTAAGAGGCTTGTATTAGACCTCATCGAGGTCGAGTACACCGGTTACGACTAGGGGGTGCTCCCGGGTCGTGACAAGCTCTTAGTGGAAGACTTACTCATGATAAAAATGCTTTAAAAAGTAAACTGAAATCTCAATAGATAACTTAGAATGTATAAAGAAACATTCACTAGCCAAAATGGCACTCAAGTCTCAAACATCAAAACAAGAATGGAAAAAGTCAAGAACTAACATCAACTAACTGTCTATGAAGTCTCTAACAACTGAGATGGACGCCGGGACAAGACCCACGACATCCTACTAAACTAAAATGACAAAGTAATGAAAAGGGGATCCTCCGAAAGCAAGGAGGCTCACCAACAACTCTGATGCTCAACTGGATCAACGATGCGCTGGGTGCTGATCTTAAATGATGCAGGCCAGCTGGCATCAGTACATTGAATGTACGAGCATGCGAGGAGAATTCTAAAATAAGACATAAAGCTTGAAAACGAAACTGAAAGAACAAACCTAGTCTCAACTCAACTCGACTGAACTGAACTCATTTCAATATAAAGCAGTATAAACCAATGCATTATAAAGAAAAGCTTTAAAACATGGATATCAACTCTATGTATTTAGAAATACAATAATAACTCTGTATGTATGCAAAGATACAATATAAACTCTGTAACTATATAAAAATACAAGTAACTATGTGTATATAATAATACAAAATACTTATGTGGGAGTTTCTCTAACCGACAATCATCACTTAAGAGCTATTGTGATGATACAACGTTTTGCCTCACGCTGCCAAGGTCGTCCTATACCTTGCTGAGGGTATAGAACCTGACTAAGTGGATCCACTAGTCTATGCTAAAAGGAACTAAGGAATCATCTAAAAAGTATGACCATTTTCTACCCATGGTGGCTATATGGTTTATGGGGGTTGGGAGTTTTCTAAACTCTCCCCTATATCGGTGCTCAATACTACTCCCAAAATATACTATCTCATATGTTTAAATATATAACTCTGTGGTTTGAGATAATTAATCAAAAACTAGCCCGAAGGCTCTCTTGGAAATTAGTGTTTCCTCTCTTGCTTAATTGTGAAAACATTTACTCTTTTACTGAAAACTAGCTCAAAGACTTTTTTGAAAATCTCAGTTTTCTTTCTTGTTTAAATGTTAAAACATTTTACTCTTTAATGAAAACTAGATCATAGGCTGTTTTGGAAATCTCAGTTTCCTTTAGGATTGGGCACAAACACCGAGAAACTGAAATATCGAGCTGAATTATTTCAGTTTCGGTATTTTGGTTTTCGGTTTGATATTTGATATATGTTTTCGTATTTTTTGGTATTTCAGTTCGGTTTTCGATATGTAATTTTATATTATTCGGTATTTCGGTTTATCGAAATATATTATATTATATTTGTAATATTATAATATTATATTAATTATTAATATTAAATACTCCCTCCGTCCCATTTTATGTGGCACTATTTCCTTTTTGGTCAGTCCCAAAAAGAATGTCTCATTTCCTTATATGGTAAGTATTTAAAGGTACAATTCCTCTTTTACCCTTGTTGGTCCCACTTAATCTTAAAATAATACTCCAATACATTTATGAGGAGAGAGAAAAGTGAGTCTACTTTTTAAAGGGCAATTTGGAAAACATTTCAAAGTCTTCATTTATTTCTTAAACTCTGTGCCCGGTCAAATGTTGCCACATAAAATGTGACGGAGGGAGTAATAAATTGGCAAAATTAGGTCAAACTTTTCACTTTTCAGCTTTTACTTTTCAAACTTTTCACTTTTCTTAGCAGCCACACATCCGTCGCTTCCCACGTTAGTTTTAACTTTTCAACTTCCAACTTTCCAGTTCGGCAGTTCCACTTCCCACGTCTTCCGGCTATTGGCCGATCTGCAACAAGTCAACGATCGGCCGACCAGCACGCAACACTGCAGCAGGCCAGCACACAGCACTGTAGCAGGCCAGCACGCAGCACTGCAGCATGCCAGCACGCAAGCAGCACGCAGGCAACACGCAGCACTGCAGCAGGCCAGCACGCAAGCAACACGTAGCAGGCCAGCACACATCACACAGGCAGCACGCAGTAGCAACCAGAATCACGCAACAGCCAACCGGCGACCACCAACAACCGATCGGTGACCCATAACGAAAAACCGAACTAACAAAAACCGAACCGAAATAACATAAATCGAATCAAAATAAAAAAAAATGAACTAGAATAATTCGATTCAGTGTTCGATACATGTGATACAAGAACCAAAAACAGAAAATAATCAGAAAAAAAAAAACAAAACTGAACCGAATTACCGAATGCCCAGCCCTAGTTTCCTTTCTTGTTTAATGTGAAAACATTTTAGTCTTTGGGAATACATAGTCCTGACATACTCTTTTGAAGAAATGAACTTCAATCTTTACTCTTTACTCAACTCAAAACCCAGGTCTTAAAACAAAGTTAAAATATTTATAAAAAACTTTTGAAAGACTCTATGAACTTCTCTTGACTTGACTCTTAACTTTCCTTGAATTTGAATTTATGGATTCAAGGATTGTGATTTGTCATAGGAAAAGATTTCATGATGTTTAGGAGTGTTTTAGATAGTTAAACATGAGAAATGATCAAGAAATCACTGTCTGGAAGCAAGTCCGTGATGCGGAGATGCATTTAAATATTTGGTCGCGAAATAAATTTTGAGGCAGAAAGGTCCGTGACCGCTCCGCGATGCGGAGAGAAAATTCCTATCTTTTCTTCGATTTCTAACCCCAATTTGCCTAAACTCGGTTCTTTTTCTCAAATACTCTTTAGATTCAGATACCCAGTATGTATGCACAAGAATCTAACTCAACCCACTCAAGGAAACAACATTATAACCTCGAGAAACTCCTCAATCTCAACCCAAATTCAAGAACACACATTAAGAACATTCAAACTTCTAATCTTTTTAAGACGACTTCACGCTGAAATAAACATGTTTGGCACGTGGTTGAACGAACCCAACGTTATGAAAGTCTCACATACCTCGTAGGATCAAATCCTTGACAAAATCTGCAATCAATTCCTCACGAAGACGACGAATCTTGACTTTCCTCTTCTCTTCTCTTTAAAACCCTAGCGTGAATTTTCAATTGTGCAAACTGAACCAATTCAGTTTTGACCCTAATTAATTCACTAAAAACGAATCAAATCAAGTGGGTATGGAAAAGACCATAATACCCTTCTAAAATCCGGTTTTGACTTTACTTAGCTAGACAGCCCGACTTCCAATGGGAATATCTCCCTCATACAAACTCAGTGGCGTTGGAAAGATAATTCAAAGGATCTTTCCTATGGTATCTTGTAGCATATCTAAATCATCCCAAGCTAGGATTTATGGTCGTTTGAAGTTGATCCAAAACTCATACTTAGCTTAACTTTGTCAAACTTTCCAAATTTGATTATTTCCAAAAACGATTTTCTTCTAATTCTAGTTCTTTCTAGTTCTTTCAAATAACGGGGTGTTACAAATTATTATTTTTTATTGTTATGTGCATGATATGTGCAAGTAATATTGTACACAATTTTACTAAGCAACCTATAATATAATAGTATAATGCTTATTATCGAAATCATTCTCTATTTTGAATTATGAGATATTAATTATAAATTTTATTCTACTAAATTAGTTAAGAGTAAGATTAAAAAAATTGTATTGTTATGTGCAAGTATTGTACACAATTTTATTAAGTAGCTAGCCTATAATATAATAGTATACCATCATTTCACACTCATGATACGACAACTCGATGAAACCACTAATCTCATCAATCGTTGGCACCAATTTGAAATCAACAAATTTGAAGACCATCCTCACAGGGTCCCAAAATTCCAGCAAGGCCCTAATCAAGCGACGGTCAGGTATGACACAAATGAGCTAGGTAAGACCGTCCAACAAATGACGAATCTCTCTTTCATGGTCTTTCTTGATATCATTCCACCAATCTCTTAGTTTGTAGTTTACCTCTACGACCATCTGCGGGTTAACGGACTTGAAGAGGTTCTATGCGAGAAGGCACATGGTTCCACGGTAGTAAAACTATCCGCATTTGTCATGCATATGTCGACTCTCTTTAATAGGGTGTTTGAAGAGAATTAGAGTATTTGTGAGAGGTGCAAAGGCACAACATCACAATAAACAACAAAGGAAAAAAAAGGAAGAGGGTCCCAATTGGAGGAAGTATGAGCAGAATGATAGTGGTTTCAACTTAGAATGTGGTTTTATAATTGCTTCTTCATATTCAAAAGCATTTATCAAGAAAAGGATTGTTTCTTCATTATATTTATGTTAGATTTATTATATAGGATAGGCTGAATAAATAATTAATTTTAAATATTAATAATCAAATATTTATCGAAATTGGTATGTATGTGCATGATATGTGCAAATTTTGTACACAAATTTTGGTAAGCAATCTACAATGTAATAATACAATGTTTTTTTTTTAAAAAAAAAAAGGTATTTTAAAATATATTATTAATTTTCTTTTGTTTAATTACCAGTCTTGAACTCTTGACCTAGTAGGTAGGAGAAAACTCTTCAACCAGTCAACCACTATAACCAAGAAGGCCGGTGTAATAGTACAATGTCTCATTATCGAAATCATTTTTTATTTTGAATTATGAGATATTAATTATATATTTTATTCTATAAGATAAGTTAGGAGTAAGATATTTTTAACGTATCCATGAGTCATTTCTTATGACTTCCGTCTCTGAATCTGAATCATTTTATATTTTGATCTTTTTGCGATGCATTCCTCTACCATTTCTTTTTGCTCCTCTATCAGTACCACTCTCACTTGGAGCAATTCAAGCATGTTCCCATTCAGTCATATCTGAAAGGGGAACAAGAAATCAAAAATATGATTAATATCATTTAATGTGACAATGTATGTCATAAATTTCTGGTATATAGCAAAAGAGTTTATTAAAAAAAAATTACACCTAAGAGAATTATTTCAAGATCAATCTTTTGAAACTATAATATATGTACACATATATATCTAAACATATGATTATTAATAAGAAAAAAAACCTATAAAAAAAGACATGTACTACACATGTTACACCCAAAAGAACTCTTCGCTTATTTCCACGTGTTCTCTATTCTGAAATAGAAAACATACCCTTAGGTAATGCTACGTGTCGGATATGTTTATCCAATACTGAATCAACGACGAATTTATGTATTCTTCCTTGCACTCACTTATACCATAGTGAGTGCATTTCAATTTAGAATGTGGTTTTATAATTGTTTCTTCATTATATTTGAATTCAAAAGCATTTATCAAGATTAGAATTGTTTCTTTCATTATATTTATGTTAGCTTTATTATATAGATAGGCTGAATAAATAATTAATTTTAGATATTAATAATCAAATATTTATCAAATTTGTTATGTATGTGCATGATATGTTGTACACAATTTTATCAAGAAATCTACGATGCAAAGAGAGCTCAATCTTCGTAATTCAACAAATATTTATGTTATTTTGTTTTTTCCTTAGATGATTAGAATTCTTGAATTATAAGAGCGTAACACGAGATATGTGTCAAACACACATGATGAGTCAAATCACCTATTGTTCACCGAGTTTTGAATTGTGCAGCAAAATTAGCAATGCAAATACTCTTATTATTACCAAAATTGTTTGCTCTACAAAAGGCTTGCACCAGTCAATACTAAGCAAATACTCACTTGAAGCAGAGACAAATAACATGACAAATACTTAGCTTTAAGGGCTGTGCAAAGGGTAAATTGCTTTACTATTTTGCCTTACCAATAATGGTGATGAATTCCCAACATCTCTAAATGGTGGCCTTTTTGGTACTCTTGATTCTTTGCTGCAAGAATAATGTTCTTTTCTTCTCTCGACAGGAGAAACTTCTCGTTTACAACTCATGTCATTGGCTCCACGATTTTCTTTCAGACGATGCATAAACATGCGTTTTTCCTTCTCTAGTTGTTTCCCTAGAGATACAGGAGGCAAATCTTTCGTTGAAATCACTTCAACACCTCTTTGTTTTTGCAACTTCTGATTGGCATTTTCTTCTTTCAACCGACAAACCAATACGCGTTTTTCCTTCTCAATTTGCTTGGCTAATGACAGCAGAGGTGAATTCGGGGTAGATGTTACCTCCCTCTGATCATGTGCTGTTGATTTCTTTGTTCTTGATTTTTCTAGCTCGTCTTTCGCTGCAGTTAACTCATACTGCATATCCTTTGCCTTGGTTTCAAATGCTTGTGCTTTGTCTTTCCATTCTTCCACCTACAAAAGCCAAGTAAATGAGATACTTTTCAAGAAATAATATAGTGAACTGTTTCAAATCAAGACTTTTTTCTTCAACATGTCATTGGAAATAAAGAACCAGATTCTTACGGAGGACTGTAAAGATTGGATTTCATGAGCAAAGTCTAGGGCTCGGTTTTCCCAAAAATCGCGAGAAGCCTGAAGTTCTTCCATCTCCCCTCTGACTTGCTGCAGCATTTCCTGCATTTGTGACCATTGCTCAGTTTCAGCTCTTACTTGTTCTACGATCCTTCGCACTATAACCTTGCAACGCCCTGAGCATTTGTTCTCCTCGAGTGGCATCATGTCCTGTTTGTATGAAACATGGGTGAAAAAACTGCTTCTTCAGTTCAAAACTAGCAATAAAACTCTATAACAAAATGAAGACAAGTATACCATATTGAAAATGCATGATTCTTGAGATGTTATGCAAAATACTCTCTTTTAGGATTGATTTCACATATGATCATCGAACTACAGGTCTATTGCAACAAAGCCATAAAACTAAGTTCAATAACTACGATAGAACACATCGTCTATCTCTATACTCAATAAAATGAAAGTCACTAGAAATATCAATCCAACCCTGACATTACAAGCAAGTTGCCGCGTAAGATAAAAATTGCCAAACTACAATTAGCAACATAACATTTACAGGTTCCTCTCTATTTTCTAATATAGGATTGATTGCTCAGATGGTCACTCAACTAATAGTTATTATCTCAAAAAGTCGCCTCTCTTCTTGATTTAAATTTTCTTCAACAAAGAAAAAGTGACTAGCTGAGATAATAACTATTACCAGTTGAGTAGCTACTACTCGTATTTTGATGATTTGTGGTGCTTGTTTGGTAATTTTATCTTTATGTTAAACAAATTTTGAAATAACTCTAGGGTCTTAATTAGTAGTATCAAAATCTTACTACAAGACACCACAAGAAATACTCTCTCCTTCCAGGCACCTCTTTAATATCAACTTTTCATGTAGCATGTTCAAGACCACAAGATTAAAGGGTATTTAGATACATTCAACACAAAGGATTCTTTACTTTCTTAAACTTCGTGTCAAGTCAAAACATGACAAACAATTTGAAATAGATGTAGTAAACACAATAAGTTCATTATTGTAAGTGTAGTACATGATTTTAAATTAATATAGAGGTACAGACAGAGAAGTACAATTATTATATGTATAAAAACATTTTATCTGTTCTGACTTTACCTGAGATGGTTGTTGTCTTGTAGAGAAAGATGATGTAGGGTCTGTAATAGAGTCAATTCTCTTGGAAGTTGAAGCTGAACTGGCAACTGAACTGTTTGCTGTGCTTGAAAGTATTGCCCCATATTCTTCCTCCATTCTATCTAACATACCCTTTGATAGTCCTTCCATTTTTTCCCTCAACAACTCCACCTGCAAAACATTTTTTACAAATTTTGTAAGCAGAGCCTTGACGTAACTGGTAAAATTATTGTCATGTGATCATGAGGTCGAGAGTCCAAGCTATAGAAACAGGCTCTTGCAAAAATGCATGATAAAACTACATACGATAGAATCTTGTGGTTGGACTCTTCTCTCGACCCTCGCATAACGAAAACTTAATGCATCAAACTGCCTTTTTTTCATTTTTCAAAATCAAAACTACAAGTAGTCAAGATTACTTGAATTTTGTGAATATAAATTGAAAATATGTATAAAGTACTAAAGTTGAATTATTTTTAAAAACACCACCACCCCTGTTGTCTTTTTTCAAATTTTTTATTACAGTATGTTTTTTAAATAGTCCACGTGGAGTTACCAGATACCTTATTCCAAGGTTAAATTTTCAAATGATAGCAGGTTCTCAAATAGTTCATTCTCAATCATAATTAACTAATGCACACCAATTATCTTATTCTTTTCTCAACAAAAAGTCTATACAGTATTAAATAAGCCTATAGTAATTACTTAGTTGATAAACATGCATAAATGGCTTACTTTATATAGCCTCTATCAAGATTACAACTTCTTTTTTTCGAATCGTGGAAGTAGATACTAGTGCTTACATTAGGTATGCCGTATGCCTACATCACACCCCTTGAGTGCAACCCTTCCCCGAACTCTGTGAATGCGAGATGTTTTGTGCACCATACTGTCCTTTTTCTGACAACTATATATAATAACATATCTAGTGAAATTCTATAAGTGAGGTCTGAGTAGGGTGAATGTATGCAACCTACCCCTAACTTATAAGGATACAGAGATTGTTTTCGATAGACTATCAGCTCAAGTAAGGAATACCAATAGCAAAATAAGCAATATGAAAATCGAAGGAAAGGAAACAACAGGTAATAGTAATATGTTTGGCAACTATATAAAAGATCAATAGAGAAAGTGAAAAAGGCAAAACTTACATCAGTAGAAGTATTATTCTTGGTTTCTTTGTCAATTTCATTTGTTGATTGAGCTAGCTGTTGTAATTCCTTGAGAGCTTTTTCATCTGTTAAACCTCCAAGCTTCTCTAGCCTTTTCTGTAAATGACATGCTTTTTTTATCAAAGTTACTACAATGTCTCACTTCGACATCTTTATTTTTACAACTTTTCTTTAACTCTTCAAGTTTTTCTGCTAAATCTTCAATCTCTTCTTCCAATACTGCATTCACATTCTTCCCTTCAAAAATCTTCTTTTTCCCCTGCAAAATCAAGTAACAAAAAGTTTTAACATTGAACTTTCACCAAAGTAAGAAAAAATTACAAAAAAAAATAAAAAATCAAGGACTTCTAAATTTCACTTTTAATATTCTAAGGCACCTCCATTTTTAATAATTCTACTATTTTTCAAGTTAAAAAATAGAGTAAAAAAACAAAGAACATTAAGAAAAAAAATACTATTTTCATATGTATAAAAAAGAAAATTTGAACAGTGGTGGCATTTATTGGACAGTGGGATTGCATGAAAAAACTGAAAACCTGTTTTTCTGTTCTTTCTACATTTGATAATTAAGTTTAATACATTAATAGTATAAACAGAATTATTACAAATAATTATAGATAAATATTCATAATAAGTGAATTCAGTTTGGTATTTTCAATAACAAGGTATAATCTCACAAAACTTATTCGTACCTCGTACAAATAGAGAGGATAAATCCCCGGCTTAAAATAAAGCATCTCCAAACATTTTGAAAATATAGAAATGAGAGCAGTAACAATAACTGAAGAGCAATACACAACATACAGAGGAAAGAACAGTAATGACAGTAAAATATTGTGATAATCGAAGCACAAAAAACACAGATGATAATCGAAATCGAAGAACAAGAAACTACGAGAAGAGTGTTGATATACTCACAGCAATGAGAGTGTGAACAGCTGATCTAAGAGTCTTCTCCATCTGAAGTCTATTCCTTTCCAATTTCTTCAAAGCAAATTGTCTTTCCATCCTTAAGAAATTACACTCTGCCCTTAACATCTCTGCTTGAAACCTCCATTTCTCCTCCTCCCTGCCACCACAAAATATAAACAACAATATTTCTATATCAAGAATCAATTTTTCACATTTAAAAGGATACTTTCCTTCATAAAAAAGAAAAAAACAAATTTGCATTTATTCAAGAAAGATTTGTCAGCCCCACTTTTTAGAAAACTGTAAAAATCCCAACTTTATGTTAAAATATCAAACTTGGTTCATAAAAATTGTAATATAATTTCCATGAGAATAAAGGGTTTTCTTGAAAAACAAATTTAACATTAATTCAAGCAAAAATAATCAGTCCTACTTTTTAGGAAACTGTAAAAATCATAACTTTAAGCTACATTATTTCTTCTTCTTAAAATTGGGGACAGAGGAAATTACAAAGTGGAAAATCAAACCCTTACCAATACAGGTGGTCGATCAACTGAGCTACTAAGATTTATTAAAAAAACTGATTTAACAAACCTGTCTACGGCATCACCACCGCCATTGACAGCACCTTCTTGTTCTTGTTCTTCGACTCTTTCTCTCCTCTGAGCCGTAGAAGAAGACGAAGAAGAAGTTGACGTATTGAGAAGAACAATGGGATTAATAGAGGAAGAACTTCCATGAAAGTATCTTTCTTGATCAAATAAACTTTCTAATCTCCCTTTGTAATAGTCACATTTCTTCTCCATTGGGTAAAGTTGTTTCTTTTTCGTATTTCTGGGGGTTTTCCGGCGAGTTCTCCGGGGAAAATGAAGGATTTTTGGGCTCGGTGGTGGTGGTGGTGTTGGGTGCCATTTGGGTTTTCTTGTTATTGTTGATGACATTTTCTCTATTTTGATTTTGATTGTGTGTGATTTTCTCTATCTCTATCTTTTTGCAGTATTTGTTTTGGTGCAACAAATTTGAATTTAACGGGTAGACTATAATCACTAGAGCGCCTACAAGAAGTGAATATATTTAAAATTTATATATAGAGTGTGAGTGGTGTTGGAAAATGACATTATTACCCTTATGTTTCATGAACTCATACTTATCCGTATTTTTATACTTACCTTTGTTGACTTTAAAACAAATTAAGGATATAATTTAAATCATTTTTTATTATTATTATGATGAAATCATAAATATAACTTTACAAGTAATACAATTTATTTCTAGAAAATTTCAAACTTCATTAACGGAAAGGGTAAATATAAAAAAATTCAAATATTCATCTTGAACTTTGAATAATGAAAAAAATCTTAATAATTCAGTTAATATGAAATACAGGAAGTACTTAATATGGATCTAATTTACTAAGTAAATTATTTTTATTAAATATATTTTTGAAAGTTTAAATTTGAATATTATTAATATTTTATGCAGTTATTTAATAATAAGAATAATAATGAAAGAAAATAATAAATTTCTCTTAATTTATTAAAATAGATAAGTAAAAATGACAAATTTGTTAATATTAGTATGACAATCAAGTAAGAAGGAACAGAGGAAGTAATTTATTTCATACTAGGATAAATAAATTATTTTTATATTATCAATTTAATTTTACCCATTATAGCAGGTAGCTTGGCTTATGTGTGATTCTTGTAGTTATTATTCACTTATTTCATTTTACGTGAAAGTGAACAGTTTTTTCTTTAACTGTATTTTTTTTTCTAATATTACTTAAATATTTTTAATTATTATGTATATTGTCTTATAGTTTTTGCATAGTATTTAAATAAATAACTTTTTTGTTCTAAAATCTTTGAAGAATTTATATCTTAATTTACAATCAAAATCAAATGTTTTAATCCTCGTACTTCAAACTTTTTTTTTCATAAATTGAAATATAGTGAGCAAATGATATTGAAGTACAAAAGTAGTTGTCATTAACAACGTATAAACATAACGAATAATTTTAAGTTACTAATTTCATTTATTACAAAGGATAATATGTAATTTTATTTTAGTTTATCCAACAATATAAAATCAATTTACATAGTGATTTTGCAAAGAATCTAACACATTTATATTGTTTACCTTCAAATTATCAAAGGCGTGCAACCTTGTGAAGGTGAGAACAAAAAGAAATACTATAAGATAAAATAATTTTGAAATGGAAGTGAGGATTTTAGTTTAAATTCCAATTGGTACCTCTACATGTTTTTTGGGAAATTCAAGAATCTTGAAATTTAGTGAGTTAATGTACTTTTACTTTAAGTTACCCTTCACAGACTGTTCTTTCGCTATATGACCAAACCAGATGCCACTGATCTTGTGTCTCAATTGGTCCCCTTAACCAACCTATGAGGTTCTATTCATCACTTATAATGAATTCTTTGGATTAATGAAACCTAAATCTATAATGATTAGCAAATGACAAACATATATGAAGTTGCCAACATGCCATATACATAAACTTCCAATTTATCCCGTTGTTTTCATATTACTTGACATTTGTTGACTTGACAAATATTTTATTACTTTAAAACTCTAACTTTGATTGTTAGTACTTTATGGTGTAATCTAATATTATGGGTAATATGAGAGAAAAAACCAAGAATCTCTGTGAAAATTCTATAACTGACATAAATAGGACTAGTAATTATAAGTTGTGACATTATTCTTTATCTTTCAAGTTATAACAATAAAAAAATTGCATGTTTTAACATTTTAGTAAAATAAAAAAAAGATTTAAAATAATAGTAAAAATTAATTAGTGTGAAAAACAAATAAGGTAAAAACGAATATATTAGTAGTAAATAATTTGAATTCATTAATGATAATTAATATGTGGCATTAAAATAGGAGATTCATAAAAAAGAAGAAGGAATATTTGTTTTTCTTGTTTAACTCAAAGCAGTTAAAATTCGTTCAAAACATATTTCTTTTCTTTTCTTTTCGAACGTTTCTCTCTCTTCTCAATTTTTTCTCTAGTTAGTCGTCACTCTCATCTAATTCATATTCGTTTTTATTCAATAATCATCATTTTCTTGTAATGGACGGCTTCTTATCAGTATTAATAAAGCATGGTGGTAGATGAGATCCTTCAGGTTAGTATTCTTTGCGATATTTTATTTGTATTGGTATACTAACCAAACGTAAAAAATAAAATAAAATTAAGAACAATTATACTGGAATATATTCAGATTTTTTTCTGTGTATAATAATAAAGTATGGCGTTTTTGGAATGAACATTTATTTTTTGAAATTACATCAAATTTGTTTGAAAATGGTATAGATTTTGGTATGAACATTTTTATTTTATTTTGTATGTTTTTGGTTTAAAAAAATTGCATAAAATTTATTTGAAAATGGTATGCTAGTTATACCATGTTGGTACGATTTTGACATTATATTGGAATGAATTTTGTGTACTCATTATCTAATAAATGACAATTAATAGTTAAAATTAGTATTAATTGGATATTATATTGACATGATTCTTAAGTGAAAAAGTGACAACTTATGTGATGAAATATTTATAATTTTAGCATGAAATGTGTATGAAAATTGTGCATAAAATTTTTATACTGATTTCATATTTTTTGTTGTGTATAATAATTTTAATTATGACGTTTTTTTTAATGTATAATGTTTTATTTTGGTATGAACATTGAATTTGTTCATTATTTGTCTGATCCATTTTTTATTTGATGTGTGACAGTAAAAAGGGAACATGAATCAAGGTAAAATTCCTAAAAATGGGTAAGAGATAATTATGATTGATTCTTTATTTATATCATCTAATAATAAAAATATAATCATAAAATTTTAATTATTTAATAAAGTGGAATTAAATTAATTTATAAATAAAAAGTGATATGTTATAATCCGTAATTAAAATGTTATAAGGAATAATATTTTAAAAGTAGATTTAAAATCTATAATATTGCCCTTTAAATATATATGTGGGGTGATTTTTCCTAACTGAAATACTTTGATGGAAAAAATGGATAATATGATAACATTATATATATATCTTTAATTTGAAATAATAAAATTTAAATTTCTTCTTTAAATTCTTAAATTTTATATCTGATCAAATTAAAACACATTATGATAAAAATATACTTAGTATAATGTATATTGTCTAGCACAAACTGATAATGAAAATTGTTGGTGTATTTGAAATGACAATATATTTATTATTATTACTATGTTGAGTTGTTGACTTGTAGTATTTATTATGTTGGTTTTAAATATGTCAAAAATATTAAAAAATAAATTGAATATGATTAAAACTTTTAGTTAAAATTAAGTGTTTTGATCCTCAATTTTTTTTGTTTCCTTTGTGTTGATGGTTAAATGAATTGGCCTCTTGCCTAACCATATGATTATTTATTTCAACCAGAATTAAACTGTTCAATAACTGATTTAATTTATGGAAGGTTCTTTTTTGTGAAAAAACAAATCAAAGTTGCAATTGGCAGATCTTCACCGCAGTTGACATATAAAAAAAGAGTTTCTTTTTCAATAATAAAATAATAATAATAATAATAATAATAATAATAATAATAATAATAATAATAATAATAAAGAAAATAATAATAAAAAGACATTGATGCCTCACGAAGGAAATTAAATACAAGTAGTTAATTTATTTTTATTTTTTTAAAAAAGGAGCCAAAGTCCAAGAAAAAGCAGAACAAAATCACACGTTTCAAGATGTTGTGTCCTCTGCTTCTCAGCGTGACTCTAATTATTTATTACTCTATACTTTCATTTTTGCTTTATTTTACATTTTTCAAACAAAGTCTAATACGTATATTGAGATTTGATTAAATTCAAATTCGTATATGGTTAAAATTTATTCAACATATAGTTTTTCAAATGCTTAACCTGAAACATCTAATTCCGAACAACCCATGATAATTTAGGTGGATCTTTCATTTTACTTTATTTTATATTTCTCAAACAATATCTAAGATTTGACTAAATTTGAATTAGTGCATTATTGTATTGTTAAAACCTATTTCTAGATGCACTTTCAACCGAATTTTTTTCATTTTCTATTGCTCGAACATAAAACATTTGATTAAAGTTGGAGAGATTTCAATCATTCCACAACAATTTATGTTGATCTTTTCATTTTGCTTATATTAATATATGAGACTACAATATTTGATACGTGCATTGAAATTTGATTAAATTTGAATTCATGCATTATTAAAATTGATTTCTGGAGGCACTTTCAACATAATTTTTTTCATTTCTAAATATTCGAACCTAAAATATTTAATTAAAGCTGAAGAGATTCCGATTATTCCACGATTATCCAGGTTGATCTTTAAGAAGCAAATTGAAATTTTGAAATGGAGTAATATGAGACTACGACCTTTAAGAAATTTTAAAAATAAATTAATTAATTTGGTCCGTGCCGTTTAAGCTGTGTATATATGTTATGGTAGTCAATGGGTAAATTAAATGCGCTAGGTTATTGTGTCTCCATTTGTTTTCCTTTAAAAAATTTATAATTCTCTAATTATTTTTGGAATAATGCATAAATATGACAATATAATATATATTTTTTTCAAATATAACTTATATCCTTGGATATAGTATTTATATTGCATAAATGTGAACACGTGTTATTAATTGGTTTCACGTAATAATTACTTATAATTATTTTAAAGGACAGATAATGCAAATAATATTTTTGATGTATTACACTACATCAAAAATGATTTTTAATGACAATAGTTTAAGTGTCATTAAATATATTTTTAGTGACAATTATCACTTTATGTAAATGTCTCTAATTAAAGTCTATAACGACATTAGATTCAATAATAATTATGTGATATCAGTAAGAGTTTTAGCATTCTTAGCATTGAGATAATATCTTTTTGCTATATAATCTGTGAACCATTACTTTTAAAATTACTTATATGTCTATAATAATTATATTTTGAAATATTACATATACACATACATATGTTAATAAAAATATATGTATTGACTGATATTAGGAATTCAAAATTAATATAGTCAAAATATTAGGTTGAATTGTTTGACATAAAAAGGAGATTGAACAAAAAATAAATATAGTATTTTTTTTTTGTCACTTTGTCATTTATTGCGTATTTGTTAAGAAATGCAAGTGCATGAAAACAGCACAAAAAAAGGCTCAACCATTTAATTCTTTATTACTTTACACTATGCATGCATGCATTTATATGTGCTGTGATTCTCTTGTTTTTCACATTTATTTTGGTAAAACCCAACATTTTCTAGAAAATTGAAATAAAAAATTCTTTGTAGGGACTATATGTTTAATATATTGGTTTCTTTATATTGTCACCAAAGACTAATATTTTTTTATTATCGAGGATATGACTATAGATATGAGAATATGAAGGTTGAGAATTTTTACTTTTTTAGAGTAGAGTGGGGTTCTAATATGTAACACTTATTTATCCTTTTATCAGTACTATTGTTATGTCAATATTATTTTATTTTGTAATTTTATTAATTGTTAATTATTAACGTTGTTTGTTTACTTTGGGTATCTTTATATTTTACTAGTAGCACTTTTTAAAAAATATTTTTATCATGACTTTTTTGTTTGTATTTACTTGAAAAAATTATTTTTAAAATTATTTTTTAAGTAGAAGATTTATTGAAAATAACTTTTTTATCTCACAAAAAGTACACCTCCATCCTTCCGAAACCTCAATTATATGATTATATTGTTATATTTCTTACTTTTGTTGCTTTTGCATTAAATTAAACATAAGGAAGCATGATGAGCAACTTGTAGATCTTGATAAACAGTAATTAATTTGACTATTTTCAAATATGTAAACTTTTTTTTTTTAAAATTTAAATTTTTTATTCCACAGATATTCTACAAGCTATAAACTATTAATGTCACGTGGATAAAATAAAATATTGAATGAACTAAAAAAAATATCATGTAATATTTTGTTGATTGAAATTTAATAGGGTGATTATTGGAGTGATATAGTCAAAATTGAGCGACTTTTTTTATTATAAATAAACGACTTTAATAAATAATTCTCAACAATTGAGTGACCACGTGAGCAATGAACTCAAGCTTTTTATAAGTAAATAAAATAATAATAAGTAAATTTATAGTCCCCTTTAAAATAGCGTTACCGTCTATTTTCATCTTTCAAATTTGAAATTAAATTTCTTAATGTACAACATGACAGTATAATTTTCCTACTGTATTTTTTGTCAAATCCAAATGGAAAACATTGAGTGCAATCCAATGTTGGAATCTTACGTACAAGTTTAATATATAGTTTATACATAAATTAGCACATTAAAAATGTACCTTACA